>NC_077228.1:298693926-299293926 GCF_027887165.1 Monodelphis domestica
ATCAATATGCTCTCATCAACAACAATTAATTTCAATCTAACATTTTTTTACAATTAAGTTACTAGATAGGTAGATCAAAAGAATTTTTGTAGATATAGTTTACTTGAATTTTAGCTAAATATTTGACAAAATCTTTCATATGGAAATGGAAAATCTTGATAACTACATGTATACATACATATTTTTTCATAATTGACATTCTTATTAAATTTATAGATAATACCAATCTGGGAGGCTTAGCTAATATTGGACAACAAAGTCCTGAATCAAAAGATTTTGGAAAGGAAGAAAATGAGCTAAATCAGGTCAAATGAAATTTTATAAGAAATATATGTAAGATCTTAAACTTTGATTCAAAACTCAATTTTGCAATAGTAACATGGCACAGGCATAAGTCAGAGTGATTCTTCTGAAAAAATTTTAGGAGAGATAAGGGAAAATAAATATACATGATTCAAAAGAATAATATGGTGGCAAAGAAACAATGAAACATTTTTACTAAAGAGAGATGGTGTCCAGGACTAAGGAAATTATAATCTTACCATATGTTGCCTTGGTTATGGAATACGGTATACAATTTTCATGGAGCATCTTAAGGACAATATTTATAATCTTAAGACCTTGAATTCGTGATATACAAGAATTATTTGAAAGAACTGCAGGTGCTTAGCCTAGTAAGGACAAGACCTGGTAGTACAAGTATTTTAAGGATTGGAATATAGGAGAAGCAGATTTGCTCTTTTTGGTCTCAGAAGACAAAAGTAAAAGAAATGATTAAAATTTGCAAGGAGGCAAATTTTAGGCTAAATGTAAGGACTTGCTTAATGTAACCTTACTAAAACTAAGCTTATAATAGTGCAATAAATTCACCTAGGAGGCATCACCTCTGCAGAACAGTACAAAAACAAGTCCCAAATAGTTGTCCAAAGCAATCCTTGATTAGTTATAGGTTGGGCTAGATGTCCTCTTCATGTCCTGTTACCTATCCCAACTCTTTTCCTTAAACAATTTGATGTAGCACCAAGTTCCATGTGTATGTGTATATGTACATATATATATATATGTATATACACACACACATATATATATATATTCTTGTCTGTGACTATAAATAGTACTCTTATTTTCATGTACCCCAGTTATAAGAAATAAGTCTCAGCACCTTTCTCTACTTTTCATATTAGTGTATTACTTTTACCTTCTCTTCTCGTTCCCTTCTTAACATCTTCAGAACAAAAACCAGCTTTATTTATTCCCTCAATATCCTTTGGGGAAATTAGGTCCAAAAAAGACTTTTGTTTCTTCACCCACTTTTGTCATGTTAGCAATCCATCATTATATAGCCCCTTCCAATTGTTCAAATAAATTTATCTTTCTAGTTTCTCCAGTATTTTGTTTACATTTTGAAGCCCCTATCTATCACTAATCATTTTATCAGAAATGCTTAAGAGAAATACTTAAGATCCATTATTATATTTATTTATTAAAGATCCATTATCCATAAAATCTTTTTCTTTTTCTATTGTCATGCAAAACACACTTACATATTGGTCATTGTCATAAGAGCAAATTCATACATATCTAAAACCCCAAAATAAAACCATAAATACACGGATGTGGAAGATGACTGCAACAGTTCTTTCTCTGGAGGAGGATAGCATTCCCCATCCTAAGTCTTTCAGGATTGTCCCAGATCAGTGCATTGATGAAAATAGCCAAATTTTCACAAATAATCATCATCCAGTATTGCTGTTACTGTGTCCAATGTTCTCCAGGTGCTGCTTATTTCACTCTACATCAGTTACTACAGATCTTTCCAGCTTTTTCTGAAATCATCTTGCTTATCATTTCTCATAGCAAAATAGTTTTTCATTACCAACATGTACCACAGTTTGTTCAGCCATTCCTCAACTGATAGACATCCCGTCCATTTCCAATTTTTTGTCACCACCAAAAGAGCAGCTATCAATATTTTTACAGAGGCATTTTTTCAGCCATCTAATTTTGTTCAACTATTTTTGTTGTCTCATCAAGCCATTAAGTTCTGTTTGCTTTATTCTAATTTTATGGAGTCTATGGATTTGATATATTTTCTCTTTTTCTCTTTTAAGACTTTTTTCTCTTTCCATTCTCCATGTAGCTTTTATTTTTTTTCTGTTGTTTAGTTTATTCTATTTTTTCATATAGCCCTTGTGGGGAATCATTTTCTTTTTGGTCTTTTGAGTCATTGCTTCCTTTTCTTATAGCATCATTTTCTCCATTTAGACTATATTTTTGGACTTCTCCAGATTTACATTTTTTTATACTGGTCAGTCTCTTCTCTGATTTACTCATCTCTCTAGCTTTAGCTCCTGTATTGGGACTTTGTGCCAAGATTAATCTCTTCCCAGGTGGTATGTTTCATGGAGTGTTAGCATGCTATGAGTTCTCACTCTGAGTGAGCTCCACTCAGATCTTTGAAGTTTGAGAGCTGCATCTTCAGAGATGCTCTTCTGCCATTCACTCAGAGTACTGTTTTGAGTTATGGGGCCATGTTATTAAATGGACATTGACAAAATTGAAAATTTTCAGGAGAAGGTCATTACTATACTGGAAATCCTGATGATCACCCCATATAGGGAATGATCAAAGGAATGGCTTATATTTATCTTGGAGAAAAGGCTTTAGGAGTAGGAGGAAAGTGTTCTGTGTTGAACCTAAGTCAGACCATTTCCTCTATAGTTTATATTCTATAATTAGGAGTAAAATAAAATATGCCAAGGTCATTCAACAGTTGACAAATAGTGATGTATCTAACCTTAGCCAAAGGATATTAAACAAAAATATTCACTGAAAAAAAATCCCCAAGTTGATTCAATTTTGTGGCATTTCCTCATCTGGGCTGTACATCACAGTTTGCCAGTATAGCATCAGAATATTCTGGCAGTTCCTGTTGGTTGTTGTGTGATCAGGAGACTAAGAAGTGATGTTGATAGCCTCAGTCAGTTCAATACCTTTTAAAGAAAAATTTGCCTAACTTCCATGGGGGTAGGGATTGGGATATTGTTCCTACCAAAAAGATGAAAATAAAAGCTGATATTTATACAGCACTTTAAAGTGACCAAAGAATATTCTAAACATTTTTTCATTGGGCCAATCATGACAATTCTGCTGTTTAAAAACTGAAGCTATCATCATCCCCATTATACCTACAAAGTACCTAAGACTTCAGAGACTTCAGAGACTAAGTGGCTTGATAAGAGTCATGAAGTAAGAAGATGTTAGAGATGGGGTTTAGATCCTTACTTTAAGTCAGGCACTCAAACATTTTTGCTGACTAATCTGACTCATTCTAGATGCCTTTGTGTATATCTGATGAGGTTCTTATATGGAAGAGGGATTATATCTGTCCTGATTGGCCCCAAGAAAACAGAAAGCAAAGCAACAAGTAAAAAATTATAAGAATTGAATTTTTATTTCATTTTAAGAGGAAAAATATTCTTAATAATCAGACCTTCCCTAAAATAGAATGAATTATTTTGAGAATGAATATCTAGTACATAGATAGATATCTTCAAGTAGAGTTAGGTAACTTTTCCAGGAATTGTAGGAAATTCCACTCAATTCTAATAATATTATGTTATTATCCTCCACTAGACTATAGGTCATTAAGTCAATTCATCAAAAATCTATGAATTTATCAGGATTCAGAACTCATTCAACAGATCATTACTTTATATTATTAGGAAGCTATTTGAAATTCAGAGAGGTAAATGATTTATCCAATATCATACAGCTAATAAGTAGAGCCAATTCTCAACATTCAGGAATTTAACTTTTTCTCCTACAAGAATTCATATGTTCTTATTTATAATTTCTTGTTCACTTTAGCATTGGCAACTCCATATATTCACAGTCAGCTGCTATAGAGGAAAAATAAAAAGAAAAAGGTTCAATATGCCTAAGTTTTTGAAGTGGTTGGTATCTTGCTTCACTGGTCTTGTTCATCCTACCATTATAAAAAGCTCCCCATGTATGTGTTGCATATCTTCATTTTTTCCTTTTAAACTCAAGCTTTGTGTTGTGATTATGTCCCCAAAGAGTAGTGCAAGTCCTTTGGGCTCTAAGCTCAAGCTTGCAAAGTCAGTGATGCGACTTAATGGGAAAATAAGAGTGTTAGATAAACTTCATGCCAGAATGTCTGCAGCTGTTTTTGGCCAAGGGTTTGGTATTGATGAATCAAGGATTTGTTATATCTGCAAAAAGAAGGAAAGTATTTATAGTACTGTAGATTTCATTTGTTATGAAAAGTGAACACTGTCTGAAATAATGGGGTTTTGTTTGTTTCTTTGTTTAATTGAGATGGTATTCCAAAAGGTCACAGAATTCCAGGGGATTACTAGTAAGAAAAAAATGTTTTGCATGTTACTTGTTGTATTTTTTATACTGCATTTTATGGGATATTTTATGGTTGCTATATTAGGAAAAGTACATATTATCAGAATAGATATTTTATTATGAAGAATTCTATATAAAAGAGTATATTTTCAGCAATCTAGCAAAAAAAAATGTAATTTTTGCTGGTTGCAGGAATGTAATTCCCTATTTCCCATAAGTTCAATGTATCAACATTGGCATGTTTTACTTTTGTGTCATTTTCTATGAATATTACCCCCATGAAAGTTGAGGATTGACAGAATTAAAGTAATAATAGGAACTCACATTTATACTGCACTTTAGTATTTACAAAGTGATTTCCTCTCCCTATTCCTATGAGATAAGCAATAAACTTATCATTACCATTATTTCATAGATGGAGAAACAATGATTCTATACCTGGGAAATGACCTACAGTTAATAAATATCTGTAGAATGCGGCAATATTCAAACTCAGATCTTTTGACTCCAGTTTTACCAGTATGCCTCACTGACACCTACAAATTAGACTAGATAATCTGAGACCCTCTTCTCACACTAAGACTAGGATTCTATGCCACTTGTGAGTTTTTACTTTGTTTGCTTTTATTTTTTCCTGTGATACAGATGGCATCAAGATGAATTGTAGTTGAATTCTTTGCAAGCCAGACATTTAACAATGTGTAACCCTAAACACATCACATAATTTCTCTGAACCTCAGTGTCCTCATTTCTGAAATGTAGTTAATAATCTTGCAGAGCCTACCTGGTAAGGTTACTGTGAGACCCAAATGAGATAACACATGTGAAGTATTTTGTCAGCTTTAAAATGCTATAAAGATGTGAGGTATTAGTATTGTTAAAAGAGATGGACTGAGCTAGCTCAGTGGATTGATAGCCAGACCTAAAGATAAGAGGTCCTGGATTCAAATCCAGCCTTTGATACTTACTATGTGACCCTGGACTTAACCCCCATTGCCTAGCTCTTATTGCTCACCTGCCTTGGAACCAATACAGCATATTGATTCTAAGATGGAAAGTAAGATTTTAGATTTTTTATTTTTAAATGATGGACTTGTGATCATCCACTTACATTCTCCTATCATTGTGTACCTTCTAACCAAAGCCTTGCATTTGAATGATTATGATCAGACTGGGGTAAGTGGGCATGGGACAGAACAAAATCCACTGACCCTTGCAAAAACTGACCTTTAGGGTCTTCTTATCAGTACCATACTCCATGGCATTGGGGGACACAGACAAGAGTATCCATTTTATGTGGGTAGTAAGGATATCTTAGCTGACATAATATGGAAGCTGAGTCCACTGGAATTTTAAAATTATATATCAAGATTAGAAGAATAAAGCACCTTTTTTTCCTGGACTTTGGACTTCATTTAAGGTTCCATAGCATTTAGATTCACAGAGAAAACATACACTGCATTAGTTCACTTATAGGCAAAGTGAATAAAACAACCAGTTATACATTCTCCCTCATGGAGTAGGGGGAAAGGCAGAAGAGTTTACTGAGAAGGAGAAAAAGACCATTTTCCTGTTTCTCATAGGTGTCTTTTTCTGGACATCTGATATCTACTTAAAATAAATGATCTTGGTAATAAGGAAAAAAAGACTTGTACAAGAATATTCATAGCTGCGCTTTTTGTGGTGGCAAAAAAAAAATTGGAAAATGAGGGGATGCCCTTCAATTGGGGAATGACTGAACAAATTGTGGTATATGCTTGTGATGGACATTGTGCTCAAAGGAATAATAAACTGGAGGAATTCCATGTGAACTGAAATGACCTCCAGGAATTGATGCAGAGTGAAAGAATCAGAACCAGGAGAACATTGTACACAGAGACCGATACACTGTGGCACAATTGAATGTAATGGACTTCTCTATTGGTAGCAATGCAATGAACCAGGACAATTCTGAAGGATTTATGTGAAAGAACACTATGAACATTCAGAGAAAGAACTGTGGGAAAAGAAACAGAAGAAAAACAACTGCTTGAATACATGGGTCAAGGGGATATGGTTGGGGATGTAGACTCTAAATGAACATCCTAGTACAAACATCAACAACATGGAAATGGGTTTTGATCAAGGACACATGTAAAACCCAGTGGAATTGTGAGTCAGCTACAGAAGGGGGTTGGGGGTAGGGGAGGGAAGGAACATGATTCTTGTAAGCAGGGGAAAATGTTCTAAATTGACTACTTAATTAAATTTAAAAAAAATAAAATAAAATAAATGATCTTGGGAGCATCTAGGTAGTTGAGTAGATAGAGAGCCAGGCTTAGAGATGGGAGATCCTGGCTTCAAATCTGACCTCAGACATTTCCTAACTGTGTGATGCTGGACCAGTCACTTAACTCCCATTGCCTAGCCCTTATTAACCTTCTGCCTTGGAACTGATACACAGTATTGAATCTAAGATGGAAGGTAAGGGCTTAATAAAAAATAAAATCAAATAAATGGTCCTGTCAAACACTCCCTTTTCTCATGGGTAAATAATATTGGCATATATCTTGGCAATATAGAAAATAGCCTGACAATGTTAGAAAGTATAGGCAAGGCAAGCAGATAGGTTTTTAAGAGAATAATACATAGAGTCAGCATGGCAGCTGTGAGTACTTCTCCACTCCCCTACATGGGAGATGGGAATCTTTGGAGATAAAAAAGGGGGGCCCAGGGAAAATGGGAAAGGAGGGGAAGAAAGGACAGATAAGAAAGAAGATGAACAATGTAGCTTAGAGACTTAGGCAGTTTTTTAAGATGTAACCTGCTTTGTCTATAAAGTCAATCCAAAGAGGCTATTTCTATCCGCATAGTAGAATACAGAGAATTAGAGTGACTACTTGTTTAGGGACCTAGGCATGATCCAAGGATCCAAGGCCCATTATACAAGTAAAAAAGTCAAATTTACAACATGACTCTCTTTTCACTGGATTACTGAGATAATCTGGACAATGGAATATCTTCCTCTCTCTCTCTCTCTCTCTCTCTCTCTCTCTCTCTCTCTCTCTCTCTCTCTCTCTCTTTAGGTGTCTAGAATGAGAAATGTCATTGTAAAGAAGATGCCTTTGGGGGGCAACTTTGTTAAAATTGACCAGAGTGAAGCTCATACTATTGCTGCATATCCACTAAATTCATTCCCTTTTTTTACTTTTTTAAAGTCCAGTGTGGTTTATATCTCTTAATCCTAAAAATTCATTCAGAATTAAGAGTTCATTAAAGTGGAGGAATTCCATGGAGACTGGAACAACCTCCAGGAAGTGATGCAGAGCGAAAGGAGCAGAACCAGGAAAACATTGTACACAGAGACTGATACATTGTGGTACAATCAAAGGTAATGGACTTCTCCATTAGGGACAATGCAATGTCTCTGAACAATCTGCAGGGATCTAAAAAACTCCATCCACAAGCAGAGGATAAACTGTGGGAATAAAAACACTGATGAAAAGCAACTGCTTGACTACAGGGGCTGAGAGGAAATGACTGAGGAGAGACTCTAAATGAACACTCTAGTGCAAATACCAACAACATGGAAATGGGTTCGAACCAAGAACACATGTGAAACCCAGTGGAATTGTGCGGAGGCTATGGGAGAAGTGGTGGGAGGGGGGCGGGGGGAGGAAAAGGATAATGATCATTGTTTCCAATGAATAATGTTTGTAAATAACTAAATAAAATAATGTTTAAAAAGTAAAAATAAAAGAGTTCATGAGGATTCTTGGAGTCTTCATATGTTTAAGATGAAAGTATGTGCTATCTACTATTTTTATTCCTGTTTTTTTTTTCAGAAGAAGAAAGCAAAGCTCAGAGAAGTTATCATATTTGTCCCTGCTCAGATATTTGTTAAATGACAGAACTTATATATAATACAAATTGTGCTATGTTAAAGACCTATTGTACTTCCACTACACCACTTTTCCCAACTGATACATTTGGGAATTTCCTTGTCCAACAGCTCTTTTGATGGTGTATTTCTCTTATAGAAAGACTATCCCTCTTTTGGAGATATTTATAGGGTAGCCATCTCTAGGTGAGAAGCTACTCCCAGAAACCACAGGACTAAAACATGTGATTCTAAGGAGAATGATTTGCCCTTCTTCCCCTGATTCCCCTAGAGTTACTGAACATTAAGGGACTTCCTTCAGTCCCTCCTCTAAGATGTAAGATGCTTTATCTAGCCTTATCCTTTCCGCGGAACCCTGAATGGGTCTTTCCTCTGAAGAATTCTCACTCAGTTGTTCAGAGCATGGGAAGTGACTCAGTTTATGTCCAAACTGGTTTCTTTCACTAAGACACTCAGATCACATGGTCAAAGGACCTGAGACTGTTAATGTCATATTCCAAGGCATGCCTACGGGTTTGGATGTGTGGTGATCCACATCACTGAAAGTGCTACTCAGATCTGTGAAATTCTAGATCCATTATAAGTTGTTATTTTTTTGTTTACTTTTACTATTTTAATCCATATGAGGCTTTTACCTTTTTGAAAAGGCCTGCTTCTTTTGAATCTATTTCTACATTCCTCTTATTAGCACAATAATTTACACATAGTAGATACTTTAATCACTTTTTAATTGAACTGAAGAAGCAAGACAAAAACAATTTCAGCCAATGAAGAAGTAAGAATATTAATTTTTTAACTAGGTTTTATGGAAGTCACTATCACTGTGTTCCATGCTGCCAATACTTCCAGATATCTGGTTTTTGTGGGCTGGAGAGAAGTTGACTTGGCCTGAAGACTTTCAGAACCAGTTTCTAAAGCTAATAGATAGATATCCAACTAGCTGGAATGGTTTAGGTGCTGTCTTGCCTGAAGGTATACTTCCTGAAGACTTCCTGAGATCATCTCTAAAAATATATTAGCTAAGATATGCTGCAGAACAAAACAAAAACCCATTTGCCATATTCATAGTCATTCAACAAATTCTTATTAAGTCATAGGATATATATATATATGTATATATATGAAATGCCCCCAATTCAATATCCCACTGGAGGCCACTCTAACTTCAAGTCCACTCTTCCCATTGAGATATCGCCTTCCTCCCTATATTAACAAAAGTTTTCTGGATAAGCACCAAGTGGATGACTTGAATGCTGTGCAGTAGTCAGTCATTCAGTGAAAAACCAAATTACCACTAATTATATTATGGCATGCTGTGGTGCAGCCAGTGTGACTCCACAAAGGAAAATGGGCATCAGTGGCACTAGGTGGCACCTTCTGACACATTTACAGACCATTACCCAGGGCTAATATCATCTCACAAGGTCTTGTGCGGAAAAGAGAAAGGGTTTCTTGCAGCACCAGTCAGCTGAATGTGATCTGTGAATGGAAACTGTCTGTTCCCAGTGGGCACAGCACCAAGCCCAGCTCTGGCACCAATGCTTGAAATTAGTAATAAGCAGCCAGGCATACACCTCAGCAAACAAGGGGGTAATTCTTGGGATGGGGTAGTCATGAAGGACAGAGGGAGAGCAGGGAGAGGCAGCAAAGTAGTTTTCCATCTCCCAGGAATTCTGCTTGAAGATGGCCTTTCTCTTTCCTTAGATATAGGTCCTGCTGTATGATTTTACCATTTTGTGTTTGTATCTCTTCTCAGACCTGTTTTGGGGACTATCTTCTATTTGGGGAGGCAGCTTGGAGAAGGGCAAAAAGGGCTTGACTTCTCCTGGCATATAGTAAGTGCTCAATAAATGGTTATTGATTGACTGACCTCCTGGATCCTCCATTTCTTTATCTTCAAAATGATAATATTTGGCAAGAAAATCTCCCAGGTTCAGCACTTTATTCCTGATGATTCTATTTGCCAATGGCTTAGAGAAGATTATGCCATTATATTACTTCAAAGACTAAAAGCTTCTCTCTCTTTCCTGGGGCCTCTGTTGGCCACACTTTACATAGACCCATTGAATAAGAATTGGCTTAAAAGGAGATTTTTGTGATTTGAGTCTTGATGACTGTTACCAAAAGAAGGCCATATGACAAATGACTTTGACATAGTTCAATGTGGAGCAATGGAAAGTGTGTTGGATTTAGAATTCAAGAACGTGATTTTATATTCCAAACCTTACTGCTTATTCCTATATGATCTTGTTCAATTTGTTTAACTTTTTCAATTTACCTCTTCTGTGAAATAAAAGGAATAGACTAGATGACCTCCAAGGTCCTATTTAGCTCCGAATCTATGTTATTCCAACTCCCACTCTGGGTCCAGGGGCTACGGATAGGTAAAAATTATTCATATCTACCTTGACCTGGATGAAAGACAACTTTCTGGCCATCTTTATGCCATGAAACTTTGTTTACAATCTTCTCTCATTCACTATTTCCTACCCCCACTTGCCACTTCTTAGCATGAGAAATTGAATCTAACATTCCTGGCCATGATGTATTAACTAATTGCCTATGTATCTATTTGCCACCTCTGATTTTCCAGATTGAAACATTGTTCCTGAGCAACCACTTTCAAAATGTGTTTTTTTTTTCCTTATTGAGGAGTATACTAGCCAAGGACAGAAATACTCTTGCTTTTGATATTTGTAGCCCCAGACAGTGCCAGACACATAGTAATCAGATTCTTAATAAGTGATTTTTCACTCATTTATTAATTCAATCATCTGTTCATTCTTATGATCCTTGATAATCAATGACTGACAGATTTCAAAGTTAATTAAATCCTAGCTTTCAGAAATAGCTCCAAAAACCACCAAGTTTGTCTCCATGGCCAAGTAATAATCTGTATATGTATATACATTATATATTTTCTTCAAAATTCTCCATTAAAAGAGATTCTACTTTTTGTCATCCTGTGTAGGGGGTCAACCGCAAAAAGAACTGCTCAGTTAACTAAGATTTTGATCAGTACCTTCTCACTTCTTGATTGCCCACTGTTGACTTCCCTAACATACTCTTTCTAGATTCTCCAAAGTATCAGGGAGCTTCCTTGAGGCTCTGCAGAACCATAACTAGGAAGTGTGGACCTCAGGGAAAATACCATAAATTGTACCTTGGGCCCCCCAGCCTGCCGTCTGGCAGCCTCCCCTTTTTACCAAGTTTTGTGGCTAACTATGAGATAAACTATGCTGTTTCCAGGCTGCTCCTGCTGAGGTTCACATACTATTAGTCTCCACCATCAATTCAATGACCTTTAAATTTGATTTCCTATGAATCTAGAGCACTGGAGAGAAATGATTGAGCCTCTACCTAGTTATAGCATTTATCTTGCATATGAAGAAATAGGCACTTACTTCCATGGTGATTCCACCCCCTCCACCAGGGAGAGAATAGGAAGGCTTCCTTGATCAAGCATGGCATCATGGGTTATACTCCCCTGCCAATACAGGCTTTGGAAAAGGAGGCTTCCATAGATGTGATGTCTTAACCCTGAGGAATAACTTTGCAGGTGAGAATTTCAGGAATAGATCTCCCTGACCCACCTGCCATGGTGCCTCAAGTCTTACAATCTGAAATTCACTCTTCTGCTTTCTTAGGCACTTCTATCTATAGGAGACCTTTATTAAAAACCAGGATGCCTATGGTGCTAAGGCACATTAGACTGTTATCATTCATTTGCGTCTTATCAGGGATTAGTTTATCAGATACCTGTCCAGCAGATAGTTGGCTCAAAGTGATTTGCAGGAAGAACAGGTAAATTTTTTTAGTGGGAAGGGGAGAAAGGGAGTTAAACTTGAGTGGGTGATCAAGAATTGAGACAACATAGAGGCTTTAGTAAATATCTGGATGGGAAAGAGTACCAAAGGGAGAGAGAAGCATTAACCTGCTTGATTGTAATCTCCTTGATCTTTGTCACTTATTCTAGTTGGTCAGAAAGCTTTTCTTTAATATCTTTCTTTGGGCCAGGAATTGTGCTGATTGTTGGAGACACAAATACAAAGAAAGATGTGGAAAAAGAGTCCTTGCCCTCAAGGCACACACTTTCTAGTAATGGGGGGGGGGACTGAAAATACCCAAGTACATAAAATATATAGAGAAATAAAATTAAATAGAAGGTAATTTGAGAAGGGAAGGTATTAGCAGCTGATGGGTCTGACAAAACTCTTCTTGCAGTAAGTAACATTTGAGCTGAATCTTAAAGGAAGCCAAACCAAGATAGAGTGAAGGGTCTGAAGCATTCCAGGCATAGGGTATAGTCTTTGCACAGATGCGGAAACTGGAGATGTGTTCTTTTTTTTTTAATTTGTTTTTGAAATTTTTATTTAATTAGTAAATTTAGAATATGTTTCTTTGGTTACAAGAATCATATTCTTTCCCTCCCCTCCCCCCCTTCCTATAGCCAATATGAAATTCCACTGGGTTTTACATGTGTCCTTGATCAAAACCTATTTCCATGTTTTTGATGTTTGCACTAGGATGTTCATTTAGAGTCTCCATCCTCAATGATATCCCCATCAACCCATGTGATCAATCAGTTGTTTTTCTTCTGTGTTTCTACTCCCACAGTTTTTCCTCTGAATGTGGATAATATTCTTTCTCATAAATCCCGCTGAGTTGTTCTGCATCACTGCATTGTCACTAATGGAGAAATACATTATGTTCAATTATTATACCACTGTGTATTAGTCTCTGTATATAATGTTCCCCTGGTTCTGCTCCTCTCACTCTGCATCAATTCCTGGAGGTCATTCCAGTTCACATGGAATTCCTCCAATTCATTATTCCTTTGAGCACAATAATATTCCATCACCAACATATACCACAATTTGTTCAGTGATTCCCCAATTGGAGGACATCCCCTCATTTTCCAATTTTTTGCCACCACAAAGAGTGCAGCTATGAATATTCTTGTACAAGTCTTTTTCCTTATTACCTCTTTGGGGCACAAACCCAGCAGTGCTATGGCTGGATCAAAGGGCAGACAGTCTTTTAGCACCCTTTGGGAATAGTTCCAAATTACCCTCCCAAATGGTTGGATCAATTCACAACTCTACCAGCAATGCATTAATGTCCCAACTTCGCCACATCCACTCCAACACTAATTACTTTCCTTTGCTGTCAGGTTGGTCAGTCTGCTAGGTGTCAGGTGATACCTCAGAGTTGTTTTGATTTACATCTCTCTGATTATAAGAGATTTAGAACACTTTTTTCATGTGCTTATTAATAGCTTTGATTTCTTTATCTGAAAATTGCCTATTCATGTCCTTTGCCCATTTGTCGATTTGGGAATGTCTTGATTTTTTGGACAATTGATTAAGCTCTTTATAAATTTGAGTAATTAGACCTTTGTCAGAGGTTTTTGTTATGAAGATTTTCTCCCAATGTGTTGCTTCCCTTCTAATTCTGGTTGCATTGGTTTTGTTTATACAAAAACTTTTTAATTCAACGTAATCAAAATTATCTCTTTTACATTTTGTAATTTTTTTCTAACTCTTGCTTGATCTTAAAATCTTTCCTTTACCAAAGATCTGGCATGTATACTATTCTGTGTTCACCTAATTTACTTATAGTTTCCTTCTTTATGTTTAAGTGATTAGCCCATTCTGAGTTTATCTTAGTGTAGGGTGTGAGATGGTATAGATGAATTTGATAGCTGAAAATTCAGGTCACCCATGAGTATAGTTTTACTATCCTTCTTCAACTTCAACTCCATTAGTTTCTTCCACTAGTTTCTGCTTTAGAAATTTGAATGCTATACCATCTGGTGCATACATATTGAGTACTGATATTTCCTTATTGTCTATACTGCCTTTTATCAGGATGTAATTACCTTCCCTATCTTTTTTAATCATATCTATTTTTACTTTGGCTTTGTCAGATATGATTGCAACTCCTGCCTTCTTTTTCCCAGTTGAGGCCCAATAGATTTTACTCCAACCTTTAATTCTAACCCTATGAGTGTCAACCTGCCTCATGTGTGTTTCTTGTAGCAACATATGTTAGGATTTTGGTTTCTAACCCACTCTGCTATTTGCTTTCCTTTTATGGGTGAGTTCATCCCATTCACATTCAAAGTTATGATTGCCGCTTGTATATTCCCCAAAATTTTGATATCCTCTCCTAGTTCTGCCCTTTCTTCTTTTGCTATATCCTTTAAAACAAGTGGCTTGTTTTTAATCAGTCCCCCTAATCCCCACCCTTATTATGCTTCCCTTTCCACCCTGTAGCAAGAGTTTGAGTGACAGCCTAGAATTCTCTAAGAGCTTGCTGGGTAAAAGTTCTAAGCTGTTGAAGGAGGAGGTTTCCAACAGTCAGTCTAGAGATGGAAGTGAAAACTAAAGGTGTGGATCTGAGATTCCCCTGGAAAAATCATTTATCAAGCATCCTGCATGTGAGAATCAATTAGAAGAGGTGGAGAGGAACTATTCAGTCATCCTGGTGGACAAATTGACTGGGGAAAAGAATCTCTACCTTTTCTGGATCATCTAGTGACACCATAACTTGGATTCCTGCTCCTTGACCCACCAAAGTACTCTAAGTGAGAATTTGAGCTCCCTGTTAGGACTTAACTTAATAACCCTTAGTAATCTTTCCTTTAGTTGAGCTTAGAAATTAACAATAGTGGGTTGGGGGAAATAGTCAGATGCAAACCTTTCACCTTATCCTCCCCTATCTTGTCCCTTCTCTGTTAATAAACTCTGTTATTTATATGTGGTTTTCCCTTTGAATAAACCCTCCCCCTTTCCTAAATTATTCTAACAGCCCCCTCCCTTTCTGTTCCCTTATTTTTTGGGGTCTCTTAAGTTCCCTCACCCTCTATTTCCCTCCCTTTTTGTACTCCCCGCCCCACTCCCTACCCCTTGGTTTTCCCTTCTCACTTTCCCTGTAGGGTAAGATAGAATTTGATACCCCAATGGATCTAGATGCTCTTCCCTCTCAGAATTGATATTGCTGAGAGTAAGGTTTAAGTATTACCTATTAGCAATCTCTTCCTCTCCTTTTTTTAATAGTATTCTTCCCCTCCCCTTCCCATGTGCCTTTTTGTGTAATATAGATTTATCTTTTTTATTTATCTTATTCCTTCAAGTGCCATCTTCTGTTCCCCTCCTCCCTCTTTCTTTTTTTTTTTTTTGGTATATCATCTTATACCACTTATTACCTCAATCTCTACCTGTGAATGATTCTTCTAATTACTATAATAGTGAATATAATTTTTGAGTTACAAATAACATTTTTTCCATATAAACAATTTGATCTTATTGAAGCCCTTAAGGAAGAAAATTTAAATAAAAAAAATTTTTCCTTTCCCCTTACTTTCTTATTTAATTTTTCATGTTTCTCTTGATTTTTTTTGATTGGATATCAAACTTTCCACATAGTTCTGGTCTGTTCTTTACAAATAATTGAAAATCTTCTATTTTGTTGAATGCCCATACTTTCTCCTAGAAGTATATAGTCAGTTTTGATGGGTAAGTGATTCTTGGTTGAAGACTCAATTCTCTTGACTTTCTGAATATCATATTCTAAGCCTTATAGTCGTTTAGTGTGGAAGCTGCTAGATCTTGTGTAATCCTGATTGGTGCTCCTTGATATCTGAATTGTCTCTTTTGGGCTTCTTGTAAAATTTTCACCTTAGCTTGGAAGTTCTTGAATTTGGCAATTACATTCCTGGGGGTTGTCTTTTGAGGATTTAGTATAGAAGGTGTTCTATGAACTTTTTCAATGTTTATTTTTTCCCCTTATTCAAGAACATCAGGGTAGTTTTCTTAGATGATTTCTTGTATTGTGATGTCAAGATTTCTGTTTATTTCTAGGTTTTGGGGTAAACCAATGATTCTCAAAATTGTCTGTTTGATACCCGTTTTCCTGAACTATCATCTTGTCAGTTAGATATTTTATGTTTTCTTTTATTTTGTCAGTCTTTAAACTTTGCTTTATTAATTATTGCTGTTTTGCAAGATCATTGGCTTCTAATTACTTAATTCTGGTCTTTAAGGATGGATTTTCCTCTATAATTTTTGATTTTTCTTTTCAGCTTAGTCTATCCTGCTTTTCGTGACTTCCAATTGTTTCTCCAATTGGGAGTTCTTGTCCTTTAAACTGTTATTTTCTTTTTGAATTATTTCCTACTTTTCATGCCAAAATTCTTCCATCTTTTTTATAAGCTCCAATTTTAATTCTTCAAGAGCTTGTGGAGAATTTAAATTATTTTTGAAGGTTTGGATGCATTTATTTGTTTGCTCTTTTCTATTATTTCCTCTGTAGTCTGAATTTTTCCTCCAGAAAAATTATCCAGGGTCAATGCCTTCTTCTTGTTTTTCTTCATGTTGGGAAGTTGTTTTTCCTGGGCATTGTTTGACATCACTATGGTGGTTTTTCTTTCCCTTTTCAGTCAGAAGTCTGATAAGGAGGGCAGGCTCTCTGTATACAAAGTTAAGAAGTGAGGTTTTTGTCTAAGTCCACCTCTCAAATCTCTGCAGCTTCTACTGTGTACTGCCCTTTTCTGAGCTGTGTCCGTATGGAAACCCAAGGTCTGTGCTCTTCAGCCTAATGGGGTCTCAGGGGTAGATCTTTGGTGGTCTTAGACAGCTGCCAAGGACCTAGAAGTGCCCTTCTCTCACTCACTGATTCTAGGGCACTGACTCTGGCTCTGGCTCTGTAGGTGGGGTGGGAAAGGGTTGATAAGTTCGAGTTTTGCTAGAAGCTATTTCACCCCCTTATACTGTGGAAATGCCCAAATCCCACATACCTTCAATGCTGCACCCTACTGTAGAGTCCCTTTGTTCATATGAATTTGGAGTTGTTTTTTTTACACCTTTTGAGGTAGTCTATATTGGTAGGTGGTGATGAGAGGAAGAATCCTGGGTCTATACTCCCTCCATGTTTACCCCTGCAGATGTGTTCTTAAATGCAAGGAATAGCAAGTAAGCAAATGGAATTTCATTGTAGAATTTGTGGGGGAGAACAAAGAGGAAAGGTTGAAAGAGGGCAGATTGTGAAAAAAAATTCCAAGTCAAGACTTTAGATTTGATCATGGAAGTAATGATAAGCAATTGGAGGTTATCCAGTAGGGATATTACTAGTTTGTTCATACAACATGAAGGGAGGAAGAGTAAAAAGGTCCTTAGCTTGTTTTGTGGATCTCCTGTGGTGGATTTGTGGAAGGACATGAACAAAACCTTAATAAGATTGACCAGTAAAAATAGGCTGCAACCTGTATCATGAGAAGGAATATAAATATCATTGACTCACCAATCCGCTGGAGCATCTGTTTCTTGTATTTTAAGTAATAGGGGCTTTAGAAATGTGTATTGAGAGGACAAATTAATTTGAATGCCCCATAATAACAACAGCTTGCATTTATGCTCTATTTTTAATGTTAACAAACAACTTTCCACAAATTAAATAATTTGAGCCTCACAATCATCCTGGGAGGTAGGTGTTGTTATTATTATTATAAAGTTAAATGCCTTGAAGAGCTACTAAGTATCTGGGACAGGAATTGAACCCAGGTCTTCCTGACTACAAATCCAGTGTTTTCTCTAGAGTAACATATTGTCTCTCTTTGCCTAGAACAGTCCCCCCCTTTCCCATCTTTTCCTATTGAATCTTTTTTCAAGGTATAACTCAGGTGGGGAAACTTTCCTTAATGGAATTTTTTTCCACGTGATTCCCCTCTGAACAGAAGTGATCTTACCTTCTTTAATCTCTCATACCACCCTATTTGTCCTATCCTATGCTTTTGCTCAGTCATCTTTGCACCATGGAGAAACCTTGTCCTTGAGGATTTACTCTCTTGATTGGTGGACCCTTCTAGACCATGATTTCAGGAAGGACCACAGTGATTTTTCATCCCTCTCATGCTTTGATCCTCCTAAACTTCTCCTCTCTCTCTTACTTCTCTTCCTAATTCTCTGTGCCAGCTACTTTGCTCCAAAGTGAGTTCCTTTCTTAACCCTATCACTTTCTGCCTCTTATTCATGAGTTGTGTCTCCTCATTAGAATGTAAGCTCTTGGGGCAGCTAGATGACTCAGGAGAAAGAGAGTCAGGCCTGGAGATGGGAGGTCCTAGGTTCAAAGCTGAACTCAGATACTTATTAGCTGTGTGATCCCTGGCAAGACACTTAATCCCAATTGCCTAGCTGTTACTGTTCTACTTTGGGATCAAGTCTTAGTATCAGTTCTAAGCCAGAGCATAAGGGTTAAAAAAAAAAAAAGAATGTGAGCTCTTTGAAGGTAAGACCATATTGCTTATTTTCATTTGTATACTTTATCATCTATATTGTTGTCATTGTTCAGTCATTCAGTCATATATGACTCTTCATGACCCTGTAGATCACGTTGTCCTTAGGTTTCTTTATGTCAAAGATACTGGAGTAGTATCTCCTTCTCTGTACGATTAAGGCAAACAGAGGGTAAGTGTCTTATCCAGGATCTCACAGCTAGTGCATGTCTGAAGCTAGATCTTAACTCAGGCTTTCTCTAGTTCTACATCCACTGAGCCATCACTTTGCCCATTATCATCTACCTATCTCTATTAATTTTATTCTAAGCAATGTTTGACCTATATGTCTATATAGCTAATCCTTGCCTAGCCTAAACTAGATTGGAACCTTCTAAAGTACAGGGATTCTATGTTTTTTTTTTCATTTTTGAGTCATCAATAACAAACCATCTTTTAATGTTCTGTGGGAGAGACTTGGTCTTTTTATTTTAGGTATCCATAGTCTAAGATTGATAATAGCTAATAATGATGATGATTAAAAATAATAATGCACATGGTGCTTTAAAGTAAGCAAAGTAGACTTCCAGGTAAACATGGCTGCAATCTAGACATGAATCACTTACTCTCCCCAGCACCAAACGAAATAGACTACCTCAAAATAGCATAAAAATCATCCTTGGAAGAACAGAGGGACTCTCCGGTATGCCCCAGTAATGAAAGTACGGGGGAGTGAACATTTCCATACTATAAGAAGGAGGAAAAGCTTGCACAAAAACGTGCACTGAGCTGCCCTCACCCCCCCCCACCTCCCTCATGGAACCAGAATAGTGTCTCAGAGCGCTCACCAGGGACAGTGAGTGAGTGAGGAATGTCTCTGTCTGGGTGGGCATGCACACACCAGGGTCCTTCAGAGCTAAGGAGGACTACTAGAAAATGCCTCTCAGGGTAGTTTCACTGGAGAACCCTACGTACCAGAGAGTGAGCAGACTGTGGGGGCCCTTGCAAACTGCGAACAGAGTGGAGTCTCCAGAAACTGTAAAAATGGCCTGAGACCAAAGCTCTGCTCCTCGCTGTGGTGGTGGTGAGGGGGCACACCAGGGTCCTTGGAAACTGACACGGACTACCAGAGATCCACCCCTCAGAGCAATTTTACAGGAGATTCCTGCAAACTGGAGAGAAGAGCACGGGGGCAGGCATGCTAACAAACCACGGAGGCTGGGAAGAACTAGTCTGAGGCAACTTAAATCCACAGAAAACCTGCCCATATCATCCAGACCTCTGACCAAAAAGGAAAGGGAAAACCACCGAAGGAATGGCTCACACTGCCCAAGAGCAACCCTCCAAGAAGAAAGGGGAAAAGGTGACTATTGAAAACTTTTATGGAGGTAAAACCCAGGGGACAGAACAGAAAGAGTATGAAATTCAGACAAAATCAAAACATGCCCCCCAAAATGGAAATTATCCACAAGCTCCGGAAGAACTCAAATTTGAGTTTATCCAAAAGATGGAAACCTTCTGGCAAGAAAAATTGGAAAAAATTCAGAAAGAGGTCAACAGCCTGACAGACAAGACCTCACAAAAGAAGAAAGAGCTGGAAGCCTCTAACAGAAGGGCAGACCAATCTGAAAAGCAAAACCAGTCCCTAAAGACCAGAATTAAGCAACTGGAAGACAGTGATCTTGAAAAACAGCAAGAATTAATAAAACAAAGTAAAAAAAAATAAGGAATTAGAAGAAAACATAAAATATCTCACTGACAAGGTGACAGAGCAGGAAAACAGAGGAAGGAGAGACAACTTGAGAATCATTGGTCTACCCGAAAAGCCAGAGATAAACAAAAATCTCAATGCCATACTACAAGAGATTGTCGAAGAAAATTACCCTAATGTTCTCGAGCAAGGGGGAAATAGAAATAGAAAGGGTTCATAGAACACCCGCTATACTTAATCCCCAAAAGACAACCCCTAGGAATGTAATTGCCAAATTCAAGAGCTTCCAAGCTAAGGGGAAAATCTTACAAGAAGCCAAGAAGAGGAACTTCGGATATAGAGGAGCCCCCATAAGGATCACACATGACTTAGCAGGGAACATTCTAAGAGAAGGCAAAGCATGGAACGTGATAGTCAGAAAGGCAAGAGAAATGGGTCTCCAACCAAGAATCAACTACCCATCAAAACTGACGATATACTTCCAGGGGAAAGTATGGGCATTCAACAAAATAGAAGAGTTCCAAGTATTTGCAAAGAAAAGGTCAGAACTCAGTGGAAAGTTTGACATCCAAACACAAAGAGCAAAAGAAACATGAAAAGGTAAATATCAAAGAAAGGGAAAAGGAGAAAAATGTTATCTTTTTCTTTTATTCAAACTCTCTTCTATAAGGACTACATTTATATCAAACTACATATACTAATATGTGGGGAAAATGTAATGTGTAACTTAAAAATTGTATGCATCATTAGAGTAGTTAGAAGAATCACACATAGGGAAAGATCAGGGCATCAAGACGATATGGAGGAAAGGGGGAAAGAAAAAAAGGGAGGGGGGAATTGTTGATGGTACTAAGATATACTTCAAGAACTGGAAAAAATCTAAATAGAATAATCTTCCTCACACAAAGATACACATGGGAAGGGGAGGGGAAGAATTCTCCTATAAGAAGGAGAGGAAGAGAATGTGAATTGGTAATACATAAACCATACTCTCAGTGAAATCAACTCTGAGAGGAACAAACATCTAGATCCATTGGGATCTTGAATCCTATCTCATCCAACAGGGTAAGAGATGAGGGAAAATTAAGGAGGAGGAGGGGGGAGGGAGTATAAAAAGAGAGGGAAAGAGAGGGGGGAAGGGAAGGTATAGCAGTCCACCCCTAGCTATGGGCAAGGGAAACAGTTGGTATGTACAGATTGCCTTAGAAGAGAGCATGCTCAGTCTTGAGCATGCTCAGTATTGCACATGGCTGGGAAAGCCTCTGACCCTTGACCCCAGCTTCTCCCACGTTAGGCAGGAACACAGGTTTCTTTGTGCTCCCCTGGTTGAGAGAAACCACACCTATACCTTGTCATTAACCAATGAGGGTAATCCCTGTGTACTGTGTATATTTGCATATCAAAGAGATTAAATATGCCTCAGCCAGCTCTGCCTTTCTCTCTTCTGCTCTTCCTCCCTTCCAGCATGCACTGATGGCTGTCCTTGCAGGAGCCTGGCCAAAGGCCAGGCTCCATCTTTAATCTTTCTCTATCATCTCTCTGACCTGTGTGGTATTGAATCTGGATCTCTGGACTGGTAAAAGCCTTTGGAAGGGTCCTTTGATCAGAGCTTGGCTGTGGCTCATTGATAATTAATAAAGACTCCTTCCTGCCACCTCATATCTCTACTTTGACTCCTTCATCCCCCTCATAGTATCTAGAGCTTCTATCCTTTCTCTGTCTTCCTACCTTAAAGCTTCTCTCTCCCTCAGAGGAAGCTTTAGAAGGGAACAAAAAGGGAGGGGCTATAAAGGGAAGCATATCAAGGGAAGAGACTAGGGGGACTGACCTAAAGTAAATCATTGGTTTAAAAGGCTATAGCTAAAGAAGAAAGGTCAGAATTAGGGGAGGATATCAAAATGCCAGGGGATCCACAAGTGACAATCATAACTTTGAATGTCAATGGGATGAACTCACCCATAAAATGTAGACAAATAGCAGAATTGATTAGAATCCAAAACCCTACCATATGTTGTCCTCAAGAAACACATGAGGCAGGTTGATACTCAAAAGGTCAGAATTAAAGGATGGAGTAAGACCTTTTTTGCCTCAACTGATAGAAAGAAGGCAGGAGTGGCAATCATGATATCTGACAAAACCAAAGCAAAAATAGACCTGATTAAAAGGGATAGGGCAGGTAAATATATTCTGTTAAAAGGGAGTATAGACAATGAGGAAATATCACTAATCAACATGTGTGCACCAAATGGTATAGAAACCAAATTTCTAATGGAGAAACTAGGAGAATTGAAGGGGGAAATAGAACCATATTAGTGGGAGACCTAAACCAACCACTATCAAATTTAGATAAATCAAATAAAAAAATAAGAAAGAGGTAAAAGATGTGAATGAAATCTTAGAAAAATTAGAGTTAATAGACATATGGAGAAAAATAAATAGGGGAAATAAAGGAATATACCTTCTTCTCAGCACCACATGGCACATTCACAAAGATTGACCATATACTAGGTCACAGAAACATGGCATACAAATGCAGAAAAGCAGAAATACTAAATACAACCTTTTCAGATCATAAGGCAATAAAAATAATGATCAATAAGGGTACAGGGAGAGCCAAATCAAAAATTAATTGGAAATTAAATAATATGATACTCCAAAATTAGTTAGTCAGAGAGGAAATCATAGAAACAATTAATAACTTCATCGAGGAAAACTTCAATGGTGAGACATCCTTCCAAACATTATGGGATGCAGCCAAAGCAGTACTCAGAGGAAAATTCATATCCCTGAGTGCATATATTATCCAATTAGGGAGGGCAGAGATCAATGAATTCAAAATGCAAATAAAAAAACTTGAAAGCGAACAAATTAAAACCCCCCAGAAGAAAACCAAACTAGAGATCCTAAAAATTAAGGGAGAAATTAATAAAATCAAAAGTGATAGAACTATTGAACTAATAAATAAGACTAGAAGTTGGTACTTTGAAAAAGCAAACAAAATAGACAAAGTACTGGTCAATCAAATTAAAAAAAAAGGAAAGAAGAAAAGCAAATTAACAGCCTCAAAGATGAAAAGGGGGACCTCACCTCCAATGAAGAGGAAATTAAGGCAATCATTAAAAACTACTTTGCCCAATTATATGGCAATAAATATACCAATCTAGGTGATATGTATGAATATTTACAAAAATATAAACTGCCTAGACTAACAAAAGAAGAAATAGAAGTCTTAAATAATCCCATATCAGAAAAAGAAATCCAACAGGCCATCAAAGAACTCCCTAAGAAAAAATCCCCAGGGCCTGATAGATTCACAAGTGAATTCTATCAAACATTCAAAGAATAGCTAACCCCAATACTATACAAACTATTTGACATAATAAGCAAAGAGGGAGTTCTACCAAATTCCTTTTATGACACAAACATGGTACTGATCCCAAATCCAGGCAGGTCAAAAACAGAAAAAGAAAACTATAGACCAATCTCCCTAATGAATATAGATACAAAAATCTTAAATAGGATACTAGCAAAAAGACTCCAGCAAGTGATCAGAAGGGTCATCCACCATGATCAAGTAGGATTCATACCAGGGATGCAGGGCTGGTTCAACATTAGGAAAACTATCCACATAATTGACCACATCAACAAGCAAACCAACAAGAATCATATGATTATCTCAATAGATGCAGAAAAAGCCTTTGATAAAATACAACACCCATTCCTATTAAAAACACTAGAAAGCATAGGAATAGGAGGGTCTCTCCTAAAAATAATAAACAGTATATATCTAAAACCATCAGCTAACATCATCTGCAATGGGGATAAACTAGGTGCATTCCCAATAAGATCAGGAGTGAAACAAGGATGCCTATTATCACCTCTACTATTTGACATTGTACTAGAAACACTAGCAGTAGCAATTAGAGAAGAAAAAGAAATTGAAGGCATTAAAATAGGCAAGGAGGAGACCAAGTTATCACTCTTTGCAGATGATATGATGGTATACTTAAAGAATCCTAGAGAATCAACCAAAAAGCTACTCGAAATAATCAACAACTTTAGCAAAGTCGCAGGATACAAAATAAACCCGCATAAGTCATCAGCATTTCTATATATTTCCAACACAGCTCAGCAGCAAGAATTAGAAAGAGAAATCCCATTCAAAATCACCTTAGACAAAATAAAATACTTAGGAATCTATCTGCTGAGACAAACACAGGAACTATATGAACACAACTATAAAACACTCTCCACACAACTAAAACTAGACTTGAGCAATTGGAAAAACATTAACTGCTCATGGGTAGGATGAGCCAATATAATAAAAATGACCATCCTACCAAAACTTATTTACCAATTTAGTGCCATACCCATTGAACTTCTAAAAAGTTTTTTTTAAATATATTTTATTTGATCATTTCCAAGCATTATTCGTTAAAGACATAGATAATTTTCTTTTCCTCCCCCCCACCCCCCATAGCCGACGCGTAAGTCCACTGGGCATTAGATGTTTTCTTGATTTGAACCCATTGCTTTGTTGATAGTATTTGCATTAGAGTGTTCATTTAGAGTCTATCCTCTGTCATGTCCCCTCAACCTCTGTATTCAGGCAGTTGCTTTTTCTCGGTGTTTCCACTCCCATAGTTTATCCTTTGCTTATGAATGGTGTTTTTTTCTCCTGGATCCCTGCAAGTTGTTCAGGGACATTACACCGCCACTAATGGAGAAGTCCATTACGTTCGATTATACCACAGTGTATTAGTCTCTGTGTACAATGTTCTCCTGGTTCTGCTCCTCTCTCTCTGCATCACTTCCTGGAGGTTGTTCCAGTCTCCATGGAACTTCTCCACTTTATTATTCCTTTTAGCACAATAGTACTCCATCACCAACATATACCACAGTTTGTTCAGCCATTCCCCAATTGATGGGCATCCCCTCGTTTTCCAGTTTTGGGCCACCACAAAGAGTGCAGCTATGAATATTTTTGTACAAGTCTTTGTGTCCATTATCTCTTTGGGGTACAGACCCAGCAGTGCTATGGCTGGGTCAAAGGGTAGATATTCTTTTGTCGCCCTTTGGGCATAGTTCCAAATTGCCCTCCAGAATGGTTGGATCAATTCACAACTCCACCAGCAATGAATTAATGTCCCTACTTTGCCACATCCCCTCCAGCATTCATTACTTTTAAAAAGTTTTTTTTTTTACTGATTTAGAAAAAACCATAACAAAGTTCATTTGGAAAAACAAAGGATCAAGGATATCCAGGGAAATAATGAAAAAAAAATACAAATAAGGTGGCCTTGCAGTTCCAGATCTCAAACTATATTATAAAGCAGCAGTCATCAAACCAATTTGTTACTGGCTAAGAGACAGAAAGTAGGATCAGTGGAATAGACATGGGGTAAGTGATCTCAGCAAGACAGTATATGACAAACCCAAAGATCCCAGCTTCTGGGACAAAAACCCATTATTTGACAAAAACTGCTGGGAAAACTGGAAGACAGAGTGGGAGAGATTAGGTTTGGTTCAAGACCTCACACCCTACACCAAAATAAACTCAGAATGGGTGAATGACTTGAACATAAAGAAGGAAACTATAAGTAAGTTAGATGAATACAGAATAGTATACATGTCAGACCTTTGGGAAAGGAAAGACTTTAAAACCAAGCAAGACATAGAAAGAGTCACAAAATGTAAAATAAACAATTTTGATTACATCAAATTAAAAAGGTTTTGTACAAACAAAACGAATGAAACCAAAATGAGAAGGGAAGCAACAAATTGGGAAATAATTTTCATAACAAAAACCTCTGACAAAGGTCTAATTACTCAAATTTATAAAGAACTCAATCAATTGTACCAAAAATCAAGCCATTCTCCAATTGATAAATGGGCAAAGGACATGACCAGGAAGTTGTCAGCCAAAGAAATCAAAACTATTAATAAGCACATAAAAAAGTGCTCTAAATCTCTTATAATCAGAGATATGCAAATCAAAACAACTCTGAGGTATCACCTCACACCTAGCAGGTTGGCTAACATGACGGCTATGGAAAGTAATGAATGCTGGAGGGGATTTGGCAAAGTTGGGACATTAATTCATTGCTGGTGGAGTTGTGAATTGATTCAACCATTCTGGAGGGCAATTTGGAACTATGCCCAAAGAGCGATAAAAGATTGTCTGCCCTTTGATCCAGCCATAGCACTGCTGGGTTTGTAACCCAAAGAGATAATAGGGAAAAAGACTTGTACAAGAATATTCATAGCTGCGCTCTTTGTGGTGGCCAAAAATTGGAAAATAAGGGGATGCCCTTCAATTGGGGAATGGCTGAACAAATTGTTATATATGTTGGTGATGGAATACTATTGTGCTAAAAGGAATAATAAAGTGGAGGAATTCCATGGAGACTGGAACAACCTCCAGGAAGTGATGCAGAGCGAAAGGAGCAGAACCAGGAAAACATTGTACACAGAGACTGATACACTGTGGTACAATCGAAGGTAATGGACTCCTCCACTAGGGACAATACAATATCCCTGAACATTCTTCAGGGATCTAGGGAAAAAACACTATCCACAAGCAGAGGACAAACTGTGGGAACAAAAACACCAAAGAAAGGCAACTGCTTGACTACAGGGGTGGAAGGGACATGAATGAAGAGAGACTTTAAATGAACACACTACTGCAAATACCAACAACATGGAAATGGGTATGACACATGTAATACCCAGTGGAATCGTGCATCAGCTATTGGGGTGGGGGGGAAGAAAATGATCTTTGTTTCCAAGGAATAATGTTGGAATATGACCAAATAAAATAATGTCTAAAAGGAAAAAAAAATAAAGTAAACAAAGTATTTCAAACACATTCTCTTAACACAATAATCTAGATACATTCATACATTCACACAAGGAATCAATAAATAAAAGAAAACAATCAAGATCTGATCTGTGGTATTTCCTAATTTCCTTGATATAAATGAGAAATTTAGAAAAGTAAGTTTCCCATATAATTTCTGGAGATTGGGGATATAAAAGACAAAAATGAAACAGTCTGCTGCTCTCAGGAGCTTACATTCTATCAAGAGAAATAATATTTACACACTTCTCATAAATGGAGAAAATCAGAGATAAATACTCAAAAGAATTTGTGATCTCCAAGATCTGGGTGTTTTTCCCAATGATGTAGTTCATAACCCATCTACCACATGGAGTCCACTCAATGTCTTGGGAACAATTCTCACTTTCTCCTACCAAGGCAGATGTAACAGTGGAGTATTTTGGCTGCTATACAACTTAGCTATAGCTGTATGACCATTGTATTTTATGCTCATATATTCCCCAGTGACAGTTTAATTCTTTGAAAGTCCTCATTTATTCCAAACCTTGAAACAATTGAAAATAGAAATCAGAACAAAATGTTAAATCATTGTATCAATACTCTTGTCTTGATTACAAATAGTTCAAAGATAAATGCATTCAAATGCATTTTCATAATATCAGAAAGCCCTAAAGTAAAATGATTTGTTTTTTATTAACATTAGATATAGTCTTTAAGGACATGATTTAATAATTTACTTAATATGCAGGTCTAGTCTCTTTAAATAATTCGTGAAAATGGGATATTTATTGTGCTTAAAACTTTAACTCTGCACCTTAATCTATTTTCGATTTCTCCTCAATATGCCCAAGCAAGGGAGTTTGGGTTAATAATCCCCAGAAGAAATATCTTGTATCTTGTAGAATGTAAAATTCAACATGTAGCGTTTATTTATTTTTTGATATTTGTCTCCTCAAGTCTGTTTCCCTCCCACCACTCTCTGGTTCTTTTTCTCCCTTTGGGGAACTATTGTTCCTGTGCATCTCTGTGTTCTGTAACCATTTAAGTATTTCTATCCATCTTTCCCATCTCCCTTCCTAGCTTTGTGCATCTTTTCAATTCTTGTTGATATTACAAGGCACCTCTACTCCTGGCCTTGACTTGTCTCTCCTCCTCCCCTGTTTCATCAGGTTTTTTTTTTTCTTTCTCCTTTGGACCTATTATTAGGAAACTTCTTGGGTTAGATATCAATTCTCACTGGCTACTGTTGTTCCAATCAGGACAGACTTTTTACACAAGCAGAATAGATGGCAATCTATAGGGTTTATCGTTAGTGGTATTGGAAAGACTATTTAATATCAGAACTTATCCCCAACATACTTCTGCCTACTATGGTAGCTGGCATTCTGCCAGGGGCTTAGCACAGCAGTGGGCATCATCACTATGAGATAATGAACATGAGATGAGATAAAGCATTTTGGAAATTTTGAAGTACTTTTTCAGTGTTTAATATCACCATTATCATTGTCATTGCATGAGGATGATGCTCAATATATGTTTGTTAAATCAATAAATGGATTAAACAAGACAATAAGCCACTGAGTTCTCTTTTTCTTTCCTTCTTTATTCCTTCCTTCCTTTTTCTCCTCTTTCCTATTTCACAATCTCATTAAGATTGAAAGTGAAGTGACTACCTCATCTCACTGCTGATCAGCATGGCAGTTGTAAGTCTAGGTTTATGACCTGGAGTAGTTTGGTTCACATAGGCTTTGACAGTCTAGTGTTCCCCAATGCCAAGGGATTCATATGTTGGTTCTAGATTCATAGGTTTACTATTATATTACACAATGCTGGACAAGAGTTTTGTTTCAAAGTAAGTGATTTTCACTAGGATATTAGCCATTACCACTTCCTATCACAGAGTAGCTAATAGATTTCAATGTGGCTTAGAGGCAATAGGGCATAGAACAGAAAGAAAAGAATCAGAGAATCTCTTAATTAGGAGTGTTAAGGTCCGGGATTTCACCCACCACCAAGGAAGACCATGGACAATGCAATTAGGCAAGGAAAAAGGCCATTTATTATGGAACTGGTATGCACCAGTGGGAACCTCTGCCATCAGAGTTCCAAGTTGCTTCTGAGAGGCTGGGCTTTAAATACTTTTCAGCATGTATGGCCCCCCTTCTAGCCCCTTATCTGCTACATACCATATTTGGAACTTTGACAATTTTATGTTATTGGGGTCTCCTTGGCCTTTATCTGGTACCCCTTGCAGCTGGGGTTTGGCATATTTATGATTCTGACTAACTTCCAAGGCTAGCAAGCTTGTTAAGGCCTTCCTGTATTTTCAAGGCTGGTCATTTTGGCCTCCCTTAGGAGAGATCTTGAAAGTCATGTAGTACTAATCATATTTTAAAAATCTTTTCTTCAATAATATCCCAAAGAAATGGCTAGCCGGTTTCTGCTTGAAAGCACCAAAGCAATTCCTTTCCCTTTTGGATACTTCTCCTGGGAATATTTTCTTTATGTCAAGCTCAAGTTGGCTTTTTGGAGATTTCCACCCATTGCTCTGAGTTCTGCTATTTGAGGTCAAACAGAAGATATCTATTCCTTTTTTTCCATATGAAATTCCTTCAAATACTTGAAAAGTGTGGTCATCAAATCTCTCCTTCAAGCTAAATATTCCTGGTTCCTTTAATGGATCTCTGCATCTCTATGTCAGTCCTTTCATTACCATGATCATTGTACTTTGGACTTCTTTTACAACATTCTTCCAAAACTATATTGCTCAGAACCAAAACATTTTACACAGTATCGGTAGTATTGTACAATGATCAGTCATGAATGACTGCTATTCTCAAAGATACAATGGCCCAAGACAGTGCCAAAGCACATAGGATGAAAATTGCTACCTCGTGAGAAAGAACTGATGGAGTCTGACTCCAAATTGAAACATTCTTTTTTAAACTTTGTTTTCTTTTTTTGTTTGTTTTTTCTTTTATTTTTGGTCTGTATTTTCTTTGACAGCACGACTAATCTAGAAATATATTTTGCATGATGGCACAAGTATAACCTACATCATCCTATATTTGGAATTCAAAATTTTAATTAAAAATTTAAATTAAATATAAAAATAAATGTTAAGATTGTTTTTTATATATTATTGGGGAAAATAAAATATATTTATATTGAAAGCCCTTACCTTCCATCTTAGAATCAATAGTATGTAATGGTTTTAAGGTAGAAGAGTGGTAAGGGCTAGGCAATGGGGGTTCATTGACTTGCTCAGTCACACAGCTGGGAAGTATCTGAGGCCAGGTTTGAACCCAGGACCTCCCAGCTCTGGGTCTGGCTTCCAATCTACTGAGCCACCTAAAATATTAAATTTAAAAAGAAAAAACACATCACTCAGAATGGAGCACAATACTCCACATGTGTTTTGCCCAGGGAAGAATACAACTGGGCTATCTTTCTGCTTCTTTGTTCTGAACACCAAGCCTTAGTTAATGCAGCCCAAGGTTGGGTTAGAATTTGGGGCTTTACCTGATTCTGAGTTTTCAGTGTGCTGGAAAAAAACTCCATGTTCATTTTGAAATTTTAGGAAAGCAGATGAAAAAGATCTAAAACACGAGGCTCAAGGAAACTGTCCCTGGTGGAAAATGTAAAAGATTCATAGACATTCTGACAAGGAGAACTGGGGGTTAGGGGGGAAATAAAGAAGAAGAAGCAAGGAGAAGGGAGAGAGAGAGAAAGAAGGAGAAAAGAGATCCTCAAACTTTTGTGCTCATAGCACAATGTTATGAAAAAATCATTGCAAATTGAGCACATGTTGGCAATAAAGAACACACACACACACAAACATGTTTAAACTTTACAATGCCCTTTGAGACCGATGCTTTTATTCTCATCTTCATTGAAGCACAGAGAAGTTAATTGACTTTTTTCAGTTATAGATATTAAGTGTCTGAGGAAGGATTTGAACCCAGACAGGTTTTTATGACTCCATGAGGACCACACTCAATTTATAATAGCACTTTATCTTCCTTAGGTACCCAGGATGGAGTAATCACAACAAAAGAAAAGATAAATGCTATCAATGTATTGATCTATGTCTCTACATATCTATCTCTGTCTTCTATTTCTCTATCAATCAGTCATCTCTCTCTATTCTCATATCAACACAAATTGTTGGTCTTTTATGTCTAGCTAGCTGCCTAGAGTTATAGAGAGCTAAAGTAATTTGTCTAGGGATACTGCAAGCAAGATAAAAACAAAAACAAAAACCTTACTGTTCATTTTAGAATCAATACTCTGGATTGACTCAAGGCAGAAGAGTTGTAAAGGTTAGATAATGTGGGTTAAGTTGATTTGCCTAGGACCACATAGCTAGGAAGTGTCTGAGTTCAGATTTGAACCCAGGACCTCCATTCTCTAGAACTGGCTGTCTATTCACTGAGCCATCTAGTCATACCTTCCAACCACACACTAAGTTTTAGATGTGGACTTGAATCTAAGTCCTCTTAATTTTAAGGCAGCCTCTTTATGTTCACTATTGTGTGAATTACCACAAAATTACATGTATTCCTCCCATTCAAGATCCAAGAGAGATCATTTAGCCAAACTCCTTTGATCTTAAAACAAAAGCAAAATAAAACCTTAAAGTAAACTAAATTAAATTGACTGATTACTCCGGTCAAGATGGTGGCTTAGAGAAAGCTAAAGTTCAGATCTCTGGAAACCCTTCCCTACCGAACTCAAACTATATGCTCCTAAAGCACCAAAATTCAAAACAAACAACAGCATAGACCCCAGGAATCCTCCTCCTGGACCTGGACCTGGACCAAAAGGTACGCCCCCCCCCCAAAAGCCAGAACACGAGATCACTTGGACCTAAGGGGTAGGCAGAAGGAAGGTCCCAGAACACACCATCCCCCCAACCCAGAGCGCTGAGTCTGAGGCAGCAGAGGGAACCTCAGAGCCTCAGGGCCGGCTATCCTGAAGGCCTCTTCCTGAAAACAACCTGACCCAGTCGAGGAGGCACCCAGACAGCAGGGAAACACAGAGAGACAGAAAGAGCCTGTGGCCCCCTGAACAGATCCTTCCATCTGAGTCTCAGGGAAGGTCCCTGCCTCAGGGCATACTCAGTCTGAGGTTAATCCTATCACCAGCCCTCAGAGCTCCAGGAAGCCACGGCCCCTCCCGCCTCAGAGAGTAGGGTCGTCTGAAACAACAGTAACCCTCAGGGCTGGGAAAAGGACCTCAGGAGCCGGCTATTCTGAAGGCCACATCCTGAAAACAACCTGACCCAGTCGTGGAGGCACCCAGACAGCAGGGAAACAGAGAGAGACAGAGGAGCCTGCAGCCCCCTAGCTGGATCCTTCCATCCCAGTCTCAGGAAAGGTCCCTGCCTCAGGGTATAACCAGTTCAACCCAGAGAAAGTTAATCTTATCAGGAGCCCTCAGAGCTCCAGGAAGCCACGGCCCCTCCCCCCTCAGAGTGCTGGCTCTCCTGACCTGATAAGGCACAGAAACAAACACCCTGGGGAAAGGGCCAAGCCAGGCTCAAAGCATGGAAGTAAGGAATGGAGAAGCATCGGGAGGGAACAGAGGAGGGCAGTAACATGGAAACACTAACAATACCTGGCTTCCCCAGGAAGACAGAACAACAACTGCATAGAACGGACAATCTGCCTAGGGCTAAAACCTCTGAACACCAAACAGAGATAAGAAAAGCTAGTCCTCCCCACTCAGATAGAGATGGCAAACTCCACAGAAGCACAAAAGCCCCAAAATTCCAAAAAAAAAAAAAAAACAAGAAGAAGGGGGCAACTTCGGACACATTTTATGGAGCAAAAATACGAAATACAGAGGAGATAGAAGAGGAAACACAAGCAAATACTCCTAAACCTTCCAAAGGAAATGGAAACTCTCCACAAACCTATGAAGAATTTGAATCGGAAAGGATCAAAAAGATGGAAGCCTTCTGGGAGGAAAAGTGGGAAATAATGCAAAAGAAATTCATGGATCTACAAAACCAGTGTGACCAAACTGAAAAGGAAAACCAGGCTTTAAAGGTCAGAATTAGGTAACTCGAAGACAACGAGCAGGTAAAAGAGCAAGACTCAATAAAGCAAAGCCAAAAGATCAAGAAATTAGAAGAGAACATAAAATATCTCACTGACAAAGTGACAGACTTGGAAAATAGAGAAAGAAAAGATAATTTAAGAATAATTGGACTTCCAGAAAAGCCAGAAATAAACAGCAAACTCGACATCGTAATACAAGATATAATCAAAGAAAATTGCCCAGAGATTCTAGAACAAGGGGGCAATACAGCCACTGACAGAGCTCACAGAACACCTTCTACACTAAATCCCCAAAAGACAACTCCCAGGAATATAATTTCCAAATTCCAAAGCTCTCAAACAAAAGAAAAAATTCTACAAGAAGCCAGAAAAAGACAATTTAGGTATAAAGGAATGCCAATCAGGGTCACACAAGACCTTGAAAGTTCCACTCTGAATGACCGTAAGGCATGGAACATGATCTTCAGAAAGGCAAGAGAGCTGGGTCTTCAACCAAGAATCAGCTATCCAGCAAAACTGACTATATACTTTCAAGGGAAAGAATGGGCATTCAACAAAGTAGAAGATTTCCAAGTTTTTGCAAAGAAAAGACCAGAGCTCTGTGGAAAGTTCGATATCGAAAAACAAAGAGCATGGAATACCTGAAAAGGTAAATATGAAGGAAAGGGAAAAGGAGAAAAATGTTATCTTTTTCTTTTACTCAAACTCTCTTCTATAAGGACTACATTTATATCAATCTATGTATATTAACATGTGGGGAAAATGTAATGTGTAAATAGGGGGAAAAGAAAGACCAAATAGAATAATCTTTCTCACACAAAGATCCACACAGGAAAGGGAGGGGAAGAAAACTCCTATAAGAAGGAGAGGAAGAGAGCTTTTACTTAAACCTTACTCTCAGGGAAATCAACTCTCAGAGGGAAGAACATCCAGATCCATTGGGATCTTGAATTCTATCTTACCCAACAAGGGAAGGGAGAAGGGAAAACCAAGGGGGAGAGGAAGGAGGGAACACAAAAAAGGGAGGGAAGAAGAGGGGGAAGGGGGAGGGAATAAAAAGGGAGGGACTAGAAAGGGAAACATATCAAGGGAGGGGACTAGGGGGACTGACCTAAAGTAAATCACTGGACTAAAAGGTAGAGCTGAAGAAGAAAGGTTAGAATCAGGGAAGGATATCAAAATGCCAGGGAGTCCACCAGTGACAGTCATAACTTTGAACGTGAATGGGATGAACTCACCCATAAAATGTAGACGAATAGCAGAGTGGATTAGAATCCAAAACCCTACCATATGTTGTCTTCAAGAAACACACATGAGGCAGGTAGACACCCACAAGGTCAGAATTAAAGGATGGAGTAAGACCTTCTGGGCCTCAACTGACAGAAAGAAGGCAGGAGTTGCAATCATGATATCTGATAAAGCCAAAGAAAAAATAGACCTGATCAAAAGGGATAGGGAAGGTAATTATATTTTGTTAAAAGGGACTTTAGATAATGAGGAAATATCACTAATCAACATGTATGCACCAAATAATATAGCACCCAAATTTTTAATGGAGAAACTAGGAGAAATGAAGGAAGAAATAGACAGTAAAACCGTATTAGTGGGAGACTTAAAACAACCATTATCAAATTTAGATAAATCAAATCAAAAAATAAATAAGAAAGAGGTAAGAGAAGTGAATGAAATCTTAGAAAAATTAGAATTAATAGACATATGGAGAAAAATAAATAGGGATAAAAAGGAATACACCTTCTTCTCAGCACCGCATGGCACATTCACAAAGATTGACCATACATTAGGTCACAGAAACATGGCACACAAATACAGAAAAGCAGAAATAATAAATGCAGCCTTTTCAGACCACAAGGCAATAAAAATAATGATCAGTAATGGTACATGGAAAACCAAACCAAAAACTAATTGGAAATTAAATGATATGATACTCCAAAATCACTTAGTTAGAGAAGAAATCATAGAAACAATTAATAATTTCACCAAGGAAAATGTCAATGGCGAGAGATCCTTTCAAACTTTTGGGATGCAGCCAAAGCGGTAATCAGAGGTAAATTCATATCCCTGAAGTGCATATATTATCAAACTAGGGAGAGCAGAGATCAATCAATTGGAAATGCAAATAAAAAAACTCAAAAGCGATCAAATTAAAAACCCTCAGCAGAAAACCAAACTAGAAATCCTAAAAATTAAGGGAGAAATTAATAAAATCAAAAGTGATAGAACTATTGATTTAATAAATAAGACAAGAAGCTGGTACTTTGAAAAAACAAACAAAATAGAAAAAGTACTGGTCAATCTAATTAAAAAAAGGAAAGAAGAAAAAGCAAATTAACAGCATCAAAGACGAAAAGGGGGACATCACCTCCGATGAAGAGGAAATTAAGGCAATCATTAAAAATTACTTTGCCCAATTATATGGCAATAATATATACAAAAATACAAACTGCCTAGACTAACAGAAGAAGAAATAGAATTCTTAAATAATCCCATATCAGAAAAAGAAATCCAACAGGCCATCAAAGAACTTCCTAAGAAAAAATCCCCAGGGTCTGATGGATTCACCTGTGAATTCTATCAAACATTCAGAGAACAGTTAATCCCAATACTATACAAACTATTTGACATAATAAGCAAAGAGGGAATTATACCAAACTCCTTTTACGACACAAACAAAAAAAATTCTACTATTTGACATTGTACTAGAAACACTAGCAGTAGCAATTAGAAAAGAAAAAGAAATTGAAGGCATCAAAATAGGCAAGGAGGAGACCAAGTTATCATTCTTTGCTGATGTTATGATGGTCTACTTAAAGAATCCTAGAGAATCAACCAAAAAGCTACTCGAAATAATCAACAACTTTAGCAAAGTCGCAGGATACAAAATAAACCCGCATAAGTCATCAGCATTTCTATATATTTCCAACACAGCTCAGCAGCAAGAATTAGAAAGAGAAATCCCATTCAAAATCACCTTAGACAAAATAAAATACCTAGGAATCTACCTCCCAAGACAAACACAGGAACTATATGAACACAACTACAAAACACTCTCCACAAAACTAAAACTAGACTTGAGCAATTGGAAAATCATTAACTGCTCATGGATAGGATGAGCCAATATAATAAAAATGACCATCCTACCCAAACTTATTTATCTATTTAGTGCCATACCCATTGAACTCCCAAAATATTTCTTTACTGATTTAGAAAATACCATACAAAGTTCATTTGGAATAACAAAAGATCAAGGATATCCAGGGAAATAATGAAAAAAAAAAACACATATGATGGGGGCCTTGCAGTCCCAGACCTTAAACTATATTACAAAGCAGCAGTCATCAAAACAATTTGGTACTGGATAAGAGGCAGAAAGGAGGATCAGTGGAATAGACTGGGGGCAAGAGAGCTCAGCAAGACAGTATACGATAAACCCAAAGATCCCAGCTTTTGGGACAAAAATCTACTATTCAATAAAAACTGCTGGGAAAATTGGAAGACAGTGTGGGAGAGATTAGGAATTGATCAACACCTCACACCCTATACCAAGATAAATTCAAAATGGGTGAATGACTAAAACATAAAGAAGGAAACCATAAGTAAATTAGGTAAACACAGAATAGTATACATGTCAGACCTTTGGGAGGAGAAAGACTTTAAAACCAAGCAAGACATAGAAAGAGTCACAAAATGTAAAATAAATAATTTCAACTACATGAAATTAAAAAGCTTTTGTACAAACAAAACCAATGTAACTAAAAGCAGAAGGGAAACAACAAATTGGGAAAAAATCTTCATAAAAACCTGACAAAGGTTTAATTACTCAAATTTATAAAGAGCTAAATCTATTGTACAAAAATCCAAGCCATTCTCCAATTGATAAATGGGCAAGAGACATGGATAGGCAGTTTCCAGATAAAGAAATCAAAACTATTAACAAGCACATGAAGAAGTGTTCTAAATCTCTTATAATCAGAGAGATGCAAATCAAAATAACTCTGAGGTATCACCTCACACCTAGCAGATTGACTAACAGGATAGCAAAGGAAAGTAATGAATGCTGGAGGGGATGTGGCAAAGTAGGGACATTAATTCATTGCTGGTGGAATTGTGAACTGATCCAACCATTCTGGAGGGCAATTTGGAACTATGCCCAAAGGGCGATAAAAGAATGTCTACCCTTTGATGCAGCCATAGCACTGCTGGGTTTGTATCCCAAAGAGATAATGGGGAAAAAGACTTGCACAAGAATATTCATAGCTGTGCTCTTTGTGGTGGCCAAAAATTGGAAAATGAGGGGATGCCCATCAATTGGGGAATGGCTGAACAAATTGTGGTATATGTTGGTGATGGAATACTATTGTGCAAAAAGGAATAATAAAGTGGAGGAATTCTATGGGAACTGGAACGACCTCCAGGAAGTGATGCAGAGCGAGAGGAGCAAAACCAGGAGAACATTGTACACAGAGACTAATACACTGTGGTATAATCGAACGTAATGGGCTTCTCCATTAGTAGTGGTGTAATGTCCCTGAATATTCTGCAGGGATCTAGGAGAAAAAACACTATCCATAAGCAGAGGACAAACTGTGGGAGTAAAAACACCGAAGAAAAGCAACTGCCTGAATACAGCGGTTGAGGGGACATGACAGAGGAGAGACTCTAAACGAACACTCTAATGGAAATACTAACAACATGACAATGGGTTCAAATCAAGAACACATGTGATACCCAGTAGAATCACGCATCGGCTATGGGGGGGGTGGGGGGGTAGGAAAAGAAAATGATCTTTGTCTTTAATGAATAATGCTTGGAAATGATCAAATAAAATATTATTTTTAAAAAATTGACTGATTATTTGGACCCAAACAATGATATTCTGTATTGGAATACCTGAAATAACTAGTCTAAATCTTCCTTATAGTAAGATACTTCATGGAATTATAGATGCAGATTAAGAGTAAATATAAAAGAATTTCTCCTTCTCCATACATATCTCAGATGGTCCCAGGCTAGAATTTCAATATTGAACTTCTCATCTTAGAAGCATCTTTCCATATTACTGAGACAATGCATAGTACAAATCCAAAAAGAATTCTGTAATTAGAACTATTCCAGTGTGGCACATTAATTGGCCCTGAGAAATGGGTACTGAAGGCAAAAGTTAATTTAGTATTCACATATACAATTGCAATTAGAGCCTTAGGAAACCACTGTGGGGCCACAGGTCTTTGACTGATAGCATGGCATCATACTCTCAGTGCATGAGGGCTAGATAATATTAATGGGGATTTTGTATCATTTGGTTTTGCACCTTTATGAGAGCCTATTGCATAGAAGGTTTTTAATTAATGTGAATAAGTATTGAATTAGATAATGCAGTGTTGATGATGATAACTGGTCTCTAATACTCTCTTCACCTCAGTTTCCTAAACTATAAAGTGAGAGGGTTGCAAGAGTGGAAAGATTTCTAGAGTCAAAGGACTTGGGTCCAAATCCCAGCACAGCCATTTACCATTTGCATGACTTTTAGCAAGTCACTTTTCTCTGTGCCTTAGTGATTTGGAGGACTTTTTCATTTGTGTTCCATAGTTTGAATTTCTTTGAAAACTACTTTTTCAAATCACATGACAATTTCTTAGTTGTGGAATGGGTCTTCATATATGATTTAATTGGTTCCATTATCTTAGATAGTAAACCTTTTCCATAGAAACTTACTGAAAAAAAAATTTCCCCAAATAATGTTCCTATATGTTTAATTTCACTAATTTTCATGTGAAAAATTTTAAATTTCATGTTATCAGAACTTCTCATTTCATATTTTGTGATCTTTATCTCTTGTTTGTTCAGAAATGTTACCCCAATTCATAGTGGAGATAGTTATTCCTCTCTTTGTTCCCCTAATTAGTTTACCATGAGGCCATTCACAAGTAAGCCATCTATCCATTTGGAAACTTTCTTGGTATAACATGTTGATCTAAATCTATTTTCTCTCAGACTTTTTTCTAGTTTTCTTTCCCAGCATTTTTTCTTGAATCCTGAATTTATAACTTACACCAGAAATTGAAGAATTTAAATTTACTGAAAACTATGGTACCATATTTACTTAATTTTTGTATGTTGTATACTTTTAACCTATTTCATTGATCAACTTATTTATGTTTTAACAGTACTAAATAGTGTTTTTTAAACAATTATGACCTTACAATGTAGTTTGAGATAGAGTACTGTTTGAATTTTTTCCTACCCAATGTTTTCTTTTAAAAAAAAAGTATTATTTTTAACATTCTCTTCTTTTAAAATTTTGAGCTCTCAATTCTGCCCTTCCTTCCCACATTTTTCCCAGCTGACTGAGATAAAGAGTAATTTTTCTAATAAAACCCAGCATAAACTTATAATGTCAGCAGGAATTATCTTTGACATAAAGGTTTCATATTCTTTTGCTTTACTCCTGATCTCATCAGAAAGGCATCTAGTATATCTTCATTATGTTTAGAGCTGACTTTTCATTTTAGGTAGATTATTACTCATGATATTGGTGAAAAAGCATTCCTATACTTTTTAATGTTTGATTTTTTTGGTAAAAAATAAATGTGTGCTAGATTTTGTCAAGATGTTTCCCTGCATTTATTAATATACTAATGTGATTTTATTTTATTATTCATGTCCCATTTGTAGTTTTCCTAATATTGAATGAACTCTCAATCTTGGCATAAATAAAATCTTTTCAGAGTATGCAATCTTTATGATGTTCTATACTCTCTTATTTAATATTTTACTTCAAAATTCATGCTATTATTTATTAAGCATATTAGTCAATAGGTTTTGTTTTTTTCTGGTCTTTCTCCATGTTAGGTATCAAAACCACATTTATATCACAAAAGGAATTTGGCAGCATGTATTTTCCACTTTTTGGAATCAAACTTACATAACGTCAGAATCTATTTTTCTTTGAATGTTTGCTTGAAAAAAGCTATCTGTTACTGTTTATTTTTTCTCCTTTTGGAATTCATTTGTGACATCTTCAGTTTCCTTTGCTCTATTTCTTATTCTCTTAATCTGGGAAATTTGTATGTTTGTAAACACTACATTCATCCATTTGACTTTAGTTGTGTTTTATTAGTATTGAGAAAGGCTTTGATAAGATCGTTTATTTTTCAATCATTTTAAAATTTTCTTTTTTTTCTTTCTTGATATCAACAAATCTGGCTTTAAATTTTTTTCTATATTTCTTTTGTAATCAGATTAACTAATGTCTCTCATTTATTTACTTTTTGCATTTATATATTATATACTTAGTAACTGCCACAGACAACAACAAAAACAATTTAACTAAGTGAATAAGAAATTAAATGTAAAACAACCAACTCTCCATTGTTTACAATTTGTTTAAAACATGTAAGTTATGGATGTATGCTAATATAAATACCTTCTGCTTTAAGTTCCCTTTGGTTTTGTTTTACTTGGAAAAATTTTTACTTGATTTTGTCGTTGTTATTTTTTAATGTAATAATTGTATGTATTATTCTTATTCTTTCTTCTTTTTTTATCTATTCATATATTTCCCTTCAACAGGCAGTCTAAACCTTGTGAGGGTAGCCATCAGGTCGTCGACCCCTGTTGAACCAGGGCTTTGTTCACCCAGCATGTGAAGACTGCTTCGGCCTAACAGGGGGAAGAAACCAATAAGAAGGTTCAACGGCTGAGATGGCGACGCAGCAAAGCACTATGGAATGCTTAGGGCGTGTTGGAGCATAAAAGACAACACAGCCATCCAATGCAGCTGAGGAAGTCTCCAGATGTCATGACTTTTCGTGCCACTGGACCCAGGCTTCCAATGCCGAGAGAGTGGGACTGTCTCTGTGTATCAACTTTTCCACTTAAATCTTCATGCACAAGTGTCTGTGCACAAAAACGCACAAAGACAATAGTCATCCTCGGTTACCAAGAGACTACTACTACTACTACTATATTTCCCTTATTTCTTTATATTTCCAACATTTGTCATTTCTAACAACATAATACAATCCATTACATTCAAAAATCACAATCTATTCAGCCATTTTCCCATTTATTGCACTTGTGCTATTTCCAGTTTGTTTCCAGACAAAATAGTCATAACAAACAAAGCTTTCATGAATATTTTCATACATGCACAGCTTTTTTACCTTCTCAGTGATGCATAGCTATGTAATGTTAGGCCCTTTTCTCCATGTTCCTATCAATATCTAATTTAATCACTTTAGCACACATCTGGTTCTCAGTTAACATATATTACCAGGACTGATTGGGCCTTAGGCTGCAGAGACCATCTGCTGCCAGGACCATGCTCTTTCCAAAAGAAGTCTTTCCAGTTTGGTCATATGCAGTGGAACTTTTATTCCAGTGCCACAACCCCTCAGGGATGCAGAATTACCTCCATAGTATGGTGAGTGTTGAAGTAAAGCTTTTGCAGAATATTTATGCTCTTTAAGCCATTGTTTTCCCATGAGAAACTATGTTTGGGTTATGTGTATACTCAGGCTTAGATCTGCTAACTCCCTGCAGGTATATGTGGGCTTTCCAAATAGCTATCTTATTTAACTTATCTAAGATTCTGTTCATCTCCTTACCATCATTCTTATTTATTTTTTGGTTATATTTATCTAGTTCTGAGAGAAGAAAATTAAAGTTCCCCACTATTATTTTATATTTTATTTCCATCTGTATCTCAATTAAGTTTTTCCTTAAAAACCTGGGTGCTATAACATTTTTGATACATAAAGGTCCAATACTGATAATACTTCATTATCCCTAGTACCCTCCCTCAACACAATATAATTACCCTGTTCATCCTATTGAAATTAAATTCATATAACTACCCAGTTATTAAATATATAAAGTTTATTAGTAGAAAGGGGGTAGATAAGACTAATGTTAAATCTTGCTGCCTTACTCTAAGATCTCAAACCACATGTCCTAGCCTCCATTTATCTTTCTATCCCCTCACCTGTCTCTCCAGCATGGTGTCTGTCCAAGAAGGCAAAAGCCCCGAAAAAACCTGCCCCCTCCCTTTTATTGACGTATAGCCCATAACGGACACAAACCTGGCATAACTGTGTTATGTGAGGAATGTTGATGGATAGGTCAGGCTACTCAGGATGGGGAGGGGATAAGATTTGTTTTGTTTTTTATTTTTTCTGCCATACATTTTCTTTCCATGTATAAAATCAATGCATTATACTCAATATCATAGTTACTAATTGTGCATTTCCATCTACTCCATTCCTTTTCACTGTTTGTCCCCTTCTTCCTTTCTTTCTGTCATATTCTTCCTCAGATGTTCAATTTCCTTTGACCATTATCTCTCTTATTCATATCCCTTCTGACAAAACTCCTCAACCTCTCCTCTTGCCACCTTGCTTCCAAACTGGCCCACTTTTCTTACCCCCTTATCCCATCACCCTTATTTTTTATTCTTATCCTGTTCAGCCTTCCCCAAAATCCCTTTCTTATTTTTCAACTATGTCCTCCCAGTTCTTAATCACCTTACCCTCCTATCTCCTCATATGTAGTCCATTCTAGGTATCTTTCCCTTCCTTTCCTTTCCATACTTCTTTGTCCTTCTTTCTCTCAATTTACCTTTCTAACCCTAGTCTCTCAGACCCTTCCCTTATTCCTTCCTTCTTCTTTCCTGTTTCTCTGAATATTAAGAAAAAATTCACCCTTCTAATTGGCTATGTTATCTCTTTATATAGAGTCTAATGAGAGTTGAGTTCCAATACTCCTGGCTCTCCACCCCCAAGGACCCTTTTCCATGGCAGTTCTTCCATTCATTCCTTCTTCAAATGAGATAGCCATTTCACACTGCCTCCTTCCTGGTCTATTCCACTATCATTTTGGCTCATATTATATTCTATCAATCTCAAGTCTTCCATCCATACCCATCCTTTCAAAATACTCAGGTAATGATGTCATTCCCATAAGCCATATATGACATTTTCCCACACTGGAATCAAACAATTTGATATTGGGGGGATGCTTATGATTAGTCTTTCATTACCTTTGTATGATTTTTATAGATCAAATCTTCTGGTAAGTTCTGGAATAGCTGAAACTCCTTGAGCTCAGTAAATATCCATTTCCCCCCATTTTATGCTCCTCAATGCCATGTTTCATGTCCTGCATTCTATTAATGTTGTAGTTGCCTTTTTGTGTTATTCTGACTATAGCTCCATAGTATTTAAAAAAAATTTTTTTTTACCTTCTTACTTGTAGTATTTTTTTCCCTTAACTTAGGGTCTATGGAACTTAGCAATGATGTTTCTGTGCATTTTGATCTTTGAGTCTCTTTGAGGTAATGATCAGTTGGTTCTTTCCATTTCTATTTTACTCTCCATTTCTAAAATTTCTGAGCAATTGTCTTTGATAATTTCTTGGAGTATGGTGTCTAAACTCTTTTTTTGCTTGTAACTTTCCTGGAGACCAACTATTCTTATATTGCCATTCTTTGATCTTCCAGGACAGTCATATTTATGTTAAGATGTTTCATATGCTCTTCTATTATTTCTTTCTTTCTTTTGATTTTGCTTTATTAATTCTTGTTGTCTTAGAAAATTATTAGTTTCTCCTTGTCCAATTCTAGTTCTTAATACATTATTTTTCCCTGTAAGTTTCTGTATAATTTTTTTTTTCCATTTGGGTAGTGTTTTTCATAATTTTCTTGATTTTCTTGCATTTCTCTTACAGTTTTTTAAATAGGAGGTTTAACTTCACTATGCTCTGAGTCAAGATCTTCTCTGTCGCCATAATAGCAATCAATAGTTGAGTACTTTCTTTTTTGTTTGCTCACATTTATTTATTTTAAATTTTAGTGTCCAGGCCAGTTGATATAATTACTGATTTTTTTTTTTCTGGAGTCCCAGGATTCCAATTGTATTGATGTATATTAGAGGTTTCAGGACCTTTTGTCAGCCAGAGCCCTGGGCAGTTTTGCATTTATTGCTAAAAGAAACTGCAAGCAGCCAGTCCACCTCTCCCAGTGGCAAAAACCAGGGAGTGACCATAGCTGATACCCAAGTCCATCAGCATATATACTTCCTTCCTCTCTTTTCCTCTTCTACTGCAGCAATTCTGGATTGAGCAGGTGTCTAGTATGTTTTTGGAGGCCTCATTTGTTAGCACTGAAGTTTGGTTCCTGCCCTTAGGGCCAGACACCTACCTACTCTGAGGTGTCCTCCTTCAGGCTTTAGCAGTGAGCCAGCCTTCTAGACCCAGGTAGCAGCAATCACTCCCAGGGCCTTCTGTCTAAGGATTCAGATTCCAGTGGTATCTTCTGGGATACTGAAGACTCCCCAGGTTCAGCAAATAAGGGAAGGTTACTAATCCTCCCCTCTGGGGCTGTTTTATGGATTCCCTAGGTTTGTTCTGTCCTTGCCCCAAGACCTATAGTAGAGTGACTAAGGCCAGGGAAGTTTACAAACCTTTCTCCCTAGTTGTCCTTAGCTGTTCAGCTTCATGCTGGACTCCTATGCTTTTGCTACTTTTAGTATGGATTTTATGGAGTTATTTTTGGTTGTTAGTGGGTGTTTGTAGGAGGGTGAGAAAGCTTAATACTCTACTCCACCATGGTCTCACTATATTTTTTTTTTAGAAAACAACTCCTACTTCTATTTATCAATTTCATGTTTTGTTTGGAATATTTTTTCCTTTGAATTTATATAATTTCTTCTTTGATCTTTAAGAATTTCTAGCTATTGAATTGGGCAGTTTTTATTTGTTGCCTTACTAATTATTTTAGTTGGATGCCTAATTTATTGACCTGATAATGGGGGATAATTTTTTTTTGAGAATGAAAGTCTTCAAACATTAATTTTCCCTTCAGAGTTCTTTGCCTACATACTGAAAATTTTGGAAAATATTTAATTATTATTTTTGATGGAATTATATTTTGTTTCTATCACATCTTTTTACCCACCAATATCTAAAGATTACATTTCTTTTACCTCTAATAAATTCTAATGATTTATTCAATGGCTCTTTATTGAACAGAACATTTGTTGTATTTTGGATTGTAGAATATATGTTCACTAAATCAGCTTTTTTATATTTGTCTGTAAGGATTTTATTATTTAATAGATGATCAGTATTGTTTGTTTTTTTAATGTTCCATATAGTGTTGAACAATATACAATCATTCCAAGCCTCCATTCATAAATGAGCAGAACTTTAACTTTTTAAAACTTCAGTTTAGATGCTTTATTTTTTTTTTCTGTTTATCTTTTTGCCAGTCTAGTTCTAATTTGAAAGGGTTATATGGACTGGTCCAACTATTAGAGCTCAACTATTTATTTAAATCTATAAATCTGTTAACTGGGAAAAAAACACAAAACTATAAAATAGTTAGAAAAATCACTATTTAATTAAGGCAAAGTTTAGTGCTAGAATTTAGGCCTCCTCGAAGACCTGTGCATTATAAACCCATGCAGAATCCCCAGACTCCTGCACCTCTGGTCACTAAACTCCTGGGAGCCACCTGGCTAGATGACAGCTCAGAAGAGGGACAGAACTTGTGGGTCTTTTATATCCTCTGGAGAATTTGGTCCAGTAAGCCCACATAGACAAACTGCAAGCAGGCTGTAAAGAGGCTTGCAGTCAGCCTCAGGGATGTCAGGGAGAGGTCAACTATAAGAATTACAAAGGAAAGGGTCAAACTAAGAGCTAGGCTTCTTGAGAGGACTTTAATACCATGGGAGAAGCTTCTAAAACAAATAAAGGCACTTAAAGTTTTGACTATGTCCACAGATCCCACCTACAGTAGGGTCCCCAAACAGTTTAAGGTCTATAGTTCAACCCCAAAGAGATGTGCCTGGTACTAGGTTTTCTCAAAGGGCAGGGGTAAAATTGAGTTATCCAAATTTCATTTGACAAACCATATGACATTTCCTTTAAGGCACTCAATTCTGTGCCTTTCAGTACATATACATTAAATTTTAATATTAGTTCATTTTCCATTTTGCCTTTAAACATTATTCAGCTTTCCTGTTTATCTTTTAATTATGTGTAGCTTTACTGTTGCATTGTCTAATGTCATGTTTTCTATTCCTCTTTTTTTTAGTTTAGCTGAAATTCTAGCCCCTTATTTTAACTCTGTCTTTCTTTACTTTTCAGTTATTTTTTTTTCTTTTTAAAAATGCATTATTGGATTCCACTTTCTAATCCATTCTACTATCCTCTTTCATTTTATGGGAAAGTTCATTCCATTAACATTCATAATTACGATTATTAAATATTTGCAGACTTTCAATTTATGTTCTTTTTATTTGTCACCTAACACTCTTCTTTCAATAAAGAATAGTGTGAAGAAAGAGGAGTGTCCTCAGTACCAATATTTCATATTTGATGTATTCTCTTTCCTCTCCCTTTACCTACTTAGTCTTTCCTTCACTAAAACTTCAATCACAGGTTTTTATCCTTTCTTTGTTTCTTTTTTTTTCTCCACCATCTAAGATTAGTGTATGTTTTGTTTATGGCAATCTTCCCAGAATATGCCCTCACTCATTAAATTTCTCTTTTCTTACAGTTCTTTCCTATTTTCTTATTGAGTTGAAAGTATTTCTTTATTTAAACTCTGTGTGTGTTAGAATATATATATATATATGTATATATATATATATATATATATATTTATGTTTGTGTTCTGCTCTTCTTTAGTCCCTCCATTCCTTCCTCAATATTTGTAGAGCCTTCTATATATACATTCTAATTATTTAAGCTAGTAAGTTCTACCCTTTCCAGTCTACCTTATTTTTTTTTTCTTCTCTATTTTCTCTCTTCACTTGAAATCCTTAGACTATAGCAAAATCACTTCCAGGTGCTCTGACTAATTTCATTCCCACTATGATACTTTCTTTGACACTTAAAATTAGAGCTTTAGGGGACATTTATCCCACTCTCTAATTAATTAGAATGCAAGTATTCATATTTGCGTAGTCTTTTCCAACTACTTAAATATATTGACCTTTAAATATTTACCATGATCCCTGTGCTTGTATCTTTCTAATCACCTCTTGTCTTTTCACCTGCAAAAGTTTCACGTTCTATGTTTCATTAGGGTTATTTTGTCCTTAATATTTATACTGTTTAGTTTTATAAATTATTCTTGGTTGGTAAGCCTTTAACTTTTGTTATTTACCCTTTCCTTTTAAGTAGTAAATGCTAAGTCTTATGTGATCCTGCTTATAGTGCATTAGTAATTGAATTCTTTCTTTCTGGATGCTTACAGCATTTTTTCTTTGACCTTAACATTCTGGATATTGGTAATTACATTCCTGAAAGGTTTCACCTGGTGATAGCTGTTAGAAAGTGTGAATCTTAAAATTTCTCAGATTGTGAATCTTAAAACTGTTCAAACTCTACCTTAAAACATTTGGTTAAGGCTAGTCCCCATTTTAAACAATGGAGGTACTTAGTCAGGAATGTATGTGAGAACTTTACATTACTCCACCCATACTTAGGCATACTATAGGGGAAGATAAAGTTGTTAACTCCTTACTGAACAATGAAAAAGTACTTAACCCATACTTTTAGTGAAGCTAAAACCTTAAACTGGGTCTATTTTTAGATCTAATACAAAAAGGTGCTAAGTACCTATGAAGGTCAAATTAATCACTAAAAGTTCAAGCAAGCTTAGCAAGAGGTGTGAGGTTTTAGTCTACTCAGATGTGAATTACTCAAAAGTTTAGTCTACTCAGGTGTGAATTAAGAATGGTCAGTCCTATGAAAATGTCTACTGTGATTGGTAGATGTGAAAACTTAGGGGAAGTGATAAAGGAGAAAATTCTCTTTAAAAGGAGGCCAGAAGGCTTCTGAAGGGAAATTCAGCTATGGAGCCGAATTGGAGGCTGGTCTCTGTCTCAGTGGCTGAAAGAGGATTCAGCTTTGGTAGCTGAGTTAGAGCTTGAACTAGTTGGAGTAGCTGGGTCTCTCTGAACACTAGAGTTTTGCTTGGAAGGATCTTGTGGTGAGTTGATAAAAGACTGACTGATCTTTCTCTTAAGGCTTAAAGCTAGGTTGGCCTAGCCCTTTTCTCATTATTTCCTCTTATTCTCTCTCTCCCTTTTTCTTAATTCCTTTATTTGTATTAATTAAAATCTCCATAAAAACCCAGCTAACTTGGGTATTTCATATTTGGGATTTTTTCCCATGGCGACCACTTTATTTTTAATATAAAAATCAAGACACTGTCTTGAAGACACATTTTTCATGGTCACAATTTAAGGCAATCACTCTTTTATCTGTCACAAAAGTGATCTCAGTGGAGAGAGTGCCAGACTTAGTGGGAGGTCTTTGATTCAAATCTGACCTCAGATACTTCTTAGCTATGTGACCCTGGGCAAGTCATTTAACTCCAACTGCCTAGCCCTTACCACTCTTCTGGCTTGGAACCAATCAATTCTAAGAAGGTAAGAATTTTAAGATGAAGAGGGCAGTGAAGAGTGAATGCTTTTTTTTTTTACTTTGCCTTTTAGTTTTATTAGTTCTAGTCAATTTTCATTCATATATTCTTCAAATATGGTATCCAGACTTCTCTTTCACTCTTTCTCTTTTCATGTATAGATTTTCTTCTTCTTTGCCTATTTTTCAGGTCATTTATTTTTTTATAGGATATATCATACATTTCCTATATTTTTAAATAATTTTCTTTTATTCCAATGTTTCTTGTTATATAATGTAGATATTGATTTCTGTTTGATCCATTATAATTTTCAAATAATTTATTTCTTGAATAAGATTTTATACTTCCTATACTGAGCTATTTATTCTCAGTTTTTTCCCCTTCTAGAACTCTCATTTCTTTCTTGTTCTTTCCTCTAAAGACCTATATTATACAAGTGACTTTTGCCTATTTAGGTTACCAAGAGTTTCATTTGTCTTTAAGGTTGATTGTTTCATTTATATGTCTTGTTAGATAGCAATACAGAATAGACTTTTGTTATTGCCTTTTCTCTATGGTGGATTTTTTAAGCATTAAATTTCCCAGAGGCAGAAACTCCCCAGCTTCAGCCTGTGGCAAAAATGTACTGTTGCTCTCTGTCCTTATACCCTATTGGAGGAATACTGATAGATTTATAGACATGGCCTTAGATGACAAGAATTATCTTCACCTTGTATTGTTTTTGGGGTAGTCAAGAGAGGGAGAGGGAGAGGGAGAGATGGGGGAAGAGACAGAGAGATTTTTTGAATTTTTTACATTCCATTATGCCAGATACTTAATCATCTCTCTCCCCCCCACCCTCTCTCTCTCTCTCTCTCTCTCTCTCTCTCTCTCTCTCTCTCTCTCTCTCTCTCTCTCTCTCTCTCTTTCTCTCTCTCTCTCTCTTTCTCTCTCTCCCCCCCTCTCTCTTTCTTACATATAATACATGTTACATTTATACCAATTCTCTTGGATAGACTTTTAAATATACATATATTAACTAATATATACATATACATATATATTTATTATATATATATACATTTGTGCATATATTATATATACATTTGTGCATATATTATGAATATCTATATTTGTATGTATATATGTATATATGCATAGGCATTGTGATCTAGACTAGTGATTTCACTGGGAAATTCTTGTTGAGGAAATTCCCTCTACCAATGTATAACAACAATTCTTCTGCAACTTATCACCTTAGATGTTTACCTAGCATCTACCCCTTATCTTTCCCCCTACCTCTCTCTCTCTCTCTCTCTCTCTCTCTCTCTCTCTCTCTCAAAACTTATCCTTGCTCAGGATACAAAGACAATGAATGAAAAAATCATTTATTATTTAATATATATATATGTATATATATATAACTATGTTCTACCATGAGTGAAATCCTAAGGAAGACAACAGAAAAAAAAGCAAGCTAATTATATTACATGTATATTATATATGTATATCATACATATATACACAAAATATAAAGTCAATAAACAGATTGTTATTAACTATAAAGAAATTTCAGATATAGCATTAGCAATGGGGGAGGATCTTTATCTAAAAGGTGGTACTTGAGATGAAGGCAAAGAGGAACTCAAAGAGGTAGTTTGGGGTAGGAGAAATTATAGAAAAGGGAGATGGAGTGCCATTTGTGAGAAACCAAGAGAAGTCCAGTTTTGCTAGATCTCAGTGTGTGGGAGGTGGAGAAATGGTCAAAGATAGGTGGAGGAAGTTTGTGAAAAACTTTAAAAGCTAAATTCAGGAGTTTACATTTTGTCTGAGGCCCAATATTCATACAAGTTGTTGACTCGGGGAGTGCCTGGTCAGATACAACCTTAAGGAAAATCTCTTTGCAGCAGCCTGTAGGATAGACTGAGATCCAGTCTTGGAGTAGGGAAATCCTTTAGGAATCTATTGGCAATTATCCAGGGTAGAATAGATGAGGGTTAGGTGATAGATTAGATGATGATGTTAACTACATGAATAAAGAGAAAAGACCTTCCATACCTTCTCCTTTTCTCTCCTCATCTTCCCTTCCCTTACTTCTCCCTTCTCCTCTTCTCTCTCTCTCTCTCTCTCTCTCTCTCTCTCTCTCTCTCTCTCTCTCTCTCTCTCTCTCTCTCTCTCTCTCTCTCTCTCTCTTTCTCTCTCTCTCTTTCTCTCTCTTCCTCTATCTTTACTTGCCTCTTTTTCTTTCTCCTTTTCTGAGCTTCCACCTCCATCTTTTAGATTATTCTGCTTATGCTATGTGTCAGCTTTTACAAAGAATTAATCCCATTGCAAAATGAAGCCTGTAAAGGGGCCAGGAAGATATTAGCAAGGGCTGAGGATTTTGTACTGTAGTGGTACATGAGAATCAGAAATTCAGTCCTGCCCTTGGGGCTGCTTTTAAAGTTCTTCCAGGAAACTTTGGGTCATTAGTTACTCTCTAACTTTCCATTACTCTTTTAGCTAATGTAGCCACTGAACATCGTCCCTCAAATAAAACTGGGAACAAGGAGATTTATAGAATGGCAGTGGGCAGGAAGAGTGAGATTTTGTGAATTAAACTGAGGAGATGGTTCTGAAAATTCTTAAGACTGTTAATTGGTTCTAAAAAATGACTAGGGATACAAAAGAAACCTAGTCATTATTAGAGCCTCCATTCTCACCTATTGAAGGGCTCATCATCTGCCTATATAATTCATTTGGAAACTCTTTATTTTGATCCTTTGTTCTCAAGTATTCACTGTTCATTTATTAATTCATTAAAACATTCATTCATCCAAATGCTAATTATTAAGCAGGCACTGTATAAATAGTATAAACTGGTGGAGATAATTTAAGGATGTCTGGGATCAATTCTTTGAGTTCTTTTAAACAACTTGATGAGATTACAGGTGATATACATCTGAATGGTTCCTCTAAAGGAGAACTCCCTCTAGCCCCTTGCTTAGAAAGTAAAGAGAATTCCTCTCATTGATACCTAGGGAATAGAACTGCCTCCAAGATTAGCAGCAATTTAAACTCTGAGGATGGGTTTTTGTCAGCAGAATCGCCTATTCCAAAGATTCCATAAAAGCAAGCTCTGAAAAGGTGGGCTTTTCTATCTTGAATCTTTATCTCCCTAGATTTCTGACCAATTTATAACAAGAAGGAAGGGAAGCAATTTTTTCCCCTTTTTCTACACCACTTTCTTCCCCTGAAAGATAAAAATGTGACTTACTGGAGAAGCTCCTGAGTTTCATTACCTAGCTACTTTCTTCTGCTTTGCAGAAGTGAAAACTTAAATGAGTTTAGGGTAGAGACTAAAGTTAGAAATGAGTAGCAATCAGTAAATACTTATTTTTATTATTGTTATTGTTCAGATGGTTCAGTCATAACTGACATTTTGTGATCTTATTTGTAGTTTTCTTGGCAAAGAAACTAGAGTGGTTTGCCATTTCCTTCTCCAGTTTATTTTACAGATGAGGAAACTGAGGCAAACAGTTAAGTAGCTTGCCCAGAATCACACAGCTAGTAAAGTGTCTTTGGCCAAATTTGAGCTTAGGAAAAGGAGTCTGCCTGACTCAAAATCCAGCACTCTATCTATCCATTTTGCCACCTAGCTGCCCCTAGTGTGTCAGGAACTTTGCTGGGTGCTGAATTTAAAGTTTCTGATTTTGAATTGGGTACCATCTTTGCACAAAGAGTTTTCCTCCACAATAAGGAATGACTATCTTTACCTTCCTTGTGTATCCCTAGCACTTAGCACAGTGCCTGGAACTTTATATGTTTATTGACTGACAAAAGAGTATTTCCCTGAAGCTAGAGAGTCTAGCTTCATGTGATGAAGTGAGGGGGAGGACATAAGATTTGGGTCTTCCTAATCTACATGGCATTAACATTGTTGAGTTACACAATGCAGGTGGAGGTCAAATAGAGCAGTTTTTAAGCACTTCTATTATGACTTTGGCAGCAAAAGCATTCTAATGTGTTTAAAAGGCTATTTTATATTAATTTAAAAGCGATTAATTGGGATGTGGAGTAGGAACTTCATGACATAGCATCGTAGAAGATTTCTTTAAGGCCATGGTTTCTTAATCTTTATTGTATCATGGTGCCTTTTGGCAGTCTAGTGAAAACTATGGGTTCCCTTCTCTGAATATAAAATGCAAAAAATAAAATACATAAGATTACAAAGGGCCCAGACCATATCAAAGTATAATTATCAAAGTATTTTTTTTAATGTCTTGTACTTCAGGCTAAGAACTCTTCCCATTTAGATAGATTAACTCACTTGAACCTAACAATAACCCTGTGTAGTAGTGACCATAACATTTTTTGTTTTGGAAGTAGAGATCAAGGTGGTATCAGACCACTAAGTCTTTGCTAAAGTGGACTCCCAATGAGGAAAGCCTTCTAATAATACAGATAAATATCTGCTTTGAAACTTACAAGGTTAAGAGTATTTCTGGGGTTATTTCAATGTAGTATGACTTTCCAAGGTGTTACAGAGCATGTTTCAGAAATGGGACAGGAAAATAGGTCTTCCTCACCAGAAGGCTAGCTTTCTGCCTAATACATGATACTCTTCTATTTTACACTTACAGAAATGGAAACTCAAAGAATTCAAATAATTTCCCCATAACCACAATACTCATATCAGAGGCAGTATTTGAATTTATACCAAGTCCATCCAGTCTTTTATCTACTATGATGCCTACCATGTTAAATAGCATTAAATCTTTGTCCTAAAGGAGTTATAATCTATTAGAGGAATAATATATCATTCATAATAAAACAAAAATAAAAAAGAGTTCAAAACTGGCCTTCGCTATGTGATTCTGGGTAAATCATGTAAACCCAATTGCCTAGCCCTTGTCACTCTTCTGTCTCCAAATCAACAATTAGTATCAATATTAAGACAGAAGGTAAAGATTTTAAAAAATAGCAGGACAGTTAACTTGCGTGCTTCCCTATAGCAAATTGTTGTTTGTCCTTCATTTTGAAGAGGACCAATGACAGACATCACAAGGGTGATATCTTGTTTCACATATGAGGTGGATATAAAAGTGGGGCAAAATTAAACAAAGCCATCAGCTTCACTCTCTTCCAGAGTCATCATCAAAGTCTAGTAGCAAGACAAAATTCAGGAAGACTGGTGGTGACCCTGGGTTCAGTGAATGACTGGCATCTTCAATATTTGATGAAGGTCCAAGGGCCCCAGAGGGTCTCCTTTAGCAACCTTCATGGCCCTTGGGACAAATTTTTCTCATCTGCCTACTCCACTAGGGAAAGTCTTCACATGCTTAGGGTAGATGACCCCCTAACTCACAAGTTGGCCTGAAGCCTGACAATTATCTAAACCTGGTTTAGTTTGCCTGTTGAGATGGCTTTAGCAGACTGTGGTCTTTATTGATGCTAGGGGCCTCTTGGAGTCACAGGTGAGAGTTGGGTAAAAGGTGGACACCAAAGCTGGCTGAGCAACCCTGAAAAGGATTAGGCAAGCCCTGGTTTGAGGTGCTAGTTGTCCCAGAATGTCCTATATACTTATAGAAAATGTACTAATCTTTAAGCAAGATTGCAATAATATGAATGATGAATTAGAGAGGCTATGATGAGTGCCAAAATGAACAATAAACATTAATACTCATATAAAATTATCTGGGAATTCAGAAAAGGAGGATGATGAATACAAACAGGAATAGTTTTGTGCCTAGCACAGATCTGGCACCTAACATAATTCTTGCTACCCAAGGAAGGCAAGGAGACAAGTCTTGATTTGGTATTTGAAAACAGATTTAGTTTCAAAAAGAGAAAATTAAAGTAAAAGGATATTCTTTACCTTGCTTCCTTTTTCTTTTCTACTTTTTTTAGTTACATGTAGAAACAATTTTTGACAATTGTTTTCTGACATTTTAGAATTAAGATTTTCACCTTCCCCCTCCCTAACTCTCTAAATAGCCTTATAAAAGGTTATACCAATACTTTCATACAATACATTTTTCCATATTGCTTATGTCATGATAAAAGAACTTACCACACATACAACAAAAATCTCATGGAGGAAATAAGGTGGAAAATGGAATGCTTTGATTTATACTCAGACTCCAACAGTTCCTTCTTTGACTATGGATAGCATTTTCAAAATGAGTCCTTTGTAGTTATTTTAGAGACTTGCTTTGCTGATAATGGTTTAGTCCTCCTAGTTGATCATCTTATAATATTTCTGTTACTGTATACCTTGTTCTCCTGCTTCTGCTCACTTCACTTTGCATCTGCTTATCTAAGTCTTTCTAGGTTCTTCTGAATTCATCCTGTTCATAATTTCTTATGGCACAATATTGTTCCATTACAACCATTTATCACAACTAGTTCATCCATTCCCCAAGTGGTGGACAATCCCTCAGTTTCCAATTCTTTATCCCCACTAAAAGAGCTGCTAAAAATATCTTGGTACAAGTAGGTCCTTTTTCCTTATCTCTCATATCTTTAGGATACTGCCCTAGTGGAGGTATTGCTGGGTCAAAGGATATGCAGAGCTTGTTTCCTTTTTATATGACTACTATTTCATTCACAGAGAATGACACTACAGCTTTTGCATATAGCTTATTTGCATATAGTTGCTTGCCCATTATCTCCCCCATTAGAGGGATCTTCTTAAGAACAGGGGAAAGTCCCTTCCCTTTCCTTCTATTTTCTAAATTCCAGTTTCCTCATATGTAAAAGGAGACAATAATAATACTTCTACCTTATAGTTTGCTAGAGAGAAAAATACACTGCAACCTTAAAATAATAATATATACATATGCATTTAAACAAATCTATTATAATTAATTGCATTTATAGTTATAATAAATTGTGAAGGCCAAATAATTAATCATTTAGTAGTCAACCTACTAGTGCAATGATTTGTAAGGTCATTTACAATTTTAAATCTATTAGCCTAGATGTCTGAGAAAAACTGGTTAAGCTGTTATTTGAACTAGAGGAGATAATACTTACACCGATGAGATTATGAATCCATTGCATTATAGGACCAAAGAGTTAGATGGATGGGACCTTTGGAATCAACTGGTCCCACTCCCTTATTTTGTAGTGGAGAAAATGAGATTTAGAGTGGTTAAATGACTTGATCCAGGTTGTTCTGTTTATAAGGCACAGAACTGGATCAAAATGCATGTTTTGATGGTTTTTAAGTCACAACCTTCTAAACATAATTATGCGTTATAGCATCCTGTTTTACATCTTACATTTTTTTTTACATCTTCCTTTCAGTGGGTATTTGTGTATCAAGCATTTCTTACAATGTAGAGGAAATAAATAGCTGTCCCATATTGTATTGATGTTGTATATTGGGTATCTTTCTACTCACCCTATAGGCAAACTCTAGACATGAGTCAAGGAGTCATAGTCCAAGGTAAGTAATTTAACTTTTTTCTTTTTAAATTTTTATGTGGTTGGGCTTCCCAGGTATGACTCTTGTCACCGTACTTACAGATCAAAAGCATCCTCATAATGGAGATAGAAAGCATGCAGATCACTCCCAATGACTCCTGGTCACTGAGCTCAGCAGTGGTTATTATCATCTGATAAAATAAAAAAACAAACAATAATAATTCTCATGTTTACCAAAGAGAAGATGCTTTGATTCCTTCTTCAAAGGAGGATATTTATTACCAAATGGTAGCTGGTGTTATATTCTATTCATAAGATACTGAATCATAACAGATAAGATTAGCCCAATGTATGATGTAACTGTCTTTAATAACAAATCTGTGAATTTTAAGTTATTTTAAAAGTTTTTTTTAAAAAAAGAGTAGTATTTGTTAATGACAAAACATATCAAGAAAAAGGTTTGTTTCTCCATCTTTTTTTTTATATTACATCTGTTCTTTTTGTCCTCCCCTCTCTGTCCCTTAGTTGTCCGTAATATAGTTAAAAAGGGAAAGGTGCTTCTAATTTTGGTAGAGATTAGTGTTCTTTATATGTATACAAAAACAATATGTGTACACACATATATGAATACATATATGTATATATTTATTGCTCATTATAAGTTCCTTGAAGAGACATTTTTTCTTTGTATTCTTAGTATTTAACATATTGTCAGGCACAGTTACATAAATATATATATTAGAATATACACATTTGTTATTACCCCTGATAGATTACATGCATGAAACATATTAAATTCTTAATAAATGTTTGTTGATTGATTGTTGATTAGTGAGTTAATTTTAATTCACCAACTACAAAAGAACAAACATTTATTAAGTTCCTGCTGTATGATAATTATTATGATTTGCCTTTGGCATGATACAAAGTTTAGACAAATTTCCTTTTCTACTACATCATATAGTTTATTAAGAGGAAATATCTAATGATTAAGAAATCCATGTTTATACATCTATTGCCAACTATAATCATTTATTTAAACTGAAACCTTCCTTGTTTACAATAGTCAACACTGAGGTAAAGGGGCTGAAATTCATAGTCCTTATTGCATCCCAGAGAGCCCACATTTCCCAGCACTGACTCACTCCAAAAGAAAAAAATTAAAAACAAAAAACAAAACCAAAAGAGATGAATTTATAGAATGATAGGTACCAAGATCATTCTTCATAATGAAACTCCAAAGTATATTCTAATGAACAAATTTTCAAATAACCAACTCACTGGATTTTAGCTCAGATGCAAATCTTTGCCCATGATTAATATGAACTTATAATAGTTCATATTTGCATAGCACTTCATAACATACCAAGCATTTTTCTCAGGACAATCCAGTGAGGAAGAATGTATACCTATAACTGTCTTTATTTTATCAAAGGGAAAACTGAAGTTCAGGAAGATAAAGAGTTTTTGTCACAAAATTACATAATCCTCAAGCGAAGAACCTCAGTGTCCATCTAGACTATCCCAAAGCTGAACTTAATCCTGTCCTAATCCAATTTATCTAACAAGTCCAACCTCTGTTGCAAGATTTCCATTATTATCCTTTCTTTAAGACTAACTGAAAATCATGACGTTTATCTTTGTATCAAATCTAATTTGTCTTTCTGTAACTTCAGCTGGTTGTTCCTAGTTCTAACCTTTGAGATAGGACAAAACCAAAATAATCTGGTTTCTATAGAGCAAATAATAAAATACTTTGAGATAGTTATCACATCTCTCCCTAAATCTCTTCTTCAGGCTAAACATTCTCATTTGAAACAACCATTTTATGGCATATATTGGAAATCCTACATTGATAAGTTTTCCTTCTCTGGACATTATCAAAGTTCTCCTTAATGTAGTACTCTCCTGGGGATGATAGATGAAGAGGTCCTTCCTTCCCTTTCCCAACTGATATCAACTTTGGAGAAGGTACACATATCCTGTTTCTTATCATCCATTAATGGCACCTAATTAGCATCCAGGCTGTAATTCCATGGATGTAATAATCTGCCCCTTCAGGGTTCTCCTTCCTGTTGGCATCAAGATAGCATGATGACTCCATAAACTCTAGTGGTTGGGTAGCAAGATGTCCTTCCTCACTGACAGGCAACAAAGTGTGACTCATGGCTTCTTAAGAAACATGGTATCTGTAATAGAGCTGCCTCTTGTGCCTGTCTTTTTTTTTTTCCTTTGCGAGAGGGCTTTGTGAGATTCCAAAATCAAATGAAATTTCCCCTTCCTGAGAACTTGGACAGTAGAGTTTCATTTAACTGGAGTTGCTGCAGCATTAAAGTCAGTGGCACAGTTAGAGGTACTAGATCTTAATCCCCATTGTCTAGCCCTTACAATTCTTCAGCCTTAGAAACAATATTCAGTAAGAGTTTTTTAAAAGTTTTTTTTGAAAATAAAGAAGTACTAGACTTATAGGAAGAGTCATCCACAGAGAGACAAACCACCAAATGAATTATTTTCACATGCTCCAAACATTGCTTGAATATTAGCATCTCAACAGGTTGTAATCATTCCATGATTATTTATTGCTCAACATTCCCTTTGTTGCATGTGGGAATAAAACTGCCTGTTCTGTTCCTGATTCACATTTGTAATCTGGTTACTTTATTACATGCACTAGGGAAAACCCAATGTTAAGTAGAGGAAAAATTAGAATCATTTCTCAGAAATCAGAGAGGTGTTTGGTGGGGTGTAGAATTGAATTCCTGGAAACTTAGTTCTCTTATTGAGGATGAAGACACAACCAGAGTAATGAATATAAAGGGAAACAACAGGTCTGGTAAAGGTAAAGATGGGATTGGGATATGTTACCTGCACCGATAGCCTCAGCCTAGCACTTCTTAGTAAGCTTCTTACTGGCTTAGACTAAATTCAGCACTGCAAATAAGCCCCATTCTCCAGATGTAATTTGACATTCCAGCAAAGTCGGCTGTCCTGTCTAAAGACTGCCCTGCTACTTATCTTATTTACCACCCAGAGTTTTATTATTCTCCCTTTCAAGGAGGGCTGATGCTTGACTGATTGAGAGCTTATATAGCAATATAACCCAATACCCACTCAGCCCTTTTTTATAGCATGTATTCTTGTGGTTCACAAATATAGCAATGGAAAGTAGAGAAATGAACCTTTGTAATGACGCTGATTATCACTGACAACTAATCTCAATCATTTAAATCATAATGTTCTTTAAAAAATAACTGCATGATGAGGGAACAAGATGCCTGAATTATTTAGTTGATTGTATTAATTTTTTTTCCATCTTAGTAGTGTTGCCTGAGCTATTGAAACAACCTACCCAGAATAAGATCTATTTTAAAACTACTCACACATTTCTCTAGATAAATTCTCAATGCAGATCAAGATGAAAATAGGATAAATGATCATCAAATTAGAGCAGATATTAGAGGTCATGCAATCCACACCCTGTACTTCATTTTACAAAGAATGGAAAATAATGATTTAACCAGAAGGTAAGTGATTTATTCAAGGTCTCTTACATAATAAAGGGCAGAGTAGGAATTTGAACCTATACTCGCTGATTCAAAATCCATCACTCTTTCCACTAAAATACTTTTGAAGATACTATAAATTGGCCCAACCATTCTGATAATGATAATGACAATTCAAAGTTCAAAGTTCCAGCCTTTTTACCTGGTAATCCCACCATTGAACATAGATCCCCAAAGCAGTAGATAACAAAATAGTGCAACATTAAAATCTTAATAGCAGTCCTCTGTAACAAAGGAAGGGGGGAGGGGACGGGAGAATGCAGGAAGCAAATAGTTTCCCATCAATTGGAAAAAGGCTAGAAAATATGTGGTCCTTGAATATAATGGAATATCATCACTCTAAAAGAAACAAAGAATGTGCAGAAATCAGATAAACATGAGAAAACTTCTTTAACCCCATATGGTGGGGCAGGAGGTTGGGTAGAAGTAGGAGAAACACATGTATATGTTGTAAACAAAATAATAAAAACATCAGAACAAATTGTACATAGTTTCTAATCTTGCTTCAGAAAACTGTTGATGTCACACCTTCTTTTCCTTGGTTGTGGGTAAATTTGTTGCATATTTTCTCCTCTCTCAGTAGACCTGCCGATTTTCTTGACTTAACTATTTGCCCTTGTTATAAAAGAGATAGGGTTCTATGAGGTGGTTTTAGTTTTTAGTTTGCATGTGAAAACTATAAAATACAAAAAGCATAAATAAAGCATTTTATAGTAGGGCAGATTAAGGAAAATTCCACAGCCATATAAAAGCATAAGACTTTGTACTTCAACAAAGAGGACTGCTACTAATTTATTGCCTTCCCCTGTGACTTTATTCTCTAAAGGTAAGGAAATGAAAGACTCTTTCTTAGAAAAAGATTAGCCTTCAATGTTGAATTGTCTAGAAAATTACTCAATCAGGTCTGAGGTATATTCAGACCAAATACCAATAAGAAGCATAATGCTTCTGGTTTCTTTCACACTCCTTGGTATTGTAAAGCCATACTGAATGTAAAGAATTGTAGTTAAGTAAAAAAAAGAAAATCCATTGATACTGTTTGTGTTGTTTTTCTTTGTGGGTCTCCAGAAAGGGGGAAAATATTTAGCTTGGGCTGTTGAAAATGACTGTCAAATTAAATTTATAAAAAGATGTTTTGCTGACATCTAGAGGCATTTGGATACTAATACCTATTAATAATGATCCTTTGGCACTGAGAGTGCCTTGCCAATGCAGGGCAATCCCATAGCTCTTTACAAACATTAATTAATTACAAATCACAAGACCCCTGTGAGGTAGAGTAGGTAAGCATTATTATGTGCAAAGGATTTATTGATTTCTCAGAGTAATATAAAGCTGAGACACCAAGGGGGGAAATCATAGGAGTAAAATTTTAAAACAAGCAAACAAACATAGATATACCATTCAATAGAAAACAAATTAGATAAAGGTTTCCCCCACCTCCCAGTGCCTGGCTGTAGAAAGGTATTCTGAGAATCTGAGATTCATTGGGATGTTGGTGTATTTCATTAAATTATATAGGAAATTAATAGAAGACTCTCATCAGTATAACTTTAGGGTAATTGGTTCTTTCACTACACTCTTTTCAATTTAGCTTGGGCATGGGTTCCCTCCCAGTAAAGCATCTGGTTTGGGGGGATGGATTTGTGACAGAGTATTTCTGAGAAGTGTGGAAGATGATAGGAGTAACAAAATTTTGCTTGGGTGCTCTTCCAATTTAAACTTCACTAGTAAGGGGAGCTACATAATTTGAATGGTGTTTTTCATTTTTTTCTCTTTGTATTATAAGTACTATCTCAATTGGAATTCGTAAATTTTGACTTTTTTATAATTTAACTTTAGGCACTAATGCCATAAAATCACTCATTCCATAAAGCAAAGCAAAACAAAACTATCATTTCTTCATTGTGTTAAAATTCTTGAACTGACCATTTCAGATCTAAAAGCAAACACTACTTATATAGTCTTATATTTAGACAACTTCCATAAAATCTCCGGATTGTATACATTAAAGCATTGTTAGTTTAGAATAAGAGCACTCTTAACAGACCAAAGAAATTATCAAAATGCATTTTATAAGGACAACAATATCTTTCCTTCAAAATAACTTTTAAATAATCTCATTCCCATTGGGCTGGGAGGAAAATGCCTAGAGAAAAAGGAAATGAGTATGCAAAACCCCATGAAATGCACTAAATGAAAAGTCTTCAAATTTCAGAGAGACCCAACACTAACAGCAATGTGCACACATACACACCCACACACAAATGATTGCTTTTGGTATATCCTTTCCTATGTCCTCAGCCACCACTATGTTGAACTAACACTTGATACTTTTAGAGAATCAGTGGATTCCAAAATGGATGAAAAGAGGAAGGTGTCAAAAGTAGGAAGTTCTCAGGCACTGAGGCTAAATGTCCATAGTACCAGGTTGGGTTAGGGCTTCTTTGTCTAAGAATATCTCCCTCTATATGGGCTGAATATTGTTTTCACTTTAGCTTATTATGCTGCCTGAAATTCCACATATTGGAAACGTATTTATGTTAGCAAGCCTCCTCTACTTTTTTAAAACACTGACTCATAGGACGTTTTTGTTTTATCGGTCATTCACACTTAAGAATGGATCAGATTGCTATACTAGGGGAGCTCAAACTAAGAAGGAAAAGATATTTTGATTATATAGGTGAGAGGTAGATTGTTGGAGGAATTAGAGACTGAGTGGTAGCAAAGATGGCGGGTCACAATGGCTGTTGAGGGCAGTTGGATGACTTGGGAAAGTAGTCATGAGAAGATAGAAGAGACACACAGAACCCTATGGCTAGGAAAAGGAGAGAAAATTCTTTGCCTCTTTCTCTTCCTCTTTAGGTCTCTCAGCCCCCCTTTTTCAGGGCTCAAAACATAAATCAGGATTGATCTGGTAATCTAATCATTATTCAAAGCATTGCTTAATATGGGAAAATATGTTCTAAGTTAAAAAAAAGTTACTTAGTAATGAATTTTTATAATCCAGTCCATTTGTGTGTTTACAGACCCCCTATCCTTTCTTCTATAATTTTCTTACAAGCCCTGGGTGATCATAGCTGATGGTATAAAAACACCCTCCATTAAGAGAATAGAGATTTTAAGAATGCAATTGTCACATGAGAGGAAATAGTAAGAGAGATGGTTAGCACAGCAATTCAAAACATACGGGAGTATATAGTATAAAAACTGCCTTTGTGGAACTATCAACCAACAGAAACCAGACATTCGCATAGGCTCATAGATGTAGAGCTGGAATGGACAGGAAGAGCTCTTTAGTCTGGAACTGTCTTGCACTGACCAGCAGCCCATGGGCACCATTGCAGTAGCAATAGTATACTTTTTATTTAGTCAGAACCAGATTAAAATGAAATGGAGAAATATTTTTTTAAATAAATAAATAAAAATGCAATAGATTACAATGTGGTTTTCCAAGTCAGTATGTGGCCCTCAGAAATCTTTATATATATAATTGGATGGTCCCATTTCTATTTGCATGTGATATGATCTCTTCACTTTATGGATGGAAAGAAAAAGAGAGATTACATAACCAAAGTAAAACAGCTATGCATAACAGAGCAGAGATTTGAACCTCAGTCTTCTGACTCTAAATCCAGGCATCTTTCCACCCCATCATGAGATGTGAATTTCAAGCTGTACCTGGGAATTCTAAAAAGCACATATTTTCACTTGTTTTTATACTCATTGTACCTTCTGGGTAAAAAGGTGAAATGCATCGATCTTCCATGCTGTTACTGTTACACTAAAGCATCTGTAGGCCCTAAAATCAAGGGGTTCGCTGTAGCTAGGCTCTATTTTGCATTTCAGTCTTGGAGAAGGAAACATTTAGGAAGGCAGTTAAAATGAGACAAAATAAACAAACAAAAAATCCAAGTGGGTATGGGGTGGGTATGGGGTGTATGGAAAGGGTGCCTTGTGTGTTTTGTTATATTGATTCTAGCTGTGATTCTAATTAAGAAAATAGAATTGAGAACTGGAAAGAACTAGAAATCTAGTCCAAACACCTCATTTTTAGGGTGGAAGGGAATAAGCATTTCTATGGCACTGCTGGATGAAGTTCTAGGCCTGGAGTCAGGGAGACCTGAGTTTAAATCTAGCCTCAGACACTTAATTGCTGTGTGACCCTGGGCAAGTCACTTAGCCATGTTTACCTCAGTTTCTTCATTTGTTAAATAGACTGGAGAAGGAAATGGCCAACCACTCCAGTATCTTTGCCAAGAAAATTCCAAATGAGATCTTGAAAAGTCATACACAACTGAAACAGCTGATTAACAAAGGCAAAACTATTTTTTGTCCCTCACAGCATATATAAAGTGCCCCCTAAAATGTGACTCACTCAAGCTCTAATTCAAGGGCATCTAGTTTTTTTTCATTGATTTCTCCCTGATGCCATTCGCCTAATTTGTCCCTTTTTTATTTGTTTGGACTCTTGCAATAGTTTTCTATTGAATTGGCCTACTTTTATTTATGCCTCCATTCCCAAACTATGCTTAATTACCTTCCAAAATCATTCTTTCTAATTTAACTAATTTACTAAGCTTTTTTCCCAAAACTTTCCATGACTCCCCAGAAGCTTCTCTTCAAGGCCATTGAATACTTGACTCTTTTCCATTTCAACCTTTTCAGCCTTCTTCATTTGAGCTTCCTTGTAGACTCCAAGATTCAGCAAAACTGAGCTCTCTGCCATCTATCCCGATGATCCAGGCTTTTGTCACTTGTGAGCTTTGGTTTACCTCTAGAACCCTCACTGCCCTCTCCCTACTCAGGAAAATTCTACTCCTTCTTCAAGAGGCAGTTGAAATGTCAAATCCCTTATCCAGAGTTTCTGGTTTTCCCAAGTGACAAAAATGATCCTTTCTCCTTGGAATCTGCCAAAGTACTTTGTGTCTCTTATTAATTCATTTAAGAGTCATTTATTGAACACTTTCAGAGACCTGAATCAATGATGGAACTAGACTGGAGGGTAATATTTAGACTATCAACAACCTTGGGATAGGAAGGTCTAATCACAGGTTCAGATAGAGCTGGAAGGGATCTAAGAAGTCATTTAGTTTTCATTTTGTAAATGAAACCTAAGGAGACAGGAATAAGTGACTTGTAGAAAGTTGCATAGCTCAGAAAAAACCAGAGACAGGATTTGAACCCAGGTCCTTTGACTATGGGTACAGCATATGATATACTGCATCCCTCAGAAAAAGGAGACAATACCATGATAAAATGAAACATTCTTGACACCCAAGAGCCTTCATTTGACTTGGTATGTTCTATCTTAAATTAGAATTACTTATGAATGTAGTGTGTCTCTACATCTCTGGCTCATCTCCTGGAGAGGCAGATAGATAGGTGACCCAGAGGGCAGAGAGCACTCTGCTTGGAGTAAGAAGCCCCTAGCTGTGTGATCTTGGGTATGTCACCTCAGTTATCTCATTAGTAAAAAGGAGATTATAATGCCTACTCCTCGGGGTTGTTTTGAGGATCAAATTAGACCATGCGTGGAAAACACTTTGCAAAACTTTAAAACATTGTGTAAGGGCTAGCTACTCGAATTCTGACAAAGTTCTTCAACAATTCAAAGAGCTATGATTTCATTAATCTGAGTACCACCTTCACCAAAGCAGATCACTGTATCAGAATGCATTAGTCCAAAATCTTTATGAGTTGCTGTCAAAAAAAAAAATCTTCCTCTTCCCCAGAAAAACAAAACAAAATAAAATAAAATGATGCCATCACCAGATCAGTGTCCAGGAGGGAAGTTTTTCTGAATTTAGATAGTCATGTTCTCAGTTAAATAATCTTCCAGCTGAGGGAAGAATGGCTCTCAAACTATATTTTGTCTTCGGCTTACTATTTTTTACCATGAGTAATCCTGGCAATTGAATGTTTAAGTTGGAGCCACTTAATGAGAGGTGGTAAACTCAAACAGAAGTTTCATATCAATCAATGAAGGCATTTTTCTTGAGTCCTCTGTGAGTTCAAGGCAAGATCATCTGTATTTTAAGGTTTGTATGTACATGTGTTAAGGGTGTTTTATTTCATTTTGTGATTGCCATACTGATACTATTTGGGCTAAGTAAACAAAACTGATATTAAATATTTGTTATTATAAATTGTTTTTCCAGATTACATGTCAATACAATTTTTACCTTCTGATTGTTAATTTCTAATTTGCAATCTATCATCTCTCTCTCTCTCTCCTACCTCTCTCCAAGAAGGCAGATGATATGATATAGATTGTATATATATATATATATATATATACATATATATCATCACATAATAAATATTTCAATATTAGTCATATTGTGAACCAAGACACATATTGCCTACGCTAGAGAAAAATTCATGGAAGAAATAAAGAATGGTTACTTTCAACTTGTATTTGGACTCCCTCTGTTTCTTCTGTGGTGGTAGATTTACTTTTTTTGTCATGAGTCTTTTAAAATTGACCTGGATCCTGGCTTTGTTGATAATAGTCAAGTCATTCACAGTTAATCATCGTACATTATTATTATTATTGTGTACAACATCCTCCTGGTTCTGCTCACTTCACTTTGCATCATTTTATAGAAGTCTTTCTAGGTGTTTTGTGATCATCGTATTCATCATTTCTTATGGTGTTAGAGTATTCTTTTACATGCATATACCACAGTTTGTTCAACCATTCCCCAATTGATAGACATACTTTCAGTTTCCAGTTCTTTGCATACATAAAAAGAACTGTTATAAATATTTTTAAACCGGTAGATTCTTTTCCCCATATTAAATAATTTGAAATGTTTAAAAAACTTAAATAAAAAATTAAACAATAAATGTTCTTTTATCTCCAACATCCAAACGTTTGTGCAATACCTAATAGAATTAATAATGCAGATATCCTCTAAGGATATTGTGACAGAATTTGTAATCTCTCATATCCTTAAATAATAGTAGCTATTTATTAAGTTCCTACGATAGTTACTCTACTAAACACTTTGCAGATACTATCTCATTTGATCCTCACAACACCTGACACGTAAGTGCTGTTATCACTATTTTACAGATGAAAAAAAAACAAAAACAAGATAAGCAGAGATTAAGTGACTGGCCCAGGACCACGTAGCTAGTGAATGTTTGAGGCTGGATTTCAACTCAAGATTTCCAGACTCCAGGTCCAACCCTCTATCCACAGTGTCACCAGCTGCTTTTTCAGAAACTACATTCACTTCTGTGTCAGGAGAAACAGAGAAGGACTTGGGTAAGACACAACTTTGCATTTTAGAATTATTTAAAAGATATTAATTAATAAGAAAAATATTGAATGTATTTGTCCACAGGAATCAGGATTGTAAAATTTACTTCACTGCATCCATTCATTAGATTCTTACTAAGTGGCCTTGTGGTCCTAGTCAGTAAAGAAGAATGCTTTAAGCCTCCAAGGAGTCAGAGTGCAGGAGACGACAGGATTGTGACTATGCTAAAATTTTAGGGACCTCAGAGGGCATCAGGTTCAACCCTGTCTAAATGTGTAGATGAAGCCACAGGGACTCAGGGAGCTTATGATCTGCCAGAAGACATACATACATCAGTGGCAAGATCTGAATCTCCATCCTCTCCCTACAGAACCAGAGCTATTTTCATCCTACTCCCTAGTTTCTGAGGATTTCATATGTGTAAACACCGGAGCCTCAATGGGCAAGTGTAAGTATGTAGAAAAATTAACTTTCTTTAAAGAGGCCAGTTGAACAAATTGAAATCAAGGACAAAATTATGTCATCAAGTATTTAATGAAACTGCCACAAATTCACTCAAGGCTGCCCAGATGATTTCAAAAGCAATGTGGCAGAGTGTATCTATTTCTGAGTGATAAATGCATGTTCAACTGCTAATGTTTCCCTTAGAAATTCTGGTGTGTAGCTTCACTGAAGCCAATTTATAAACCTTAACTACTGTAGCTAATTTAACTCGCTAATTTCAGACAATGTGCCAAATTAAAATCTGCATTTTATTGTATATCAGTTTGTCTACTGCTGCCACATTAATATGCATTTTGTAGTGTGGAACTACAGACTTTTTAATTTCCTTTTATTTATGCTTTGAGAAGCTTTTATGTTTACTGGATCTTTTTTTTTCTTTTCTGTTCTGCATTGTAGCTGTTCCTCATCTCATATTGACTAGAAAAACTGGCATATCTATCCATCCAACTATCTATCCATCCATCCATCTATCTATCTATCTATCTATCTATCTATCTATCTATCTATCTATCTGTCTGTCTGTCTGTCTGTCTGTCTGCCTATCTGTCTGTCTGTCTGTCTATCTATCTATTTGTAACTGAAAGAGACCTTACAGATATATATATATGTATATATATATATATATGTGGTTTGAGAAGGTCAAAGACAAGGAAAAAGGAAACCAGGCTAAAGAACTAAAGAGTATTAACAATTTTTTAACCAGTAAAGGGGTGAATTGGGCTTTGTTCCAGGGTGCCAACTTCTAGGGGACACAATTTCTCCTCAAGGGTGCATTTTCTCCCAGCAGTAACACTTTTCTACAACTTCCCCTTCCACCTTGCCTCAAGATATGGGGCTAGCACCCCATTGCCAGATTTTCATTGATATATTACCTTCTCCCATTATTTATTCTCTCCACCTGACACACCCTAAGCAGACTCTCTGGGGGATAGGCTGTCCATCTTCCCTGATATGACTGTCCTGAAACCAGACTATCCTTCCCACTAACACTGTCTTCTGCCATCCCTAATCCCAGTGTTTTTGCCCAAATTGTAAACAAACAAAAATCCTCTTTATAACTCAGCATTTTTAAACTATCATTCATTTCTAGTCCTTGCTATTAGAGAGAGAAAGTGCATCTATATGAGTGCCAAAGTGGATTTTACTAGGAAAGGAAATTACTAGTGGATATTTGTAAACAGAAGATAGGGTGACATCGTATATGGCGACAAGTCAAAATAAAGTTGCCAGCTGGTGAACCTTTCATGACTTCAAGTTGTGAAAAATTGAGGATTCTTCTAATCTGTCTAACCCCATTCTGTTGCATTTATACTCTCTCTCTCTGTCTCTGTCTCTGTCTCTCTGTCTCTGTCTGTATGTATATAATTATATAAAGTAAGCATATATTTACATATTATCTATAACTATTTTGTATTTATGAATAAGTATCTGTGCAACATCAATAAAATACTATCGATTTAATATCATCTCACATTTATAGGGTTAATCCAATGCCCTAGTTTCACACCTGGGGAAGCTGAGGTCAAAGAAGATGACGTGACTTGCCGATGTTCATACAGGTCATAAACATCATTCAGAATCTCAGCCCAGGTCCTCAGACTAAGGTACTTTCCTATCTCTCCTTTTCAATATGTGATCATCTTTTAATTGTTCTATCATTTCTCCTTTCTCTCTAACTAGATTATGAACTTCTTGAAATGAGAAACCTTTTCTTAGATTTTTAGACAAATCTTCTGACTTCCATTGCTTTCCTTCAAACCACTGAACAGGATGCTCTGCCTGGTCACAGCTGGAGCTCAATTATACATACATGCATACATATGCATAAACCCATACATCTAAGTATTATGTTTATTGTGTATATATGCATGTGGATTCAGGTATACAATGTTTATATAAATACACTATATGTACACATGTGTATGAATACATATGTGTATATTTAGACCTATAATGTTATATATATATAATGTTCATATTTATTTGCTTGTTATCTCCCCCTTTAAAATATGAGCTCATGGTAAACAGGACACATGCTTTTAGCTTTCTTTATATTCTCACCAAAGAATCATTTATTAAATTCTTATTCATTGAGTGACTGACTGACTGTCCAACCCTGGAAAGTTATTTAAGTTCTTAAATGTGGTTGGTATGGTGGAAAGGTTTATCTGACATTTCTACAACCAGGGAATACCCTTTGCACATAGTAGAACAAATCCATAGAACATATTCCAAAGAGCATCAGGTAGATTTTTAAAATGTGTTGATCACTTTTAATGATTTTTCTTCTCCTTTTTAATTCTTTAAATGATTTTTTTCTTTAAAAAAATTTTTTTTGTCATAAGGGACAGTTTCTTGAGAGTGGGAGACAAAGAGGGAAATCTAGGTGATATAAAAGCAAAATTTGGAGAGAATCTTTTTTTTTCTTCTAAGTACACAATAAAGAATGTAGAAATAGGAGATATGAAAAGGAACTTAGGTCTTTGACTAACTTGTACACTACCTACAGCTCTTTTCACTAAAAATAATGTATTTGAGAAGGGAGCAGTTCCCTATTTAATCACAGATGCTAAGCATAGAAATGACGACAAGGGATTGTTATAGGATCATGGATCTAGAACCTGAAGGGGATCCTCAGAATCCATTTATCTCTACTCTCCCATTTTATTGGTGAGCAATCTGAGGCCTAGGACCAGTAAGTGAAATATATAAGGAGTAAGCACCATAAGTAGGATTTGAAACACGATCCACTGACTTCAGAACCAGTACTCTTTCTTCTGTACCATAGTCACTATTCCATGCCATAATTCCATGCCATAACTGGTTTTTTGAGAACCCAGTGGATTTGAAGTGAAAATTGACCTGCTTAAATCCTGATTAAGATGCTTGCTAGCTATAAGAACATTGGCAGGACCAGTCATGCTATTTGACTCAGTTTCCTCATCTATAAAATTAGAGGATTAGACTACATGGTCTGTAAGATCTCGTTCAGTTCCAAATTGATGATTGCTTTCAGTAATATGTTTAAATGATGCTTAAACACACTATCACTTGATTCTCATGATAACCTTGCTGAAGTAGAGAGGAGAGGTATAATCATTCCAATTTCACAGATGAGCACACAGAGACTGAAGAGCTAAAATGTGAGTTCCTTGAGGGGAGACACTGTTTTGACTTTTCTTTGTATCCATAGCACTTTGCAAAGTCTCGCCCATAATTTTTACTTAATAAATGCTTGTTGACCAGACTCTAGTAACTCTAGCAATTTTAACTCCAAATCAAATGTTCCCTCTCCTGACTCAACTAGAAGACAACCCACATTATCTTAACTACCAGAAATTCCTTTCACTTGAGAATCAAAATGTTGCCCACATCACCAATTTTCAAGGGCTTTCTACTTAGCCATTCATACAGAAAATTGTGCTTGGCACTCCAATGTAAGCCAATGAATACTTATTGTCTCTATTATGATCAAGGCACTGGGTTAAATTGTAGTGATTACAAATGATGAAAACAAGCAGCCTCAAGGTTCTTGCAACCCAATAGGGTGGCTATTAGGACATGTTTATGAGTAAATAGGATAAAAAATAGAATGTGACAAAAAAAATGGAAAGACCGAGACAAAGAAATTATAAAGAGGGAAAGATCGGTTTAAGCTAAAAGAATAAAGAGAAGCTTCATGGTAGAAGTAATTCCTGAGCTAGGCCTTGAAGCAAGGAAAAGATTCCAATAGGCAAAGATAAAGCAAATTCATTTGATGCATGGGGTATAGTCTGCCCAAATGCACAGAGATGGAAGAAAAGAGGACAAGATCGCAATGCAGTTAACTAGGTCTAGAGAACAGAGAGTGAAGACTATTGATATGAGACAAGACTAGAAAAGTTGGTGGAGAGTCAGATTATGGAAGACCTTCAAGAGGAGAATAAAGAGGGGGAAAAAAGGCAATATGGGATTGGAGTGATGAAACTAAAAGTCACTGGAATTAAATGGGTTATTACCATGAGAGTGTGAGTGATAGGACTCAGGTGACTTGGCAATGAGAAGGATGAAGAGCCAGGACTGAGAGAACCTGTATGCCAGAAGGGTAATAATAACAGACAGCAAGAGTCATACATGATTTGAGTCAGCAATGAAAGAGAAATACCGATAACAGATATTAATACCATTTTGTTGTTCTGTGATTTAAGTTGTGTATGACTCTTTGTGACTTCATTTCAGGTTTTCTTGCCAAAGACAGTGGAGTAGTTTGTCATTTCCTTCTCCAGCTCATTTTAGAGATGAAGAACTGGGGAAATGGGCTAAGTAACTTGCCCAGGGTCACACAACTTGCAAATATCTGAGACCAAATTTGGACTCGGGAAAAGGAGTTTTTTATTAGTCCAAGCACTCTATCTACTTGCTACCTAGCTGACATTAGTGTTATTAAACTGGGTGATTTTTAAAGTCACCTCTCATTCCAAATACTATAATTATTTGGATATCAATAAATAAAGGAATTGGTGTTTATATTAAATTATAAGGTTTATAAAGCACAACACTGGGAGAAGTTCAGGCACAAAGTTCAATAATTAAGGCATGGATATCAGGGAGTATAAAGACCAGGGCAAGAACAATTGAGGAAGCATGGTACCACCCTGGTGTCCAGTGAACTTGATCCCTAGAGGTTTTTCCTGATCTGGCTTCTGGTTTATCTTGTGGCTCTCATGGGGCCAGAGCCTGTACCAGTGGAGGTGGTCTAGACCCTTCCAAGTAGGATCAGGTAAATGGCGGCACCTGGTGGATATGGGGAACACTGGGGCAAGGAATCTACCACAGCCCCTGGTAAACTACCTCTTAAATGGGAGCAACAAAGTGGAAGCCTATATGACAGCAGGACTTAGAAGTCCTGACTCCCAGTCATCTGTCCTAACCATAAGATAAATCTCTACTGCACTCAAAGAAAGGGAGCTGGAAGATATACGGCCCTTCCAAGGGATGTCAGCAGCACCAAGAGAACCCATCTGTCAGGAATGCCAGTGAGGCCCAGCAGCAAATAATCAGAGAATTGTTTTGTGCCTTTTAATTTCCACAGGACCCTTCGATGATATTCATGCCTTTTGTCCAACTAAATCCACCATCAAATATTCACGGAGCACTTAATAAGTAAAATGTATTAAGAAATACAAGTAAAACTTGGGGGAAAATAAACTATTAAGAAAATATAATATGGTTTCTTTTCTTTTTTACTCTTTCAATTTCATTATCTCTTCCCACCTTTGACCTTAAAACAATTAAAATAAGGCTTTGTTCAATTGTGTAATATTTAAAAATTTAGTATGTGGTAAACATATATACACATGTGTGCAATATATGTAAATATCCATGCATGTATGTTTGTATAAAGCAGCAAAAAATAAATGGTAAGCCTCTTTTCCTACAAAGTCTTGTGGAATACCATTAGAGAAACTGCCACATATCAAGCATTTGAAAAAAAAAAAAAAAGTGGAAGTCTTCCAGCTTAGGCTGAACCCTTCAGCATCAAGGGGAGAGGTGACAACACATAAAGATGGAGCTTGGCAAAGATCTGGGAAGGTCTCAAAGTTGAAACCAGAGATGACAGAGTTACACTTTTGATGTGCCAACAGAAGGATAAACAGAAGTAACAAGAAAATTCTTGCCACTGCTACATCTTATTGCTGAAGAACTTTTTCCCTTTATTTTGTTGGTTTCACTCTCTATCCTTCCCCTCTTTTCTCTCTCCCTTTCCCTGTCTTTCTCCTCCTCTTCTTGTCTTTCTCCCTGTCTCTCTTCCCCTCTGTTTCTTTTTCTCTATCTTCTTCTCTTTCTTTATTCATCTCCTTTTCTTTCTCTCCTTCCTCTTCTCTCTCCTCTCCTCTCTGCCCTTCCTTCCCCACTGTCTCCCAGCTCTGTCTTTCTGCTTCTCTCTTCCCTTATCCATATATCTTTTCCTTTCTCACTTTCTCCTTTTCTCTCTCTCCCTAGTTGTCTATTTATTTTCTCTCCTCTCCTTTCCCCCTATGTTCTGTCTTTCTCTCCCCATCTCAGACTTCTCTTCTTTCATTGCTCTCCCCAATTTTTCTCACTTATTCCTTTCCCCCCCTTTCCTCTTATTTACCCTCCCTCTTCTCTTCGAGTGCCAATGTCTTCTCCCTCTCACACTCTCTTATTACAGAGCCTTTGTCCCCTTGCCAGAAGCTGGCCTCGGGGCTATATCCACTTTTCTAATAAAGAAGCCCCTTTGTCAATGACAGCAATGATTACCTCTTACAGCTGCCCATGGTGTTGCATTTTGTAACACAATTTGGCCTCCTTTGGCCCCAGTTAGTCCTATTTAGCGTACTGCAGGGGTTCCCCGTTTGATCTCTAATTGATATAATTGACTGGGAATAATCAGGGAAGCTTTATATAGATTTTTATTGATAGCTAATTTTCCTTCGTCCATTGTTTAATTTGATAAGAGCATAACCTAATTTATTGTCACTCCAATAGGGATCCATTACCCTTTTGATAAATGCTTCTGGGGCTGACTTGTCAGTAACTGATTTCAAAGAGCTGTTAAAACCTACAGAGCCCATCATTAGTTAATGGCAGTTTAGAAAGCTAATGGTGTTATAAATTACAATCAATAAGTACATGGAAATTACAGTTGTTGAGCAAGATAGCACTATATTATTAAACAAACATAATCCTGTACCTTTGCTTAATATACATGTAGGGAGTTTCTGAATCCATTTAAGAGCAACTCTGATTAGCCCAAGAAGCCATTGCTTGGGAGGAGGCTTGACTTCCCAGTGCTGAAGGGATAACACAGGAAATCTCAGGGAGGGAAGAAATAAGGTGGGTTTTTTTGGTGCAAAGACAACCTGAAACTCCAATGACATAATGCTACCACCACCACCACCACCAACATCCTTTCTACACACATGCTTTTGTTGTTCGGTCATTTTCCATCATGTTTGACTCTTTGTCACAAAAAGAAACAAATAAACACACTCCCTTGCCTTGATCTGGTCCAGCAACACATTCACACCATGCCATGCCAATTAGCAAAGAGAACGTTGTTGCACTCATCACATAGCATGCTCAAAGGCAAACCCTTGGCAGTCTCAGACAACTTCCTCTCATTTTCTTTAAGTGTCTGGTTGTCACGGATAAAGTTCTCTAATTGAGGAATACCATGGTTGTGTGGCTGTGTTACTGTACAATTAGCCGTGTCCAAATGCTTATTATGCTCAACATTCTTTCCGTGTTTGTGTCTTCACTCAGTGGTATAGCCAGCCAATAATCTACAGCTGTGGGCTTCAAAGGACATAAACACCTATTACATTACTACCTAACTGAGACAGAATTGATTCATAAGATAGAATTGGGTTTATGTTCTTTACTCTTGTGATAGCCTAGTTCTCTTTGGAAAGATGGCCTCATTCTGCTTTTGCCCCAACTGGTGGGTTTTTTGAGTCTCTTAGAAACTATCCTCAGAATGGTTTCTAAAGCTTGATAATAGACCAGGAGGTTGGCAAAGGCCCTCTGAATTGCCTTCTTTTGCTCAGAAAATTTTATTTCTAGCTTTTATCAGAAGATCATAGATAGAGAACTGCAAACTATCTTTGAGGCCATCTTCTCTATCTCATTTATTTGACAGATGAGAAAAATGAAGCCCAAAGAAGTTTATCAACTTGCTCAAAGTCAAAGCTATTACAGATAAGAAGTAGGAATTTAATCCTGTTCTTCCTCACTCCAAAGGATCAGTTCTTTCTCTACCATGTTAATGCTGATTTGCTAAAACTTAGAAAAAGAAAATGGAACTTCTAAACAAAAGGGGTTCTCAACAGCTAGTTCTGTGAAAATGCAACAATTTGCAACTGAAGAAATGTCTCATTACCCTCATTTACCCTCAAAAAGTTAAAGACAGAGAAAAGGGGCACATATTTACCAAAAAATAACTACAATGACAGCCAAACAGCAATGCTCTTTGTTGTAGTAGACTAATTTCAGAATGGCTAAATTGTGGTGTATAAATGAGATAGAATATTATAATGTGTTAGGAGAAATAGCACAATGGGTAGACCTCAAGGTTTAGTGAGGAAGATATAAGTTCACACTTACTAGCTGTGTGACCCTAGGCAAGTTATTTAATCTCTCCTCATCTCAGTTTCCTCTTCTGTAAAATGGGATAATTATAGCACCTGCCTCCCAGGGTTTGGGTGAGGATTAAATGAGACAATATTTGCAAAGCCTTTAGCACAATCCCTGGCACACAGTACATGCTATATAATGATGTTATTGTTTAGTCATTTCAACTCATGTTCTACTCATTTTTTTTTTCATAAAAACCCTTACCTTACATCTTGGAATCAATACTGTGTATTGGTTCCAAGGCAGAAGAATGGTAAGGCCTAGGCAATGGGGGTTAAGTGACTTGCCCAGGGTCAGCCAACTAGGAATTGTCTGAGGTCAGATTTGAACCTAGGACCTTCCATCTCTAGATCTCTCAATCCACTGAACTACCCAGCTGCACCCTCATGTCCTACTTTTGACCCCATTTGGGATTTTCTTGGCAAAGATATTGGAATTTTTTTGCCATTTCCTTCTCCAGCTTATTTTATAAAAGAGGGAAAGGAGTCAAACAAGGTTAAGTAATTTGCCCAGGGTGACACAGTTAGTAAGTTTCTGAGGATAGATTTGAGTTTAGGAAAAATAAGTCTTCAGAACTTTAGGCTGGCACTCTACCACTGTAGCACCTAGCTGCTTTCATATAAATATTAGTTGTTATTGCTATTATTATACATCATAGATTAAGAGAAACTTTGGAAGACATGAACTGGTAGAGGGGAAAACAAAAACAGTAGAACAATTTATACTATCAACAAAATAATATGAAGGAAAACATTTTGGAAAAACTTTAGATGTCTTATCAATGGGATAATCAATTATGACTTAAGAAGACTGTAATTAAGCATACTTCCCATCTCTTGCCAAAGATAAGGCATTATAAGTGAAGACAGATATACATACCAATTTGACCTCAGTGTTGATTCATTTTAGTTGAATAGATGTTTTTTACAAGAGAGAGTTTCTATGTAATTCTATATAGAGAGGAAGATGAGCTGTGAGTTGTGATACAGATGCAAAAATCTTTTCATTTATAAATTATTTTTAATATGCAGAAGAAAACAAAAAGGAGTTCAGAAGGGGAAGAGAAAAGGGAATAATTTTGTCATTCATGATAAATTTAATATTCTCTTTAAAAAAAGATAATTTGTATAACAAAAGTTCACAATTTCCTATGCCACCTTCATGTTTATTCTTCATTTATTGAATATTCATGTATGTTGATGGTTAAATTCATTTAAAAAAGAAATTAAAAAAAAATCATCACTGGGAAAACTTCAAACTAGCTAGGACCATCCCTGTAAAAAGACATGAAACATCTTTGTTTCTAGTGAATACCTAAAATATATGTTCACTTGGCTGTTCTAATATTAATTTCTGCCCCTTGAAAGATTTATAATTATTTTTAAAGGTCATGGGAAATGTGAATGAGTAACGCAGAATCCAAATTTCACTTTTGGGGAAACTTTGTGATCATTTCAAAAGTGATTTTCTTTCTCTCTATTTAAATAGCTTTGGCTCATTTAGATTATATTATCACTATGGCAAGGAGTGCTATGGAATTTGTCATGGAGTTTGGACAGAGGGTCTCCCATAGCCCTAGCGAATAATTCATGAAGTCATTTGACTAAGAATGAGCACAGTCAGACATTTTTCCAATGAGGCTGAAAACTGAAGGTAAGATCATTCAAAGAGAGTCAGAAGTCCCTCACCAAAGATACAGAGAACTCAACCCACAGTACAGAGGCAGAAGACCAGTCCTAGATGAGAATCAACAGTGGCATTAAGGAGCAAGAAAATGTGAAAGAAGGTGAAGCAGAGGATCCATTACTAGAAGAAAGAAGAGAGTCTAAGTTTTGTTGCACATTTGAAAACATATTATTGGCACTGGACATATACGATAGATCTATGGGAGATTTTATGCCAGGATATGTCCTGATGGTCCTTCCCATCAACTTCCCCTAAATTTGTGCAGCTATGGAGTTTCTCCTTGTTAGTTACAGCAGGATACTCACCAGAAATATCTCTCTCTGAATTGGAGTGGATCATCTGACTTCCCAATCAAATGTAGATCACTTCTGTCCATTGTGCTAAAATGAGAGGGCTAGACTAGATGGCCTGTGAAGTCCTTGTGAGGTCTAGATCTATGAATGAGTTAATGGTGACCCAGGGACAAGTGATTTGCCCCAAAACATACAGATTATAACCTTCAGAGCTGGGATTTAACTCCAAACTCTTGGACTTCAGAGGCAGTGCTTTTTTCACTTTTTCTCATAAACTTCCTCCAAATTTGTTATTATACTTAAATTTATGAGGGCTTTAGAGATTCTTAACCGAGAGCCTATGGAGCTTTTTATATTTTGGTAACTATTTCAATATCCTTACTTTTATTTGTAATTTTATGCATTTAAGAACATTATTCTAGGAAGAAGCCTCTGGGCTTCACCAGATTGGCCAAAAACTAAAGTTAACCAAAAACTTAAGAACCATTGAGTTTTATCTACTTTCCGTCCCCACAAATAGTGTGATCACAGGTAAAACATAGGACCTCTATGTTTCTTCATCTGGATATCTGTGTTTAGTTTGGGATGCCATATTTTAGGGAGGAAATTCACAAACTTAAGAGTATATAGGCAACCAGGATGGTTAAGGACTTTGAATTCTTGACAAATGAGGATTAGATGAAGGAAATCTTGAGTGTTTTGCCTGAAAGAAGAGAAGGTGGGGTTGGGGATGGGGAGGAAAATGATAGCTGTATTCAGACATTCAAATGGCTGTCACATAGAAGAAGGATTAGTTCTATTCTTCTTGATCCCAAAGTGCAAAAGGGCCTAATAATTAGACCTATCCCAAAGTGGAATGAGCTGCCTCAGGAGCTATAGTGTTCTGCCCTCACTTGATAGGAAAAAACAAAGATTTATTGACTACTTGTCTAAATATAATAGAGAGAATCCTTGATCAATTATGTCTTGGGCTTTTGAGATACTTTTAAAGTCCATTAGAAGCAGCTAGGTAGCACAAAGATTAGAAAACTAAGCTTGGAGTCAGGAACAGCTGAGTTTAAATTTGTCCTCAAATAATTTATTAGCTATATAGCTCTGAGTATGTCACTTAACATCTGTTTGCTTCAGTTTCCTCAACTTTAAAATAGGGATAATAATAGAATCTACCTTATCAGACTATGAAGATCAAATCAGATATTTATTAAGTGCTTAGCACACTGTCTGGAACATAGTAGGCATTATATACATTCTTATTCCCTCTCTCCTCTCCCCTGCTTCAACTTTGACATTCTGGTAGTCTTTGATTCTGTGACTGAATTTTTAAAAAAATATATTTTAAGTTCTCTGAGTGGGCAGCTGGGTGGGAGTCAGGCAGTATTGACTCCAAGACGGAAGGTAAGGGTTTTATAAAAAATAAAAAAATAAAGTTCTCTGAGTCAAATATCAGGAGTCCAATATTACTAACACATAATTATGTATATATACATATATATATATATATATATATATATAATTTTCCTAAGATACTATGGTGGTTAATTAGGGTCATAGTTATACAGGAGGATGAGATACTTATAGACAATGAAAAACAATGGATATGGGTAGGCTAGAAAAACTGTGCAGAGACTATCTTGGAGGAACTGGGGGTATTACTTATGTCCCAGCTACATTCTTGTCACACTTTAATAACAATAGTTTCCGTTTCCTTTTCTATAAAAGTTAGATTAGCTGCTGATTGAAATAACGTTCTGATCTGAAATTTTGTGATCTCATCACCTAAGATGTTCTTTTGCTTTCATGTTAACCTAGCTTTAACTTTTGTTTTACATGTCTTGTCAGGCTGGAAGTGAACTCCAAATCAAATAGTGAAGTGGAAGCTTGATCTTTGACATCCCGATCTTCCCTTCCCTCCCTTTCCATCCTCTTCTCTTAAGCATCCAGTGTCTTCAAAGCACTCTCTGTCTACCTGCATCTCCCCCCAATGGGTGCTCAAAGTTCCTGTCTCTCTCTTGACTATCTCCAAAAGCCAAAATGATTTTCATCTTTTTCTCCTCCTCTATCAAAATGTATCTCTCCTAGATCCTATTCTTTTGGGGGGTAACTATCACTAATCTGGTAAACTAAGCATGGCTGAGGTGCTCATAGATTAACATATCATCCATCCCAGGTATATATTTGCAGTTTCTTCCTCCTCCTCTTCCTTCTTCTTTTTCTCATTATCATCATCATCATCACCATCATCAGAGCTATCATTTTTTATGGAGCTTAAAGATCTGCAATGTACATATATATATATATATACGTATATATATATATATATATCCTTGGAGGGAGGATAGACACTTTTATTATCCCCATTTTGAAGACGAAGAAACTGAGTCATATAGAAGTCAAGTGATTCACCCGGAGTCAGAGTAATTTTTGGATATGATGCCTCAACCATAAGAACTTTAATAGTGGGAATTTTAAACACCTGAGCAAATTGAAGAGGAGATACTTTTGGGGGGCAGCTGGGTAGCTCAGTGGATTGAGAGCCAGGCCTAGAGACGGGAAGTCCTAGGTTCAAATCTGGCCTCAGACACTTCCCAGCTGTGTGACCTTGGGCAAGTCACTTGACCCCCATTGCCAAGCCCTTATCAATCATTTGCCTTGGAGCCAATTGGCTCCAAGATGGAAGGTAAGGGTTTAAAAAAAAAAAGAGGAGATACTTTTTGACAATAGTGACTTTTCAGCATAGTTTTTTTTCCCCCCAGTTTCTTTATGCACATAGAGGGGAAAGGAAAAGAATGAGAGATAATCTGTAGCCATATAGGATAGGGCAAAGCATCCTTCATCACTTCATTTTTGTCATGGTTGACATACGTGGTCCATGAAAACAAGTCCACAGTGGACTTATGCATATGGCCATCTGAATTTCTGATGAAGGTCATTAAGATGATCAGGACCATTGCTTTATTTATTTTTTTAATTTATCTGACCATATTGTGAGATCGTTATAGCCCAGGTCTTAGATCAGAAAGGGAAGAGTGTCATAGACCCTAGCACAAACATCCTACTGAGGTCATATGTGATGATATTAAAGGCTTTAAACCTGAGAGGATCCTCAGAGGTCATATAATACAATTTCTTAACCTAACAGGGGACAAATGGTGGGTCAGAGAGATTAAATATCTTGTTCCAGTCCGGACAGATAGTAAGTAGCAGTTCCAGCAATCCAAAAATGTCTACTTATAGTTCAGAAACTTACTATGTCTTCCTAGATGAGTCACTTTTGCCCTCTAAGTCTCAGTTTTAAATACATAAAATGGAGATATTCTTTTTCTACTTCCTGTCTTATAGATTTATTGTAAGGAAAGCACTTTATAAACCCTGTTGTGCAATATAAACACTGTTATTTATCAACCTTACAGCAAGCTGTATTTATATAGAATGTAAATAGAAAACTCCCTCTAGGCTACTTCCCTATCTTGTACTCTGAGTCCCTAGAGAATAGCCACTAGTTAGGGTTCCACAGGTAACCTGCCTTGAGGTTACCATCTAGAAAGTTTATAAAACCAATATTTAAAGATAGACAGCTTTTATGTATTCCCCTTTTATAAAGGATTGGTGATAAGTTCAATGATAGAAAGATAGATATAGGGGTGGATGATAGGAAAAGATAGATGCTATCTGTATAGTTAGAGGATTGATAGAAGAGACAGGTGATAAATGATATGTGATAGGAATAGATAGATGATAACTGGAGAGACAATAGATAAATAGGTCTAGGTGATAGGGATAGATAGGAATAGATAAATGATAGATAGAGAGATAGATACAGGTGAGAGGGATAGATGACAGGAGTAGAGAACTGACATCTATCTATTACTAGATGATAGGAAAAGACTGCATCTATCTATATGATAGGTAGATTATAGATTGATAGATATAGGTGAGAGAGAGATAAATGATAGATGGGAATAGATAGATGATACATAGATGGAGAGGTAATGATAGACTGACATCCAGGCAGATAGGTAGATAGAGAGATAGATGGACGGATGGATAGCTAACTAGGTGGATAGATAGAAAGATAGATGATAGATATATTGATAAGTAGATGATAGATAATAAATGATAAATAGAGGATAGATAGGGAGATAAATAGACAGAGGTATAGAAAGGAACTGCAGAAAGAAATCAGAAGCAGTAGTTGGTGCTACAAAAATCAGAAGTCCCTAAAAAAGCTCCCTCTGATTCTCAGAGGATCTGGAATAGGGTGGAAGGGCATTGTTGGAAGACAGCTTCTGACAAATTAGAGTGCGCAAGGGCACACTAAATATGTTCTATATTCATGCTTATGGTTAGAGATAGTATTTGAACACAGTCTTTCTGATTCCAAGTAAAGCACTATTCCATTAGGCCATGATGTTTCCCATATGGTTAGGTAAATAGAATATTCAATTAACCATGACATTCTATTCCTCAATCATTAGAGATAAACATGAGTTGGTTATAGCATTACTATTTTTTTTAAAATAACACAAATTATCATGTTTCTCCCTACCTCCACCACCAAAACAACAACAACAACAACAAAACAAGTAAAAGGGTCACAACAATGGTAATGCTGGTAAAGATTTAACAACCAACTCATATATATTCATGGTATTTTAAAATTTAATCTAAAGTTAACATTTTCTTCATTACTTTCTTAAATCTAGATAACCATCTAAACAATAAATCAAACTCTGATTCACATTTGCTGATTTCTTTTTTTTTTCTTGCTGATTTCTAAGATGTAAATGATCCTTTAGAAATTTTAAGGAGCAAGCTCCAGCATTCCCCAGCACCCACACTGCCTCTATCAATGCAACTTTAAATTATGGGATAAGATGAGAAAAAAATCAAAAGCAGGGAGTGTGTGTGATATTAACTCATTCTCTTAATACACTAGTTTGATTACTACTACTTGAATGAAACTGCTAAGGAAAGAAGTAGATTCTCCTCCATTATGCTTTCCAGGTGGATGTAGCCACCTATATTTGTGCTGCCTTTATTTTTAGCTGGAATAGTACATATCGACTCACTTTTGATGTTCTGGTAGTTGAGTAGATACATTTATATAAAGTTAATTTTTCTCTGTTATTGGGCATACCTGATGCATTCTTTATTGTCCCTAAGGATCTAGATTGGATTTGGTGTTGGAAGAAGAGGAAATTCGATACTAAGGGACGGGATGCTACTGAAGATCTATTTCTTTCTTCCTCTTCTTCCCCATCCTCTCACTGTACCATCTTGGGTATCATCCCAGTCACATTCACAAATCTATTTTTAATCTGGGAGAAAATAGGGGGGGAAAAAAGGATGACCATGTTAGGTTTGGGATAAACAGCAGAGCAGATGAAATCTTTAAGAATAAATGAAATATTCTGTGCCTGGGCATGGGCCATTAACGGTAAGTAAGGGAAGAGAAATACAAGTCCCACAGAGGGAGCTGGCTCCAAATAGACTATTTATCTGTGTTCCGTGAAGCATGGGCCTCTTTTCGGCTCTTTTCCTTCTTTGCCACTTCAAAGATGCAGCAGAGGGGTTAGCGAGCGAATCGAGGAGCCATTCAAGATTGATTTCATTGCTTCAGTTGCTCCTGGATACTGCAAAGTTGGGGCCCTGTTCTGTCGGGGAAGATGACAGCCCTGCCAGAGCAGAGACTCACCACCCATCCACCACGCCCAGCTGTGAATTAATCCTAGCTGCCAACTAGCAGGGGAAACCATTGTGAACCTAATGTTTCCTGATGGTGTTTTCACTGCCTGGAAGAAGGAGAATTTGTCCTTAAGCTGCTTATTTCTAAACTACATGTGAAGACAACAAATTGTGTGGCATGTTTATCCAATAAGCCATAGCAAGGAGACTGAAGAATTCGACGGGGAGGGAGGGGAAAGAAAGAGGCACGCTAACAGCCGGCATGCGGCAAAGAAAGCGGGCGAGATTACGAGACACATGTACAATTCTCCACGGTCCCTACAGTCTCTTGCGAAAAGGTAGAAATGAACTAATTTATTAGTAAAATCACATCAGGGCCAGTAATTTCATGTTAGTGAATTTACATGTAATAACATTAGGCTCCCAACCTCCATTTCCACGCAGTGTGGCCCTCTCCGATGATGAATGAGCTGCCTAAAGAAAGATGATGGTTTGATTGTTTTCACAGCAAACAGATCAGCATTTTAATTTCTTGCCTCTGTGTTTATTGCTTATTTGGCCCCTTGCTCGGCTTGTAAAAACTTGGCTAAATGGAAATGAATAAATGTAATTACTGCGGGTGACAGTGGTAATCTGTGTGGGTTTTTCATATTGGCTTTGCCAGCGTTAATCTAATCACTGGAGAATATGTGTCACTGCACAAACGCACTGACAGAAAGCAGAGGCCTCAGTCAGTGCCAAATGCACAGGAGCTGGAGAGAGCTGTTCTGGGCCACAGGTCCCGCCCCGTGCCCCTTAACTGCTCTGGGCAGGAGAGGACACTCCGCTCCGAAGGGAACAGTGTGTTCTATCTCCCCAGGGGAGACGAGGACCCTGAGGGCTGCATAAAGACACCTACGAATAATGTTGAAGCAAATACAAATGGGAAAGACGAACTTTCTGTGGTGAAGTGGGGCTGGTCATAGCTCAGTGCATAGGGAGGCTCCGAAGTACAGAGACATAACTAGCAACTTGTACACGCGCGGCAAAATGAGATGGACTAGAATGCAGGGCATGGGAGAAGCAGGTAGTATGAACTGAGACTGTGAGAGCAGGAAACGCATCTTGGTATGCCATAAGATTGTGAAAGTGTTGAATAAGGAGAAAATATCCCTGAGATGAGGAGCTGCCACTGGTGCAGGGTGGACAGGAAAGCAAGAGGTCCTTCCTTGGTTGATACTTTTGTGTCCTCTAAAATTCCAGCATCAGAATAAAACACTAGACACCTTAACTCAGTTGCAACTATGCCAAAATTTCTCCCCTCTTCCCCCTTCCTTCTTTTTCCCTCTCCCTCCTCCTCCCCCTCCTTCTCCTCTTCCTCCTTCTTGTTCTTGTTCCTGTTTGTTCTTCTTGTTCTTGTTCTCCTTCTTGTTCTTGTTTTTGTTCTTCTTGTTCTCCTCCTCCTCTTTCTCCTTCTCCTTGTTGTTGTTGTTCTTCTTGTTGTTCTCATTCTCATTCTCCTCCTCCTTCTCTTCCTCCTCCTCCTCGTTTTCTTCTTTTTCTTCTTCTTGTTTGTTTTTGTTCTCCTCCTCCTCCTCTTTCTCCTTGTTGTTATTATTGTTCTTCTTGTTCTCATTCTCATTCTCCTCCTCTTCTCCTCTTTGGCTCTATCAGTGTCTCTGTCTGTCTGTCTTTGCCTCTCTGTTTCTCTCTGTCTCTCTGTCTCTCTCTCTGTCTCTCTCTGTCTCTCTCTCTCTCTCTCTCTCTCTCTCTCTCTCTCTCTCTCTCTCTCTCTCTCTCTCTGTCTCTCTCATTTAGTATTTAAACTATCTGAAACTTTGATTTTTCCAGTTATAAGCATAGGGATGGATCAAGTATGCTTATTTTATGATTGTTCTGTAGAAGTGGTGGACCAAGGGGAAATTAAGCAGTGAAATATTCTGAGTTTTGAAGAATTAATGTGTGTAAAAATAAAACTGCTCTATGAGGATAAGAAATTACCCTGAGAGAGAGAGTAGAAAGAGCACTGACTTCTGCAAGTCAAGGATCTGGGTTCATTCTTAGTTTTGCTTCTTATAATTTGTATAACTCTAGGTAAGTTAAATGACCTCTGAAGGCTTCAGTTTCATTACCTATAAAATTGGAGGATTTCCAAAGCTGATCTCTCAGATCAATCTTAACTCTAAATCCTATATTCTTTTAAATAGATTTAAATCTTAGTTCTGTTCCTTATGACCTATTAATTCCTGGGGAAAAATAATCACCTTTCTCAGAACAAGTTTTCTCATCTATAGAATGAGGGGAATGGAATATATGATTTTTAAGTTTTCTTCTAGCTTTTAGTGCTATCTTATTAGTTAAAAAGGAAGCAACCTTACAGGAAACATTGCTATACTCTAGGGGAAGTAGAGACCCAAAAAAGGAGATTTTTTTTTTTTTTATGTCTCGAGATCTATGAGGAACTTATCTCTAAATGTTTGGTCATTTTTCAGTTATGTCCAACCAACTCCATCTTGGTAAAAATACTGGAGTGGTTTGCCATTTCCATTTCCAGTTCATTTGCATAGATGAGGAAACTAAGGCAAACAGGTCTAAGTTACTTGACCTGAGTCACAGAAATAGTGTCTGAGGTCAAAAAATGAATCTTTCTGATTCCAGGCCTAGAACTCTATTCACTGTGTCACCTAGCTACCCTCTTCCCAAAAATTGGGTTGTAAGGCTCAAAAATCTCCAGGGATAAAAAAAAAAAGGTTAATCATAGTGCTATCCTGTTTTGTTTTGTTCTTTCTTACTATTATCTTTGAATTTCTATGATAATTCCAATTAGAAAGGAATACATAGATTACATGTCTAAGAATTTTCCAAACTACAGGAAGTAGATGTTTAATGTGGACTCTACTAGTGAGAAAAAGTTTATGATGTAACCCATGGACCAGGGGATACTCTTCTCCCATAAAGGACACCTCCTTTTGACTCAGACTAAATTTGGTCCTTGAATGACCTAAACAGTGGGGAGATTTTTGGTAGAATATTCCAGGGATCTGTACTTATTATTGTCTTATTCAACATAAAATCATGGATTGAGAGCTAGAAAGAATGCAGAGGCTATCTAGTTTAACCTCCTTGTTTCACATTTGAGAAGACAAATGTCCATCTCAGTTGAGATTTGAATCCTTGACTTCTTATTCTAGAGCCAATGTTCTTTCCACTCTACCATGGTTTTATCAGTGACTTGAAGGAAATCAGAGATAGCATGATTATGGGATTTTTAGATAGAAGAAAGGAAATTAGCATTTATTATGTATCTGCTACATGTCAGGTACTATGCTAAGTGTTTTGAAAATATGATCTCATTTGATAATTACAACCCTGAAAGGCAAGTATCATCTTCTTTCTTATGGATGATAATTCTGTCTAAGGCAGACAGAAATTTAGTGGCTTGCCAAGAGTCACACAGCTAATAAGTATCTGAGATAGGATTTGAACTCAAGTCTTTCTAATTCCAGGTCCAGTTCTCTATTCACTGTTCCACATAACTACCTCAACATGTTAGTATACAGAATCAAGATCCCAAAAGATTCTAACTGGCTAGAAAAATAGATTATAATCATATGAAATTTAGCAGAAATGCCATTTTTCATTCTTATGTTCAAAAATTAATTTGTACAAATACAGAATGAAAGGAACACAGATAGGCAATGATGAATGTGAAAAGAACTCAAAAGTTTTAGTGGACTCCAAGATCAATAAGTCAATGGTGCTGCATGACAACAAAGACTTGATTCCAGGAATTTCTTACCACCAGGGTTGATCCTCTTTCCACTAAATCATGCTAGCTGACATATAGGCATTGGTTAAAATAATACTTTCTTCTCTTTGATCTAAATTTACCTTGTTTTCAAATTTCTATTATTACTCCCTATTTCTAATATACCAGTTATAGTCACTTAAGTTATTTTATACTTTGACTAAATATTCTGGGGATAATTGATCTTCATAAGTCAAGTATTCTAGAATATCTAAGTTGACAAAAACGATTGGTTATGATGCTCCCCTAGCATATAAATATAGAGCTCCAGGCTCCATGCATATCTATACAGGAGACATCATTTGGACCTCAATCTTTGCCTCTTTGCCCCAAGTTCTCTTCCAAAGAAGAGAGCAACAACTCAGGGATAAAAACAAAACCCACCTATCCTGATTTATAGTTAGCAGTGTCCAAATAAAAACTCTCACAAAGGGATATTTGGACGGGTTATACAAAGTAAATTTTAATTTACTTAGCTCAGTGCCTTGAATAGAGCAGGCAATTAATAAATGTGTATTGACTTCAATGTAGGTAACTGAGTTAACAATGGTTCTATAAAGTCAAAGCTAGGAACTACTTCTTGCTTTACACCCCCTATGACACCACAGTGAACAAGCATCTTGTGATGCTTCCCAAACACATTCCAAATTGCTATTATTATTTTTTTAGTAACTGTTGTGAGAATTTTAGTTTGGAGCAACTATTTAGTTTTCAGGAAAGACTTAGTCTTTATGGCCTTAAAGGAAAGGCATAATGACTATAATTTTTGTTTGTTTTCCTTAATTGGGAGCAGGAAGAAGTATGCAGTATAGTAGAAAGAATATTGGTTTTGAAATTAGAAATCCTGAATTTAAATTCTGTCTCTGCTACTTATTACCTGTGTGACCTTGGGCAAGTCATATTGTTTCAATTTCCTTATCTCTACTTTGATTATTTGGATTAGATTATCTCTAAAATACCTTACAGATCTAGATCCTATAAAGGATAAAGAAAAATGAATCTAAAAGTGAAGGTAATTAAAATCACTGACTATGGGGGGAAATAGATGTTTTTATTTTTTGGTTTTTTAATAGAAATAAGAACTCAAGCCAGTTGTCTAGTTAGACACAATAAGGTCTTGGAGGGAAAGGCATTCAAAAGGAAAATAGAGTTAGGAGAAAAGTTTGGTGATTACTGGATATTACCATACTGAATATCTCTGAACTAAAATGAAGATATCCATCAGGATTCTTTCAACCTGTAGGTGATGTGGTAGGGATGTAAGGGATGTAAGGCCTGAGGCAATCTGTCAGGAAGGATGGCTGACAGGAGGCACAAGCTGCTTCTGAAACTTAAAAGAGCTCAGGAAACCAAAGTAAGGCCCTCACAAAGGCAAGGAACACAGCTTTCAGGCTGACCCAAACCAAGCTGGGCAGACATCCATTCTTCAATAACAAAGAAGGTCAATCACGTTAAGCTGTAGGGAGGTTGAGGTGTTCAGACCCTGAAAATAACTCCAAGATACAGCCTGACAATGAGTGAAGGTCTCTTACCAGATCCTGCCATCTATTTACAATTGTATCTTTATATTACCTAAATGATTCTTAATACTGAACCATAACTGTAATCTGAAATTATAATTCTTCTAGGATCATAATGTTCTCTATTTTTAATCACTATGAAAATACTGGTATTTTAAAAACTGACTTTTTCAACAGGTTTTAGCTGAAATCATTGAAATAAAACATTATGCAATTTTTTTAAAATGGCATGTTTTCATTTTATTCAGTTCTCTTCTTGGTCCATCACATTGGCCATCTATGGTCCCTGTTCTAGATTTAACCAGTAGGTTGCCTATTCAAGTTTATGTCATAAGCTGAACATATGTGTTCTTTATTCTCCCTTCTGCGTCATTCATGAAAATGACCCTCTAATTTTCCAAAGTTTGATAACAAACATCACCCACAAAATCCAACTTATGAAATTGAATAAGTCAAACAAGAAGAAAAAGATTGATAATAATAGTAATAATAGTACTGTAGATTTTACTAGATCTTCACAACAACACAGAGATAGAAGAAGCAAATTATCCTTGAAAGAAAACAACAACAACTATAAGGGCATTGCTAAGTAATTTAAAGGAAGCAGAGGAAATCTCTAATCTGGAAATCTTTAAGAAAACAATGAACATTTTATATATTTATCTGAAATGATCTATGCATAGGGGAACTAATTAACTCTCCACCCTGTCTACAGTCCTTTGCTGTGCGTCTTTGCTCATACTCTTTCCAGCTAAGAATGTTCCCTTCCTCTTTGGCATCTGTTGAATTTCTCCCCATCTTTCAGAGTCAAATTCTAATTTCTCTTCTAATAAGCTTTCCTTGATTAGTCAGAGGACCACCTTTCTCCTTCAGATGTTTTTTGACAAGTATCATTAATTATTTCAAGAAAGGGTTTGTAATTTTGGATATATTTTCTTAATTGATATAGATTATGACCTTTCTGTGAATTGACATCAATAAATTAAAAAAAATTAAGGATTCAATGTATATCAAACATTGTACTATGTGCTTTAGATACAAATGGAAAGGAAATTCTAAAAAAAAAAAGCAATACTTCAGTTCCTACTCTCAAGTAGTTGGAATTCTAATAAGAGAGTTAAACTATTCAGAAGTCCTAAGGTATAGCTAAAAGAAATTGAACAACATTGGAGGTTAATAGTCTTACTGCAATTTAAAGCTTATCAAGCCTTTTATAAATAAATACTATTTCTTTTGATTCTGCCAACAAAACCCTTGAAGTAAGTGCTATTTTTATGTCCATTTTATAGATAAGGAAACTGAGACTGAGAGAAATTAATTGACTTGCTCAATGTGACATAGCTAGATTCCAATTCAGGTTATATTCTATCCATGATACTGCACTGCAGTGATCTACTTAAGATTGTTATTTATGGTATTAAGGATGATCTAGAAACAAGGGAATGCTTTAAATAGTCACAGGGAAATGTTTGCAGAGTAATTTTTCCAGAGTTATATTTCAATGATTCTTTGGTTCATTGAACCTGGTTCTAAATTTCCCAAATGAAATGATGCAAAATAACCCCTCTGATTACTATATTAGAAGTAGCTCAGTTCCCCAAAGGTCAAAGACTTTACAGTAGGGGTTCAACATAGCAAGTCTTGCACTATATGGATAGTGGGAAAAATTAAAGTTTTATTGCCTCTGGTTTTTAACAAGAGGACTAAAGCAGAAACAGAGAACTCTTACTTGAAAAAAAATAAAGATGGGAGAGAAAGTTTCTTTTATGTTTCAGGAAATTATTACATTTTGGTGAAGCGCTTAGAGGTATAATATGTGCTGGATAATTTTCACAGCATTTGATGTAGAGAGTGTTGTGGGGCTTTTCCATGACACATAATCAGTATTAAGCCAACATTTATAACATAAAAAATGAAACCAAGTTTCTCACCAGGAAAATTGGTTTCCATTCAATGTGATATCCTACGGCATCTTTATAATTTTGAGGTTTCAGTCCCTGGTACTAACTTTACCTTAAGAGATGATGATAAGGAAGTAAAGTGTCTTTGAAGACCCACAAAAGCAAGTAAACTCAATCGTTTGGGAAACATCTACATGAATGTTGGAGAACCCACATACTCTAAAGACCCAGGATGTCCATTGATTTGGACATCTCTCCCCTCCCTTTTTCACTCCCCCCTCATCCTTTTTGGTAGACCTGTTATGTCCTAACCTAGCCTAAGAATAATCTTTTCAGTATTATTCCTACGCTAATTCTTGATTGCCTCCCTATTATTTCATTCCTACTTTTCTTTAGCAGACCAGCTTCCAGTTAGAAATAAGTTCAACCTATCTTCATATCATCTAAGGAGTCCTAAATTAAGCAAGTCATCAGTTCCTGGTTGAATGTTTTCCATGTCCAAAGCATAGAGTATAGTGAGGAGGGTTTTTTTTTTAAGCATAAGATAATATCTCAGTGTCCTAGAAATATATACTCTAGTTGGGAAATGAAGAAAATACAAGGGTCAAATTAATAATAATCCAAAGAAAATGGTGATGGAGACCAAAGAAGAGATTGTGGAATCAGAAGGTTAAGGAGCTATAAGGTATAGACAAGAAATATTATAAAAAATTTGAAGATGAAGAAATCTGTCTTTTATGGAGTAGGAAGAAGAGCCTTTGGATTTTTTCTCTTGTTAATGTTTTGTTTGGTCATTTTCTGCCTATATTCAAGATCTTTGAGATTCCCTCTTCTCAAGATATTTGGTAATTCCAGTCTTCTTTCCCCTTATTATTCACTTTCTGGCTTCCTCCACCTGATGGTGATTCCATGGATCTCAAAGCATCTTAATCTCTTTCCATGCTGGATAATTCAAAGTTCATCAGCTTTGGTCTTTGCCTCAAGTGACTTTGAGGGAATAGAATTGGCCCCAACTAGATACTCAGCTCTTCCCTTCAGGAAGAGTAAATTGCCATACAATCTCCACACATGCACATGAACATGCATGCACATACACACATGCTATCATGTCCTGTTCTACTCCATCTGTTCTTCCACTCTCTGGTCCAACATCAGCTGTTCAATGAGCTGCCATACTGGTGCTACAGGTTTGATTTATGTAATTTGGGTCCAAGAAGCTCCGGAAAAAGAGGTGGGTAGAAGTGTGGAGTTGAACTCTATATTGAGTCTAGACATGGGTCCTTCCCTTTTTTGTCTATTCTTCTGCTCTTCTACAGAGATATTTTCTCACACAGAACATAGCTGCCCTTGTAATGGTTATTATGGCCCCAGCAACCTTCTGTAGACTGAAGTGCTGATGTGGTATTGGCTATCTGTAATAGCCTGAGTAAAATTCCATGACCAGAATCTCATAGCCCTGGAAAGAAGGAGAGGAGTCTTAGGATATGCAGTTGGGTTTTGTTGAATGCTCATGCATATGGTACCTGAATTGATTAAGACAGACTTGACTATCAGAAGTATGGTAGACAATGAGAGAGAGGTATTGTATATCTTACAGAGACAGCTGAAGATGTTTTAATTTGGTGCATAATTTTTTATTTCAGAGAGTTTTGAGAGATTTTGGTAATCAGAGAAAATATTTAGTCTTTCAACTTTTTGGTCACATCCTTTGGATTTTTTTTCAATTAACAAATATTTATTTCATCTCTCCCCCATATCCTTTCTTATCAGTGGAAAAAATAAAAGAAAAATACTAATATATATCCACAGTCAAGCAAAACATATTCCATATTGACTTTCTCCCAAAATGTATGTTCCCTGAATCCAGAGACCATCATATCAATTTCAGGTATTGGGCAACACCATTAGTACACTAGAAGTAAAGTTGATCATTATAATGATCAGAATCCTTAAACAACTTAAAAATTTGTTGTTATTGTTGTTGATTTTTTTTTTACAATGCTGTTGCTATTGTATAAATTACTCTCCTGGTTCTGCTTACTTAACTCTGTATCAAGTCGTCTTAGGTTTCTCAGAAACCACATCATTCCATCCATATGCAAATGGCTATTTAGTCATAATTAGAAAAGGGGGAGGTAAATTTTTGAAGAACAGTATAAAAAAAGTAGGAAATCTTAAGTCATATTTGTAGGGTAGGTTAAAACAATTGGGCTGACTTTGGAAGTATATATAGAGAAGTAGAAGGAGAAAAGTCTTGGGATATATGCTATGGAGGTACTTCATGCCAGACCAACCATTATTGTCTTCCCCAAGTGGGACATTATTAACAAGCTAAATTTCATCAAGTATTACATTTCATCATCATCCATCATACTCAGGTTCCCAGAATATGTAGAACAAAGAAAACTAGAAAAATTTAAGTTTTTTTTTTTAAACAGAACATCATTCTAGATTCCCTAGATCTAATGCCAGCCCTGGAGAAGTATGCCAAACAATTTGAAGTTCCTCTTTAATAGTTCCCCTTTATTCCTTTCTTCTGAGACTTTGACCAAATCTTATGCATCTGGCTTTCCCCTCTTCTCTTCTGAGCCTCTGTGAAAGCTTCTGTCCCATCAGAGTTGAGAATCTGTTTCTTCTCTGAAATAATTAGAAGAATCCTACTCCTTTTACTTAAAAATTCCTTCTTATTGTACTATCTATGAAAATCTCTCTCTCTGGTTCTATACAACCGAGCCAAGTAAATCTCAGTATTATGTCCTACTGTGATTTCCTTGACCCCACAAAATGTTGTTACCATATCTACATGCCCAGGAATTTCTATTGAGCTACTCCTTACCATATTAAACTCATTTCATGTACTTTTCTTATGGTTTTTATTTACAAGTAAAATGAACATTCATAGAACCATGTTGTGTTTTCTTCTGATAGAATGCCAACTACTTGAGGGCAGAGATTTTTCATTTTTGTCTTTGTATGCCCAGCATCTAGCACTGAGCCTACCACAGAGAAGGCACTTAATAAATGCTCTTTGATTGATGGGTAATAATTGTAAGGTTCAGTTAATCTATCTAGTATATATTGTATGTCTCACAAGCATCCTAAATTATCTCACATCATTAATATTTTTATGAGGTTAAACTACTCATCCAATAAGTTTCCCATCTTTCTCTCAGTTTGTCTAAAAAGGGATCCTTTCTGTTCCAAATAGCTAGTTATGGGCTTAACTCAGATCTCCAAAAGAATTAAAGTTCATTATCCATAATCCAACCAATCAAGAAATCTCCTTGTTAATGATATGACCCTCCTTGAAAGAGACAAGGTGGATACAACATTCCAGAAATATTTTATCCAAAGCTTAAAAAGACCCCTCTCCTTTTTCAGTTACATTCTTACCTTGGCCCCCACAGCTCTCCAGAACCAAATTCATCTCCTAAGTAGAAGGTATCCTCTGGAAAAAATCTGGGGGAATATCAAAGTTCAGCAGCCCCTAAAGTAAAAGAGTCTAAACTCCCAGAAACCAAAAGGCTTCCATCAGCTTATTTCCCTATCAGTCAATAAATTCACAAATATTTTATTAAGTCTCAAGAACCTATTATGTGCTAGGTACACAGAAAGAAAGTGGTCTTTATTTTCAAAGAGTTTATAATCTCATAATATTTATATATAAATGAGTCATCATTATGGAAGGCAATTTGGAATTATGCCCAAATGGCATTAGAAGAATTCATGCCCTTTGATCCAGCAATACCACTACTGGGTTTGTACTCCAAAGAGAGAATAGATAATAATGAAAACTGTTTATGCAAAAATATTCATAGCCACACTCATTGTGGTGGCAAAAAATTGGAAAGTGAGGGGTATCCCTTGAATGGGGAATGACTGAACACATTGTGGTAAATGATGGTGATGGAATACTGTTGAGCTGTAAGAAATGATAAGCTGGAGGATTTCTATATGAATTGAAAGAACCTCAGTGAACTGATACATAGTGAAATAAGCAGAACCAAGAGAACATTGTACACAGAAAGTGAAATACTGTGGAACTATCCAATGTAATGGACTTTACTACTAGTAGCAATGCAATGATTCCATAGAGTCCTGAGGGACTTATGAGAAAGAAAGTTATCCACATTGAGAGAAAGAACTGTGGGAGTAGATGGAAAATTTTTTTAAATTATAAATTAAAATGCAAAAAATTAAAGATAAAATAAAATATAGGAATTTTTTTTTTAAATAAAGAAAGGCATTTTGTATGGATTAGCTAAAGGGGGTAACTGTGATATAATGATTGAAAGGTAGATTGAGGCCAATTTACAAAAGGCTTTAAATGACAAACAAAATAATTCATATAGAATGTTTTATTTAAATCCCTTCAATTTTCTTATTGAAGTTTCTTATCCCTCATTTCCTTCCTCCCTCTCCTAGTTTTATGACTTTGTCACCTATGGGAAAGGGGAATAAAGAGGAAGGGGACCATCTGGAGCTCTATAACTCAGGGCCGAAGATTTCTCTACTTCTTCTCACTCATTTCTTATGACTAATGAGTGTTTCCCATTGTTCAACCTGATTACAATTTTATGTTTGCTCCTTAGCTTTCCTTTATATTCTTACATTGTATATGTGAGCAAGAGAGTAAATAGGACAGACCATGGAGCCTCTCTCAGCAATAGTGTTGTATGGGAAATCAGTGTAAGGCAGTGAAAAGAGCAAAGCTTAGGAGTTAAGAGGATTGGTGTGGCCTTGGGCAAGTCCAGGCTTCCTTGGGCTTCAATTTCCTCTTCTCTCAAGTGAGAAGATTTGAATAGACCTAGGGTTGGGGCAATCTGTAAAGCTGAACAAAGCACTTATTGAGTAGTTATTTGACCTGGGTTCAAATATTAGCTCAACTTCATAACTTGTAAGACCTCAGACCCATAATTTAGCCTCTCATATCCTCAGCTGCCTCATTTATAAAATGAGTGGATTGGAGTAGGTGAACTCTAAAGTCCTTTTCAGCTCTAAACATGATCCAAAGGTCTGTATCCCCATGAATCACAGCTCTGCTACTTAGCACATGTGTAACCTAAAACAATTTACTTCATTTCTTTGTGACTCAGTTTCCTCACTTTTAAAGTGAAGAAGTTATATCAGATCATCCCTAAGACCACTTTGGTCTTTGGTTTGGTTAAGCCCCTAAGTTTTCGAAGGTCCAAATTTCCATCACTCTCAATAATTGTCCTTAGTCAGCTAAATCAGAATTAAAGGGGTTTAGGAGAGATAAAGCTATTCTCTTAGCCTTTCTCCCAGAAAGGAAAAACGAAAAAGCATAATGACCCCCTGAATCTTTAGAAGTTTGATGTTATTGTTGTTGTTTTTTTTCTGAGAAGATTTCCATTGATTTTTTAAAAATGAACAAAGTAGATGTTTCTGACTTAACGGAATGGAGACTACTTTAGAACTGTCCATGGTCTGCACAAAGCAGCTGAAGTATCCAGAGCTCTTGCTCTGCTTTCTTTTATGAGGACTATATCAGCTTCAAGGGTTGGGGGAGGATGGGTTGGACAGGGAAGGCAGTGGGGGAAGGGAGAGGAATTAAAGAAACCATTGCTCTTGTTTCTAGAACTGCCAGTTTGGTGGATGACTCCTCTATTTTCTATTTTTAATACAGAGAATTCTGAGCATTTACGAAATCGTTCTGGTTTCAGTCGATTCTAATGTATTTCATCTTCTTTACAAAGGAATGGTGGGGGCTGGGGAAAGGCGAAGAAGGAAGAGAATATTTTGGTAATGAAAGCTTGAGCTCTTCAGTGGGAAGGGAGTAAAAGGACAATGGGAAACTGGGTATCAGAAAAATGTAATGTACCTGTGCATCTTGGGCTAACTTGCCTCTATTATTAGGCAACTTCCCAATCCACCCACTATGTCTGAATAAACTGAGGTTGAGAAGAGGAAAGATTGACTTTATTCCTTCCAGTTTCCTACTGGTGACAGTAGAGTAGAAAGTGACATTTCACTAATTTTGTGAAAGCTCCCCTCCCAGCTGGTTAAAAGTAAAGAAAAACATTAAATCATAAACTGACAAATACAGAGAAAGCAGAGCCAACAATCAGTCTAGGCATTGTGAAAAGCATGATTATAACTGTACTCACCTCTGACCCAAATGAGTGAACATGTGCATGGATATTGAGTTTTTGTAACAAGGAATTTACCTTCATAGCTGGAAAATTGAATGAATCAATACACCACCTACTATTGTATTTGGAGGTACTGTGCTAAGTTCACAAAGGAAAAGGGGAGAAGAAAGCAAGGTCACTGCCTTGTAGGTTCTCATATTCTACATGCAAGATACATGATATTCAAATGGGAAGTAATCTAAGAAGAAATGAACCAATAGGTTCACTAAGTAGGTGCAGGAGGAAGGAGAAGGTAAAGTTCTCTTATAGAATGTGGGGTTTGAGTTGTCTTGAAGTAAAATAAGGAGATGAGGGGAGGAAGTAGAGTAGGAGAGGCATGGAGGACAGTTTTTGAAAAGACATAGAATTGGGATATGGAGTTAAATATTAAGGATGAAGAACTACAAAAATACTAGTGTCCCTGGATAATGGACAAGGATGGAGATAAAGTGTTAAGAAGTCTGTAAATGATTATTTTTTTCTACATCAGACATGATTTTTCAGTGGTTTAAAGAACAACCTCTTGGGAAACATCCTTTGCCATTGCAGATTGATACCTGCTTTGCAATTTTTTGTCTTCAAATATTACCAAAAACACCAGTAAGTTCAATGACTTGCCCAGGGTAGCATAGCTGGTTTCTATAAGAAATGGGTCTTCAACCCAGGTCATTCTGACTCAGCTACTTTTAAGATATAACTTTTTTTAATTTCAATTTTATTTGTTTGGTTGTTAGTTACATTAAAATTCCCAGGTAATCCTTTCCCTTCCCTCCCTGGACTAGAAGAAAAACATCCCAAGGCCATTTTTCCCTTTCTTTCTTACATGTAGATATAGGTAGACACATGTAAAGGACATAGAGCTAAGGAAGGAACTTTTTAATGAGAAATAAAGGGATGAAAGAAGAGCAAAAAGAGGAGCAGAGAAGGAAGGAAAAGAGAGAGGGAAGGAAGAAGTAGAAGGAAGCAAATAGGGTGGTAGATGGCTTCCCTGATAATTGACTACACACACCTGAGGGAGAGACATCAGCTTCAAATAAAAGAATAGCATTTTAAAGCTCCCCTTTCTTTCCCAGGACATTTATAATGTTCTTTTTTTTGCCACAGCTGCACACAGCCACAAATCAATTTTTTCTCCCCCAACTTTTTTTAAAAAGGGCCCCAGACATATTTTCAGAATCTATACACAAAGTCTCCAGCTGCAACAACAGGAACAGGCATGAGAAATTACAGTTCCCCAAAATGCTCCTCCCTAAAGTCAGAGACAGATAGAGCCCCCTATCCCCCACAAAATTGTCCCATACTTTATATTGCATTGTAAAGTGAATCTGAAGAACTGTTCCATAGAATGGTATAAACAAATTTGATGATGTATATTTCACTTTGGGTTTTACCCTTACTTTTTGTACAAAGTTAAACAAGGTGGACATATCTCTAGTGGCATTTTTACATTATATTAAATCTTTCTATTAAATCCTTAAGACAGACAGACAGACACAGACAGATGACAGACAGTATATCCTGGAGAGTGTTTATCCTCACACCCTTTGTTTTTACTGTGATGTTTTGGAATCAAATACAATATAAGATTTTTTTTAAATGTGTCTTTCTCTGTTTTTTGTCCTTCCTCACACCCTCCTTGTGTACTCTTCATTTAATATAGTCTCCCCTTTCCCCTTTGAATGTGATGTTCCCTTTTGGGCACAGATGGACTCACTCCTTTGGGCTTATTCTCATTTTCTTTGCTCTTTATAGACTAATGCTTAGATAAAGAAAGGTAGAACAGTCCTTTCACCTGGCAGGGGAGAAATAGCTTAAGAAGACAGGGATCTCTTACCTTCTCTCCCTGCCATCCTCTTTCTCCCTCATTCTTCCCTTCAGCCATTTAAGGTAGAATGATGGAGGAGAAGAAAATGTCCAAGTCTTTTGTATTGTCAGGATTCAGTCTTCAGGGAATGAGAGGGTCAATGTCTGTTAGCTCTCTGAATTTTATTAGTCGAGAGGGAAGGGTTATTATGTGTTAAGTCTGTGAGTTTAATCAGGCAGAGGCAGTACAGAAGCCAGAAAACTGGCTCAGAACCAAAAATACTTAGTTCAACTTCCAGTCCCAGTTTAAACCTGCCACTTACTAGCTATGTGACTTTGGGTCTGCTCTGGGCCTGACTTGCCTCATCTCCTGAATGAGTGGATTGGACTGAGTGGCCTCTGTGGCACAACTAAATATATGGCATTAAGAAGTAAAATCACTGAACATAATTTTAGATTGATCTCACCATTTTTTCCCATGATAAACCTAGCAAGAATGACAAGATTTCCTTCTTACTGGTGGCAACATATAATATTTCAGTTGGCTAAAAATGACCTATGAAACTAAAAATGAAGAATGAAAGATGAGGCATTAATGACTGTACAGAAAGGAAGAATGATTCAACAATTAGAAGGAAAAGAAATGTCCTGAGATAAGGGTTTAAAGGGAAAACAAGACTGGCAAAAAGAAGCAAACAGAAATAGTCTAATCTTCTCCTATCCTAACTTTCTAAGCAATTGAAATCTGTCCTCTGAAGATGGATGTGCAGGTGGTCCAAAGGACACTGGACAAGAAGGATAGGGAAGGGAAACTCCCAAGAGAGCTCTATTGTCTAGACTAGAGCTTAAATTGATTAGAGGAAAGAAACAGAATGAAAGAGGAACTTGCCAAAGAAAATAGATTTAGCAACCAGTCCAACAATTTCCGTCCCATGTTCAAGTTCAGTAACTTCTAACTTGTACTAGGAAGGGATCAAGCTATTGCTACTTTTGATCTGTTCTCTTTCTGTCTGTTCTTTATTAATGGAAAAGATCTAGCTAGGCCCCCTCCTTTGAACTTGATTTAGGAGAGCATCTTCCAGTTTTGGCTAACAACTAACTAGCCTGAAGATAGAAGTATAAGCTGCAAAAGAAATGACGCAGTAGAAATAAGAATTATATCAATTTACCAATTGAATTTTATAGTTCTATTGTGAAAATTATAATATATGTAGGTATATATAAAGCCCTATATTCTATTAAACTTTAATAGAAAAAGGTGGGAGAGGAAGATAGAAATTTCTGAGGATAAGTCCTTGAAACAAAATCTATAATCAAATTTAGTTTGGTATAAGGTATAAATTTAAAAGGTATAAATTTAAAGCATATTTAAAAAGACTTTTACAGTGTCAATAACATTAAATTTTAAAGTATTTAAGTTTAATTTTAAGACCCTTACTTGTAAGGAAATGGGGAGCTATGGAAATAATACTAAACCTGGAATCAGAGGGCCTGGGTTCAAATCCCAGCTTAGATACATATTATGTGGACAAGTCTGGAAAAATCCCTTAACCTCTCTGGACCTGAATTCTCTTATCTATAAAATTAGAGAGTAAGACAAGGTGTGTTCTATGGGCTCTTCTGGCTCTAAATCTAGTAGCTCATCTTATTTCCAGTAACTTCCATCTATAAATCTATGACTCACGGACTAGCTGTGAAATCCTGGTCCCCAGTTTTCTCACTTGTAAGTTGAAGGGGTTGACTAGCTAATACTTCCAAATATAAAGCCCTTGGTACCTCAATCCTCCAGCAGCTAGGTGGTCCAATAGATAGAGCTCTCAATCTGGAGTTAGAAAGACCTGAGTTCAAATATGACTTCAGATACTTACTTTCTGTGTGACCTGGAGCAAGTCAATTAACTCAATTTCCTCATCTATAAAATGATGTGAAGAAGAAAATGGCAAACCACTTCAGTATCTTTACCAAGAAAACCCCAAATGGGGTCACAAAGAGTCTGATCTGAACGAAAAACAACTAAAAAATAACAAAAACCTTAATCCTAATGTTTGGGGTATTAATTGAAACCCTGTGTTACCTTGAGTAATATGTTTCCTCTATGTGTACCTCAATTCCTTCTATTAAAATGATAGGGTTGGACTCAGGGGTTCTTTTATTACTATATTCTCTGCATTTTTGCAGACTTACTACATGAGGAAGATCTCAATTTAAAGAAGTTATTTTAGTTAACAAAGCACAAGCATGGTGCTAATTAAGGAATTAGCTTTAGTTGGCCACTAGTTAAAAGACATCAATTCCAGCCAGTCTTCTGTCTTTAATTATATTTATCATTGAATAAGAATTTAATTAAACAAAAGAGAATGAACATAGCAAAGTGGATAGAGAGCTAGGCTGAAAACCAGGAAGGCTTGGGTTTCAAGTCCTGCTATTATACATATCCTATGTGATGTTGGGTAATTGACTTATCTTCTCGGTACTCCGGAGCACAGGGCAGCCAGGTGTCAAAGTGGATGCCAGGCATGGAGTCAGAAAGAGTCTGAGTCAGGCCTTGGACATTTACTAGCTGTATGACTCTGGGCAAGTCATTTTACTGTTTGCCTCCGTTTCCTTCTCTGCAAATGTGATGGAAAAGAAAACCGCAAACCACTCTCGTATCATTGCCAAGAAAATCCCAAATGAGATCACTGAATTGGATGTGACTAAAATGAATGACACTTTGCACCATTCTGTAAGTTAAAGAGAAAGCACTGATTTGTGTCTGTAAAGGGAGTTTTCTTACTTAGGAATCCTCTTAGATAAGTGAAATCACAAGTACAGCTCTTACCCTGAACAACAAAAATGGCAGATCAATGATCCACAAGATCAATGATCCATCTAGATGCTGTAGGTGATCTTGGTGGTAATAAGGCAGGAGTCTCTGAATAGTACTTGGACCTCTATGCTTGGCTGGGCATTCCTACCAATCCTTTAAAGTTTATGTACTAAATTAGGAGGAGTATATGAGGTGATCAGGGATGACTGGCACCTCTGGTGTGAGGGCTTGTGAAGTGCTTTTCAGGGCTGCTCATCCTATCTCTGAACTTGCGACTATGACTCCAAGAAACTCTAGTGTGCCCAATGACCTTACCCTGGTAAAACCATCTCAGCAGATGGGCTAAACCAGGTTGACAGACTTCAATACATAATGCAAATCAGAATATATACATGAAGAGAAGATGCATGAATAAAAACCATTCTGAATCTCCTAAGGAAAAAGAAATTTGCTTGGACAAAAAATCAAGGACAGCCTCATGGAAGAGGTGACATCCATTCTGGACTTGTAAGAGCAGAAAGAATTTCAATAAGTAGCCTTGGAAGGGGCTGTGAGCACAGAGGATATGCTAGGAAATAGGATGACATCAAGCTAGAAAGGAAGGATGGAATCTTGATAGAACTCTAAAGGCAAGAATAAGGAAGTTTTGCTTAATTGAAAAGTATGTAACTGGAAGGATATAATAATAACTAACATTAATATAGTGCTTTATGGTTTGCAAAACACTTTGTAATTATCATTAATAGTGATAATAAAAGCTACTAATTATGTAGCACTTACTATGCACGAAGTGTTTCATTCATTATCTCATTTGATTTCATTTGACCATTGACCCTGGGAGATAGGAGCTAATATTATCCTTATTTTATAGATGAGGAAACTGAGTCATCAGAGATTGTGATTTCCCCAGGTTCATATTTTATTTCAGGTCCTCCTGACTCTAGGTCCAGTGCTTTACCCATTGTATACCTAGTTAAATAAAATAGCGAATGCTTGGGGGAAGAGACAAAAATGCTTTTTCATGTGTCCTGCTAAGATCACAAGAATGATTCCTTTTTCATTGTGACCTTATCGAACTATGATATCAATATATTGAATTGCAAATAGCAAATTGGAACCCATAAAGCACCTCTTCAAGAAAAGATCTAGCCACTAAAGACAATTTGGAAATCAAGAACATTATTTGAACAGAAAGGATGGGTCCTTAATGCCCAGTGTCCATTTTCTGTTACAGTGATCAATTTTCTGGTAGAAAAGATTTCAGAGTTTGGAGCAAGAATTTGGGGACAAAGTCAAAGAATCCCTTTTTGAGAACTTATAACTAGAAGCCTGGATGCACAGGGCCTTGAAATCTGTTCACAATCTTTTTACCCACTGTGCTTAATTAAGACTCTGAAACTGTCATTAAAAAACACAAGTGACATTTTTCTTTCATCTGTTTTCCACCCACTTATCAATTTCCAAACTTCCCTCCCCAACCCGGCCTAAAGGAAACAAAACCAGTTAATGTGGCAAAACACTTGTTTCACTTTTGCTTAACTTTAATTTCTTGCAATGAGTTTTCATGATGTTCTTGAACATGCATATACACATGTACTATAAGTTCAGATAGAAAGTAGAAATTGAAAACTTTTAAAGTGTTATTTAAACAAATAAAAATAAAATAAGGAATACATTATAAAATAAAAATATAATTTGATTAATAAATTAAATATAAAAATAACATTAAGATAATAATTACTCTAATTTTCCTCTCAATTGGAAGTTACAGGTTCAAGGTCCCTCTCCTTAGCAATAAAAAATAACATATTTATTTAGTGCCTACTACATGCAAACCACCATGCTAGTTATGAATGAATTACTACTGACCTTGAAATGAAATAGTTTCAAATCTATAGGTTTGGCAGTTATGAGAATAGGCAAGTTCCTTACCTTGATCGAAACTCAGTCTTTTCAACCATAAAATGCCTCTAATATTATTTGTGTTACCTACATCATGAGTTTATTGTAAGGATCATATGAGATGGTACATATAAACTAGCTTAAAAGTTTTAAAGAACTATATGAATATAAACTATTCCAAAATGATAAGAACACCCTACTCCAACTTAGGGTAGATCTCCAATCTATTCCTATCTGAGACCCAAGATACTCTTAGGGTCCACATCTTCTAATATCATGAATCAAAAACCCCATTAATGTGTTTATCCTTAATAGGAAACCAGTGAACACACAATGTTAAGATCTTAAATCAAATTTTTAAAGCTGATATATTAAGAAAAGTAGTAAGTAAGCCATGATGAACAGGTTAATTTTTTTAAAAAGCCTAGAAAGACCTACATGAAGTTATGAAGAATGAAATGAGTGAAACGAAGAGAATGTTATATACAGCTACAGAATTAATGTTTAAAGAATGACTTGTGAATGTCCACCTCTAGAGAAAGAAATTGATAAGTAGAACACAAAAAACATCATTTATTTATACATATTTTCGAAGGGTGATGCCTTCTCTGGCTCCAAGAGAGGAGAGGATGAGATACTTTAGAATTTTGATGTGACCAACAAACCAACCCCCCCAACATTTTCTCACATATATATAATTTATTATAATATATAATTTAATTATATTATATTTATTATATATTATATATTAATTACTTATCATATAATTAATTATATTATTTATAACATATATTAAATATAAGCATAAGAAAGTTGGCACCACCAAAATCAGTGGCATCACCAAATGGTCCAAAAGGTATAGTCTAATGAACAGAAATGACTCTCAAGATAATGCACTACCATTTTTCCTGGGTCTTTTCATCTGACTTACAACTGTGTTGCTTCCTTCTATTAGGATGTGAGCATCTTGAGTGTAAGGATTATCTTCCTTATCTTACTGTGTCCCTAGAACTTCCCCAGTGTTTTGCATACAGCTTTACAAATGCTTTTTTCATTCATTTATTCAGAAACTATGACTATAAACAATACTAACAGGAAGAGAGGATATATTAATATATATAATATATATGTATAATATATATATATATATATATATATATATATATATATATAAAAGGAGCATGCCTGAAGGTACAAATATAGAAGGACTGTGTGTGGCCAGAGGCTTACATGGAAGAATACACACATAGGGAGCATGTGTGGCAAGCTATATTGTAGCTTAGAGAGAGAGTCCAACAATATAGGTCTCTTGTGAATTAACCTGCTCCTTTGGAGGACGCCATCATTCTTCCAGGCAAACAGGATCCCAAACTGGGGGCTACCCTTGATAATCATGGATGGCTAAAGTGTATGCAACACTTACTTTGTGCCAGGTACAGTGATAAAGGCTTGACATTTATTATCTCATTTCATCTTCCCAACAATCCTAAGAGGTTTTACAGCTTTACCACTTTGCATCGACAGGATGAACTCCCTCCTCAGCTCTGGCTCTTAGAATCCCTGGCTTTCCCTCAGACTCAGCTCAAGGGCCACCTCTTCAAAGAAGGCTATCCCAGTCCTTTTGTTGGTTAATACCACGGCATTCTGATTGCCTTATGGCTCTTCTGTATTTATCCTGTGTGTTCTAAACAGGATTTATTGCCTCCTCCACTAGGATGAAAAATCCTTGAGGAAGGGACTGTTGTTGCTTTTTAATTTGTAGAAATTAGCAGAGTGCCTTGCTAAGTGCTTTAGTGTTTGATGCATGAGTTTACATCAGGCCTCAGATGCTTCATAGCTGTGGGACCCTGGGCAAGTCACGTGACCCCGTTAGCCTCAGTTCCTCATTTGTAAAAATGAACTAAAAAAAAAATGGCAAATCATTCTAGTATCTTTGCCAAGAAAACTCCAGTGACTAAATAGAGCCCACAGGAACATAGGAAAGGGAAGCTTATATCTCTGACACTAGAAGGCTGCTGATGTCTCCTGGGAAGGTCATTCCAGTCTTCCTGTTGAACATTCCTTCACTGATTACTTCTCTATTGGAAACCTCACTGCTTCCATCTTCTAACTAAATGGGAATACTTGACTATCTGTTCTTTATGGAAAGATTAGGGACCTCCATGTCCTTTTAGGTTAATACAAAGATGCTGCGGTGGTTGCCATTTCCTTCTCCAGCTCATTATACACGTGGGGAAACTGAGGAAAACAAAGATCACACGAATTACCCAAGATTATATAACTAGTAAGTGTCTGAGGCTAGATTTGAACTCAGGTTTTCCTGATTCCAGGCCTGGTACTCTATCCACTGTACCACCTAACTGCCCCCAGATTTTAAAAGCTTACATTAAAAAGCACCTAACTATAATATATTAGCACTTAGTAACATATAGTATATGTTTTTATCTACCCAGCTAGGCTATAAATCCCTCTAGGACAAGAACTATATGATATTCTTTGTGCCCTTCTTAGTGCTTATACACCTTCAGTAAATAATTGCCACATGATTGACTGTTATTCATCTTATTAACAATATTTTTATTTATATCAGATCATCTAAATCTCAGAGAATCTTTGGTAATTCATGAATGCCTTTGCCTTTGTAGTGACAACTCTAAGCTCCATCCCTCACAATATATTAAATTTATCCAATAATTTATTTTCTAGTTACACTTGTGTGGTTTTTAATATCTCTGAGATGTAAGATGACTCAGTTCATTATTGGGTCTTGCTCTCGCTGTTCCCTGGGTCTGGAAACTCCCATAGAGCTTTAAGAAGTTTCAGAGATGATCTAATTCAATGCCCTTAGTTTGCAGGTGAGGAAACTGAGTCTGAGAGAGGGCAAGCGAGTTGTCTAAGGCTTCACAGGTTATAAATGTCAGAATTGGGATTTAATTACAAATTCAATATTCTTTCTACTATAGCACAATGCCTTAAGTTTTTTTTTTTACTCATTTTCTCACAAATTCCTACATATTCTTTGAAGCCTCTTCAACCAAAACTTTGGCCCTCTGTGGTAACACTTCCCTATAGACCTTAGACTTTCATTTTGCATTTTTAACACATTTAAAAGGCAGCTAGATGGCACAGTGGACAGAAAATTGGGCCTGAAGTCTCATTGGAGACTCAGCTGACACATCCTTCTCATAAGCAATTCTGATCTTGATTTGGTAACTTTCCAGAGCAAGAATTGGAAAGCCAAATGGGGGAATCCTAGAGAGGAAGGAAAGGATATGGCTAGGATGAGCAGCTGGATGGATTGTGAACCATGCCCTGAATCCTAGGTCTGTCTGTGGATAATGGGCCACTTGTGTTCATACTGGTTGACTCACCTGACTGCTTGGCCAGGGTTTCAAGGTTGAGTGGACTAAGTTATTCAGGAGGCAACTGATCTCAGGAAATTCAGGAAGGTCTGTGGTCCAGAAAGAGCTCCAGCAAGTCAGATGGTAAAAAGAAGATCAACTAGACAATCTTATGGGTTGTAAATCCAATGTAAAGAAAGAAATTGCTGCTGGAGAGCATCTCCCTTTAAATAATTTAGAATCAGGAATCTGCTGGGGTACAAGGAGATGTGATTCTTCTCGTTTGATTATTTTGAGGCAACTAAAAATTCTTGCCTTTTTCCTGTTTAAGACCATTATTATCTGTTTCATAGACAGAAAATATAGGTAATTCTATTCTAAAACCAGATGTCAGTGAAAGATGCAACGATATTGGTTTGCCATTATTATCTTCAACGGTGGAAATGACAATTCTACTGCTGACAGGGTTATCTGAGGAAAGTATAGAATATAAAAAGTACTGGATCTTGGCTCGGTACTTTCCACTTCTGTGACCTAGGTCAAGTCATTTTGACCAAGTCTTTTGGCCTCAGTTTCCTCATCTGTAAAATGGAGATAATACCATTAGCATTCCTGACCTCTCAGGATTTCTAAGATATAGGCACTTTGCAAACTAAAAAGTGCTATACTTTAAGAGCCAGGATTACATATTTGATGGTGCTTTGCACATAGTAGGTACTTAATAAAGGTTTATTGGTTGATTAACAGCTGGCCTCCTATCCTGGAAGACTGCTTTAGGTCCCACCCTTGACACAAACAGGCTTACAATATGATCCTGGTCAAGTCACTTAACCTCTAATGCTCTTGGCAATTCTCTAAGATCATTAAGTGTCAGAAATGTCAACCTGTATTAGTAGAAGGGGTTGACTTATCTGGAAGTTCCTATACCAATAAAATTGCGAGTTCAATCCATATTATTATCTGTATTATCAATTTTATATGTTAAGATTCTTACTTTTGACTATAATAATATATTAGATATTTAATAATATATATTATAATATTATATGTGTATATGTATTTGTGTGTCCCTACTATACTATATCCCTATTATACTACCTAAGGGTATGGAATATGACTCATTTTTCTTTGCAACTCCCAATGCCTTGACTATGATATATTGATATAAAATCTCTGATACAAGAATAAGTGTATTTAATAAATACATTAATAAAAGAATTAAAAATAATGAATGCTCAGCCAAGAAACAGTTTATGCTTGTCTTTGTTGAGGCCATCTGTTTGGAGAGATAGATGGTCTATGAATTAACATTAGACATCTATTGCTCCCAACACAAGTATTAAAATCCCATCCAGGACTCTCCCCTCTAGAGTGCATTTGGAGCTTGGGGATTCCTTGCCCCTTTTAAACATTTTCTCCAATCAGTATAAGTTAGGAAACAGCTCATTTTCAAGGACGTCCTGCATTTCCAAAATGGTCATTTGGGACATCACCAGTATCAACCACAACCCCTTTCTCCCTAAATCAGGAGATCCGTCTTTAGACAATATCATGGAATATTATATTGCAGATGTGACAACGTATTATTAAAACAGCAAAATCCCAGCTTCCATCTGCCAGTTGATATGCAAGGCATTGCTCCTTTCCCTGTAATGTTAGACTTTATTGGGTTTGTCGGCAGCACGCTCCATTTTAATATTTGATAAATAGATACAGGAGGGGTTGTTTCAAACTACAATCCTGTTGTTTCCGTTGTTCACCTTTCTCCAACTCTCTCTCCTCAAACTAATATCTGCACTCCTCTGAAAAGAGAAATCAATTTTAAAATGACTATGAAAATGTGTTTATTTTTTTTTCTAGCCTTGGGATTGAAAAGATGAGGAATGATTAATTATTTGTCTGGAAAGATAATGTGGGCATTTGGGGGCAGAACAATTTTGCATCTTTAATTTTCATCAGTTCTTGCATTTTATCATTAAAACTGTATGACTATATATGAATATACAGAGAGAGAGTATGTGTAGGAGACAGAGAGAGAGGAATGGAGAGAGAGAGGACAGAGAGACAGAGAGGAGAGAGGGAGAGAGAGGGGAAGAGAGAGAGAGCAAAAGAGAGGGGGGAAGGGAGAGACAGAAACAAAGAGACAGAGAGCAGAGAGAGGGAGAGAGAGAGACAGACAGACAGAGGAGAGGGAAAGGGAGACACAGAGACAGAGACAGAAAGAAAGGGGAGAGAGAAGGAGAGAGGGGGAAGAGAGAGAAACAGAGAGATAGAGAGAGACAGAAAGACAGAGAGGAGAGAGAGAGAGAGAGAGAGAGAGAGAGAGAGAGAGAGAGAGAGAGAGAGAGAGAGAGAGAGAGAGAGAGAGAGAGAGATGGTAATACTCATATCTCTTAGGCAGTATTTCCCTGTGTTTCAGATTTCTACATTGTCTGACCCCATTTCAGTCAATTTTCCCTACCCTGCCTGTCTCCTATCCTCTGAGGGAGAGCACACACTCCTGCTCTGTTTATGCTAATTTTATGCTCTCTGAGTTGTGTCTGTTATTCAAAGCAGTTGAAGCAGTTATTGCCAGTAATCTTATTTCTGCTGGAGCCCCAGGGCAGACTAGGCCTCAAAATCAGGCCTGCAGACCGAGGCAGAGCCCATCATAGCCTGCTGGTAAATGGCAGTTCTTTCCCTCAGAATCTGATATCAGTTACTTCGCAAACACAGTAATAAAATGAAACAAATCAGATTTTCAAGTAAATAAACCAGACTTCAGTAGGAAGCGACAATGGTCAGGACAACAGGAGTTTAATAAGTGATACTGTATACATAGGGAAAAATAAAAGGCCACCATATCATACCTACTGAGCTCCTCTTCCTCTTTCAACCTATCCCCTTCACTTCTCCTCTCTTCCAGCCCCCAAAGTTGTTTTATCCCCAGAAGAGAAAAAGGAACCAAAGTCTAATAAAACTGCTACCGGAGTTGATGGTGGCTTTTTGCTTGCCTAAAATAAAACCCCAATGCTGAAATGTATCCTGCTGTTCATGGAGCAGCTGTGGACGAGTTGCTAGTGATAAAGTACTTATTCATCAAGCATGCAAGGAGGAAAATCAAATAGCCCTTTACCCCCATCCATTAAAAAAAATAACCTAACCCAGGAGAGTCTTAAAGATCCCTTATGGAGATGGAAACAAAGGCAGGAGCTGTGGTGTGTTGGGGATGAGGTGTTTGTGCAAAGGTAACAAGGGGACAATGAATGTTTTTGATTTTTTTAATAGCAGCTCTCAGAAAGCCAAGAATATTCTCTCTCCACTTTTGCTTCCAAATAATATATATACTATATAATACTCTCTATATAGTATATGATACATACTATATATAATATATAATACTATATAAATATAAATTGTCCTTAAAATTTTTAAAATCATTTTCTCTAAATCATGTCATTTGATTCAAACATTATTAGTCTAGGGGTTACAGGTGTTAATTCTATTTAATGCATAAGAAAATGTGTCAGGAGCACCTATGACAAATTAGTTAGGCAGTATAACTTTTCCACTGTGATACAAGATTCTAATCCTAGTATCTCTTCATTTTTAGTACCACATATCACTCTACAAGAAGAAGGAAGAAGAGAAAATTCTACTAGCAGATATTTTATGGCACTTTAGAGTTGCAAAGTCATGACAATTAATGAGAATTGCTAATTGACGGTAAAGAACTTCTACCTAGATTATTCAGAACAGAAGAACATTTTCTTTTAATAATATTTTAAAGGAGTAGAACAGCCTGTCTGTAAACTGTCAGGTGATATGGGCCAGATGGAGGAAAAAGTTTAAAGTCATTTGAGTGGAAAAGTATCAAGCCTCCCTCTTTCCCACCAAAAAAAAAAAAAATTATTGAGTTAAAAGAAATTCAAGGTAAAATAATTAAGGATCTTTTTGTATTGGCAAAAAACTGGAGACAAAGCAGACGTCCATCAACTGGGGAATGGATAAACAAGTGTATGAATGTAATGGAATATCATTGTGTTGTAAGAAATAATGAATAAATTAAATAGTAAAGCCAGTATAGCATCCCATTTAGGGTTACTTTCTACCTCCCTCTCACCACAACATTCTGGGTCTCCATAATGAAATTATTACTGCTCCTCTCAGGTTTCCAGGGAAAAGAAAGACTGAGGTGCTGGGGGAGTTTCTCTAGTACTATGACTGTCTAGCACTCATCCATTGTGGTCCCCATTGAATTCCAGTCAGTCAGACTTAATTAGGTTTTGTTGTTGTTGTTGTTCAGTTGTTCCAGTCCTGTCTGACTCTTTGTGATCCCATTTGGGGTAATCTTGGAAAAGATAATGGAATTGTTTGTCATTTCCTTCTCTGATTAATTTTATAGATGAGGAAAATGAGACAAAAAGGGTTAAATGACTTGCCCAGGTCCTCACAGCTAGTAAGTGTCTGAGGCTGAATTTAAACTCAGGAAGATGAATTTTCCTGATTCCATGGCCAAGTACTCTCTTATCAACTGTTCTAACTAACTGTCCATTTTAGGTTTTAGAAAGGAGAATTTAAGAATGTGATAAGGGCAATGGTTAAAAAAAAATTCTCTCAATTCTTCCTCAACCCTAATCCACCCACCAAGGTCTCAGATATACTCTCCCAAAAAGGATATAGGAAAAACAGGGTATAGTGAGCTCAAGTTTAGGATTGCATGTGGTAAAGAAAAATTTACTGATGTTTGTTGGATGGAGGTCCTTTTCTCTCTTGCTCAAGACTTTATTAATTTTTCCTTAGCTATCTATAACTCTCTGCTGAAACCTGTATTGATTTAGAATCTTGAACTCTAAAAACTACATTTCCCACAATCCCCTTTTCCTTTTCCTGTTTGTGCCTCTCTTTACATGGGGGGAGTTTTGAGTTTCTGCCTCAGCCCACATGCTCTCTCTGGATCCATGGTGGAGGAGGGAGAAGCGCTCCTGGGTCTTGCTAGCCTTACTTCCTTATACTTCAAGATAAATATTTAATAAATAGTATTAAAAATAATACTTGGAGTATTGGATATTAATTTTAATCTTTACAAATGAAAAGACTGATGTCTTCGTAGCGTCCATAGCTCTACTTCTCTCCACCCAAAGAGGTTATGCTATTATGCTACTCCCTGGAGCTGCCTTGTCTTGATGTGTTTAATTTCTCCTCTTTTAGCTTCTGACTAGACATATTATTCCTAATCTAGTTTCTTCAATGACATAGTCATTGTTGAGGGGAGCAAGTAAGTATATTCTCTCTTGGCTTGCTTCTCTCTGGTTCAGGCACCTGGGGTTTGCCTCCTCAAGGAATTCCCAAAGCTCGACTGCTGATCTTCATAGACCTCGAGGAGTTTTTAATTATTTAAACCATTCCTAATATATTTTCTGTGAACTCAACTGATATCATCCAAAGGCTCAAAGCATTTCACTTGGGTCAAACTGATTAAGGACTTGTTCGCACTTTGATTGATTCTATAACTCAATCAAGAGAAATTCTCACTGGCTAAAGTTATCATTGAATAGAAATCTTATATTTTTTTAGTCATCTAAATTGGGTTGGAGAGGTGTAGTTTACCTCTCCCACACATAGAAAGACTTATATGAACTAATGCAATGTGAAGTAAATATAACCAGAAAAATAAGATGCATATTAGCTATAAAATATGTATGTAAACAAAATAATCAAAATTCAATGCTTCAAAATTATGTGCTATAAAAAAGGAGATAAGAGGAGGGACCCCCCCTCATCTTTTTCATAGGAGAGATGGTAGGCTATGAATATAGAATATGAAAACAGAATATATTGCCAGACTTTTTTTCAGTATGTTGGTTAGTTTTGCTAAATGTTTTTTAACTTTTTTATTTTTTGTTACAAGGGATAGATACATAGAAGGAGGAGAAGGGGTAGAGAGATACATTGAGAAACATAGATGATGTGAAAAACAAATTGATGGTATTTATTTTTAAATTATTTGACTAAAGAACTTTTAAAGTAAATGAAAATTTCTCATAATTTTACTGATTTTAATATTAACAATGTTTACAAATATTTTTTTGGAAAAAAATTAAAAATCAAATAAAATTAAATTTTGTGATAATATATCTATAATCCAGTGAAATTGTTTGTTAATTTCAGGAGCTGGGATGGGAGAGGGAAGGGAGAAAATAAGAATCCTGTAACCATGGAAAAAATTTAAAAATCAAATTAAAAAAATTTTTGGAACACATGGTTTTTTGTTTGGTTTTGATACTACTATTTTAGGTGATTTTGTTGACTGATTTGTAAATACTTTGGTCTTAGCTATAAAAGCCTAATGATTATGTGTGGATTTATGTTTTTGTCAAGGTGGTGGGCAAAAATAGCTAGATAGTATAATGAATAATACAATAGCCCTAGAGTCAGGAAGGTCTCAGTCCAAATTCAGCCTGAGACACTTAGTAGCTGTGTAACCCTGGACAAGTCACTCAACCTATGAAAGATACTATTTTTTCATCTCTAAAATAGGGGATAATTATATATACATCACAGGATTGTTGTAAGGATCAAATATAAACAAGTGCTTTTTAAACCTTAAAACCTCGTGTAAATGCTAGTTATTTATTATATTAATAATACTATTATTATTATTATTATTGTGTGTGCATGCATGCACATATATCAATTTATATCCCTTCCACTTGCCTATTTTCACAAAGACATTCTTAATTCTTATGTCTCCCTCAACCTCCATAACTAAATAGTTGCCAATACTTGTCACTCCAACTTTCTCAGCCATTTGTTATCCCTTTCTTACTTTTATATCCATTTTCTTAAGTCAAAGTCTTCATCACTTCTTGCCTGGACTATTGCAATAGCCTCTTCATTTAAGGTTTACAGTCTTCTGGCCTCTAGATTTCCCTGTCCAATTTATCCTCCCCACACCTACCAAAATGATTTCCCAATACAACCATGTCATCCTCCACCCCCATGCAAAAACTGGCCATTACTGCCTGTTGTTTCTAGGATAAAATACAAAATCCTTATGTCTTCCTTTAAAACTGTACACCATTGAATTTTCGCCTATGTTTCTGATTGCTTTCATTTTTTATATATTCCTATCCTCTCCACTCTGGCCAAACTGTTCCACTTAACTGTAACTTGGGTATGCCATGCTAGAGGAGTTCCTGCCATGTTTTATTCACAAGTGATTCTCCATATCTAGAAAGCATTCCATCTCACAGAATCCTTAGCACTTTTGAAAGTGAAGTAGTACTTTTACTTATTTATTTTTTATAATTTTAATTGAAAAAATTACTTAATTAATTTAGAATAGTTTTCCATGATTCCATGATTCATGTTCTTTACCTCTTCTCTTCTCCCATCCCATAGCCAATGAATCATTCCACTGGGTTTTACATGTGTCATTGATCAACACCTATTTCCATATTATTGATATTTACACTAGGGTGATTGCTTAGAGTCTACATCCACCATCATACCCTCATCAACCCATGTGATCAAGCAGTTGGTTTTCTTCTGTGTTTCTGCTCCCACAGTTCTTCCTCTGGATGTGGATAGCCTTTGAAATAGCACTTTTAAACACAATTTGAATACCAATTCTATCCAAGAGCTTTCTTAATCCCCAACTCCCTCTAGTTATTTGAATTATATTACATTGGATGGCCTCTAAGCCCAACCAATTGCAATATAATTTTAATCTATATCCATGCTACAAGTCTCTACCCCACATCTACCCCTCTTCCCCACATACAAACAGCACACATATTCCAAACCAGTGCCTCCCTATTACCCCCAAGTCCAAATAGGAAGTTTTCTGTTTGTCACTGAAAGCCCTTTCCACAAATTCTATGAAGCAATTATATTGGCCTATTTGCTTACTCCTCACACATTATACTCTTATCTTCTCTTTCCATATCTTCAAACTAATTGTTGCCCATGCCTAGAATACACTCCCTACCTTTTGCCTAGCTTTTTTGGCTTCCATTAAAATTGACCTCATATCCTTTCTTCTGCAAGAGATCTTTCTTGATCTCTGGGCCACTGGCTCCCTTCTCTACTTCTTTACAGTGCATATATTTTATAGGTACATAGTTATTTACATATTTGTTCCTATCAATTGAAGATAAAAATCAAGAACCTTTGCTTTGTTTTGCAGCTCCAGTCCTTGGCATAGGGCCTGAGCTCTGAGTCTAGTAAGCGTCCATTGAATGGCTCAGAAATTCACTGAGTTGTTTTTTATGTCACATTCTCCTGATAGAATGAAAGCTCCTTGACCATGCACTGTTTCAATTTTGCCTTTATATTTCTAATAACTGACGTAGGGCTTTATACAAAGAATATTCACAGACACCGGCATATATATACATATGTATATGTATATATATATGCATATATTCCATCATTCCACATATATGTACACACATAAATATTGGGTTTGTTGTGTTATGCATTTCTTGGGCAACTAGGTGGCATGGTGGACAGAGCACCAGACCTGGAGTCAGAAAAACTCATCTTCTCAAGTTCAAATCTGGCCTTAAACACTAGCTATATAACCCTGGCCAAGGCACTTGACCATCTTTGTCTCAGTTTCTTCATCTGTAAAATGAACTGGAAATGGATACGGCAAATCACTCCAGTATCTTTACCAAGAAAACCCTAAATAAGGTCCTAAAGAGTTAAACATGATTTCAACAACAACTATGTAAGACATTATACTGTGCAAGAGATACAAAAAGAGTCCAAAGATAGACCTTGCTCTCCAAGATCTGACTCTAATGAGGAAGATAAAATGTAAACAATGCTTTACAAGCAAGATATGTAGAGGATAAGGGCTGCCAGTTGGTGTACTAGATAGATTGTCAGACCTGAAGGGAATCAGAAAGACTTGGGTTCAAATTTGACCTCAGATACTTCCTAGCTGTATGACCCTGGGTAAGGCACTTAATTCCAACTCCCTAGCCCTTACCACTCTTCTGGCTTGGAACCAATAAGACAGAAGTTAAGTTTTTTGTTTGTTTATTTTTTTAAGAAAAACATATTTACAAGATGAATTGGAGATAATGAAAAAAGGGAAAATATTAGCATTAAGGAAAGTTGGGAAAGGTTTTTGAAGGGGATGAGATTTTATCTAGGGCTTGAAGTAAGCCAGGGAAACCAGGAGGAGAAGATGAGGAAGGAGAGAATTCCGGGTATGGAGCACAGCTGGGAAAATATTCAAAGTCAGGAGATGGAGTGTTTTGTGTGAGAAAAAACAAGGAGGTTAATATCTTTAGATCACAAAATATGTAGAGAAAGTAAAACATAAGAAGAATGATAAGATAGGATGACAATTAATTATAAAGAACTTTAAATGCCAGAGGATTTTTTTATTTGATCTTGGAGGTAATAGGTAGTCACTGGAGTTTATCAAATGGGAGTTAGTTGAGATGAGATGGAAATGGGGACGCAATCCCATTCAGGGTTCAAATGTGGCCTCAGACACTTCCTGAGCTTCAGATAGGTCACTGAGGTGAGGAGAAATTTGAGACAGGATGACCAACCTGGAGAGTATTGCTTTAGCAAAGACATGAGGTCATGAGGACCTGCTAGAAAACCTTTTTATTGGCTGCTGAACTGGAACTAAGTTTATATTTTAAAAAAAGGCGAGCAGAGGGGAAAATTCTCTCTCTTCTCCATCAACTTCCTAGTAAGAAAATATTGATGAAGTCTTCTCTTTGGGGGAGGATTTTTACCTCTTTCTTGACCTTTTTGTATTTTTTTCTCCCTGATCTTACACAAGTGAATATTGGAGAAGATAGACCTTATTATGACCCTTTGACCTTCAAAAAGCCAAAAGAATTTGCAAGGATGCCTTTTAACATTCAGAACTGGTAGCTATGGAAGTCAAGCCCAATAGAGAACCAGCACTGAGGAGCAATGTTCTTGACCTAGCCCAGTAGTGGGTGAATGCCCAAGTCAAGGTACCAAGTCTAAGTAAATATGGGACTCATCCATCAGTTATGTCACATCTTGAAATGAACTTGGTGGGGGAACGTTTTATAGCCAACATTTTGAGCTCCCCCTTTCCCCCCAGGAGGTTGTCAACCTTTAATTCACCAAATTTTCCATAGGCAGAGAAGAATTCATTCATTGGGAAAGCTGCAAATTCATTTTCAGAAGACACATACCCCCATTTTGACTTTATACCTGAATTGCTGTGTAACCTTGAGCAAATGTTAACATCTCTGTATTTCTATTTCTTTGTCTGGGAAAAATAGTCACATTCTCCTCCCTGCCCTCCACCCCCACCCCAGCTTCCTCATGGGAAGAATAATTTATGAATCAAGGTGCTTTATAAATGCAAGCAATTATTATAATTATTATAAAGTAGCTTATGAGATCAGACATATGATGATTTTTCCTTGAAGTCCACTGGTAACTGGCATACCCTTCTTCAAAGAAACAGACAAGTCCTTCAGAGTTCACCTACACAATTAGAAGGAATATCAACAAAGAAACCCCAAAGGGGGAAATGAAATAATCACCAGCAATGGTAATATGCTGACTTCTATGTGAGTACCATTATAAAAGCCACCTTGACCGAAATGTTCAAGAATATAAGAAAATTATTTTTTTTTCCTCAGTGTGAGAGAAAATACATAGAAAGGAACCATTGTCTGACTTAAATGTGTTACTGGCCTCATGAGGGGAATTTTTTTTTTTTTGCTAGCGCATCTCCAGATAGCTCTGACACCTTTGAATTATGAGGTCTCTCACCTCTCTCAAAAATGAATTTCAGCTCCAGGAGATGTCAGTTATTCTATACTGTATGAGATCCTCCCCTCTGCTCCATTACTTATCATGTAAGGGAGGTGCCTTTGGAAGCCTTCTTGTTAAACCACGACTGGAACATAGTATTTGTGGGCTTTTGGTCCAGGCGCCTCTTGCTTAAAGCAGCAAAGCCAATGCAGAAAAATCTGTCTTCCACAAATCAATCTATGCTCTTTTGAGGAAGGGGTAGTAAGTACTATTCATCTCACCCAAATGTTCAGCTCCTCATAGGATTCCTTAAACGAGCAACTTCCCCAAATATGTTCAAAGTGTTGTTGGATTCACAGTAATTCAGTGTCCATATGACTTTTGAGGAAGGTAATTATTCCAGGAGGGAGGTGAAGATGTTCGCCTTTCTCATTAGGGAAACAACTACTTTCTGAGGTCAGAGTAAGGCCTCAGTTTCCAGCTTCTCCATGTTCACTTCACATGCATCTTGAGAATGGTTCCAGCCAATGATTTTGAGAGAACTTGGCCCATAAGCCAGTGAATGCTTCTTCACTTGGGTTGGGATGGTGTGTGAAGAGGGAAGGATGAGTTCAGGAGATAAGGAAGCTCTAGGTAGAAATTGAGAAAATGCTTTATTGATTTTCTTCTTAAAATGAGAAAAAATGGCCTAGGAAAGAGGATAAGCAATGACTTGTCATTGAAGTCTATGAAGTTTCTTTTTTCTCTCTTCTTTTTTGGTGGTGAGGAACTTAATTATTTGTTTTAAGTGTCCTGAGAATTAATCTTCAAATATTGTTCCTTCCTCGTTTCCTGATCCAGGCATAGAAAAGCTTTGCCCTATGACTTCTGCTCCCTCCTTCTTCTAGCTAAATAAAGTCCATTGCCTCATCCAATCATAATGAGGCAGAAAATATTATACTGAGTGACTTTTAAAAAAAGAAATAATAGAAAAAAAATCCAAATGTTGTATGCTCAAACGTTTTTCCCCTTACTCATATAGAGAGGCTGGGGAAGAATTTAGTGCTAAATAAATGCTGCCTCAAACCAGGCAAGATAAAACATAAATCATTGCATTAAAAACCTCTAACAAGTCTATCTGCTTTTTGAAATGACTGGGAGATGAAAGAGAGGAGCCTCATTTAAAAAGGCCCAACGGATCAGTTCTGCATTTATATAGCTGTTATCAAAAGCAATTCATTTGGAGATCAAATAGACTGACAGATAGGACAAGCGGGGGATCACTACTGCCTTGAGGCAGCCAAAAGCCAGGATGGCTTCCCAGTACCATCACTAATATTGGGTCTAGTCAATGCTCCTGTCTATTACTACTTTCAGCCCCTGCCAGATGAATGTTAATACACACTCTGCTCCCTGGCCAGTGGTCTTGTAGGGAGAGGAGGAAATAGTAGTAGCATTCCCCATCTGGGCTAGTTGGGAGATTGCTCGGTGCTGTTACCTTGAATGCAGGCCCTGTTAATCCTGACTCTAGGCAAGCAGAGGGAATAAAAGGAAGAGAGGGGAGAAAAGGAAGGAAAAGAGAGCCTTCCTCCAGGCCCCGAGGCCCTACACTGCTTTGTAAATTGCCAAATCTGAAAGAATAATAGCTCACATTTACATGGGACTTCACAGTCTCCAAAACACTTTCCATTTAAAAAACAAAAAGGAGAAATTTAGGAAACTAGGTTTCAGGCACTAACTTTGACACCTAGGTCTGTGGTCTGTCTAACCTGGGACAAGTCCCTCATTCTCCCAGTGTCTGGGGCTAAGCAAGGCCAATATCCCAAGTTACAGAGAAAGTAGAGGCCTGCCTCTTTAAGGGAAACTTCCACCTCAAGGAATTTTACTATGTCAATACATTCACAGGTTCCTAGTTTGAATTTTCTTTTGAGAGAGCTATGTTGTCTTTTCTTTCTCTATGTTCTTTTAAGAGAGAGCTATATTGTATTTATGTAACATTTCGAATTTTACAAAGCACTTCCCTTGGGGACTTTGCTGTGAGTCTGGATTCAAAGAACTGGGTTCAAATCCTATCACTGATGCTGAAACCTGTGTTTACTTGATGTCTCTTGTCTTCAGTTTTCTCACCCAGAAAATGAAGTAGTTGGAATAGATGGCTGATGAGGGTCTCTATGATCTTATGAGCCAACAAGAGATGATATAATAATTTAACAAGAAACGACTCTTTAGGGTAGATGTTGTTAATCATTCAGCTATGCCTGACTCTTCATGACCCCATGGAACTGCCCATGGGGTTTTCTTGGCAAAGGTATCAGAGTGATGTGCCATTTCCTTTCCCAGGGTGTCCCCATTTTGCAGATGAGGAACTGCAGCCAATAGGGATTAAATGATTTGATCAGGGTCACACAACTAGTAAATATTTGAGGCTGGATTTGAACTCCAATTTTCCTGACTCCAGCCCAGGGTTTTAACCTGTATGACAGCTAGCTGCCCTGGCTGAGGTAGTTAGGAAAGTATTATTCTCTACCATGGAAAAGGAAATGGAGGATTATAGTTGGTAGAAAAAATCCAGAAGACTTAAAGCCTATGGAGTCCCTCTGAAATTCATCAATCTCATTTGTGACAAGCTGTCCATTATGGAAACTGAACATACCTCTTAGTCTTTTTCTTTGTTTAATCTAATTTATATTGCTGGCCTTTATTTTTATATTACTCTTATTTTTAAATATATCCTTCCCTGTCCTCCCACCTCACAAACTGTCTCTGAAAATAAAATGAGAAGGAAAGAGGGGAAAAAGACCATTTCAGCAAAATCAGTATTTAGATAACAGATTTAAAGCCTGAGGGAAACAAAGAAGCCATTCATTCTTATGCCTTTATTTTACAGATAAACAAATTGAAACACAGAGATGGTAAGTGACTTATCCAAGGTTCTATAGACTAGTAAGCATCTTGTAAGGCAGAATTTGAAGCTAGACCTTCCAAGTTCAGTAATATATCTACTACAACTATTATCTCTGCAGCATGTGCTGGAAGAGATGTCATAGGGCAGGGATGGTGAACCTATGGCACAGATGCCAAAGAAGGCATTCAGAGTGCTCTCTTGACACAGAGGCCTCCTACCTTCCTCCCACACCATCCCCAGAGTACCTTACTAGAGTGGCATAGAGATTCAGGTAGAGCTTCTTCCCTTCTCTCCATCACACCTGATGACATTTCTTCATATCCCCCACCCCTCTGCTCAGCAGCCCAGTGGGAGTGCTTCCTCCCTCACCTGTGTGGGGTAAGGAGTTGGGGCAGGGCACTCCTGGCATTCAGTTGAAGGTGAGGGGCATGGCACTCTCTCTTTAAAAAGTTCACCATTATTGTCATAGAGCATCTAAATCAATCATCTTATTTTATATATGAATATTATCTGACATTATATGGGATATTCCACAAAGTCTCCACAAAAATAGTGGAAAGATCTATATTTTTTCAACTCTGAGTTAATCTTGTTTATTGTAATTATACCATGTTTGAGTTTATTTTATTATTCTTTCAATTTACATTATCAGTCACTGAGTAGATTGTTTTCCTAGTTCAGCTTATGTCACTCTATATTAGCTTGTGAAGCATGTCTTCCCATGCTTTTCAAAATTCTTTATATGCATTGTTTCTTCACAGAGTCCTATTATTCTTGTAGATGTCACCATTTGTTTAACTGTTCCTTACTTTAGGGGCATCAATCTCTTTTCCAGTTCTTTGTAACCACAACATGTTTGCCTAAAAATTGTTGGCATATATGGAGCCCTTCTATGTATTTTTTAACCTTCTTGGATTATAGGCCTAGCAAGGATGCACCCTGGCACCATTCTGTCCTTATTCCCTATTCTCTGACCATTTCTGTAAGCTTCCATGCCCAATGCTGTGATTTTCCAGGCAATCTCTAGCTATTCTCTTTTTGCAACAAAGATGACATTAATGAAGGGGGAACCAACAAGACATACTTGAATGACATTTTGTCCCTCTGTATCAAAAACAAGATCTTTAGTTGCCTCCATGGTTGTTCAGTCATGCCCAGTTCTTTGCTATTCCATTTGGGGTTTTCTTTACAAAGATACTGGAATGGTTTGCCATTTCCTACTGTAGCTCATTTACAAGTCAGGAAACAGGATTAAGTGACTTTCCCAAGGTCACAAAACTAGCAAGTATCTGAGGCTGGATTTGGACTCAGATCTTCCTCATTCAGGCCAGTCCTCTATCCACTAGTTGTCTCCATTACCAACATATAAAGATTCCTAGCATTCTGAGAACTGAAGATGTACCCATTATTGATGTCTTTCCATACGTACATACATCTTCCTCCTCTCATTGACCTGAAGATTGTAAGGGTTTTGCTGCCCACCTTTTCCCAACACACACACACTCATTCAGCTTTTGGGACTGACCCAGTGACTGAGAACTGGTTCTATCCTTTGCTTGGAACTGATCAGTTTTCCTAGTACAATTCCCCAGTTTTCTTGTTGCCTCCATCCCCTCCCCATCATCCCAGGAATTTTATGTTAGGATTTTCAGTTTTCCTTTCTGGGAGTATTCTGTAAATGTTTATAATGTAAAGACAAATCAATAAAACTTTAAAAAAAGACTTTATGAATCAGTATCTAATTTTGGCAGGTAATTTGACTTCTAAGTCCCATAACTAGTGGTTAGAGGGGGAACCAAGGAGAAGTGGTTTCTCTGAGGTACATATGCATATAGAGAGACAGTTGGTGTTGGAGATAAGGCTTTGTGAATTTTTAAATCTCCATCTTGCTTGTTCTAGCACCCAAAATTGTGCACACCCACACTACACGGGCATGTGCTAGTCAATGACAAATTAGAAATAACTAACTACCCATCTGGGCTATTCTAAGCCAAGCTTGAGCCACCATTGGCACTTGTGAGGCACAGGAAATGAGGTAGGGAACAGTCTCTGGAATTCGCTCACTCTCTGTGGACAGGGCTAGACGCCAGTTCGTGCTAGGAGCTTGAGCAGGGTGGAGGCCTGCAGAGAGCTTCCCTTCAGATCCATCATGTGAGTCAAGGACTGATTCCTTCTCTATCTTGGCCCTTTGGGCCTAATCTCCCTCTGGCCAAAGGTTGAGTAACCCCTTTCCCTTTTCTCCTCTCTACTTCTCTCCCTCTCCCTTTTCTTACTCCCATTGTGATTAAACCACCATAAATTCCATTCTGACTTGAGTGTTTCATTTTAGGAATTTCATAAGTAAATTCCTTGACGGCCATAGTTTTAATATTATAACAACCTTCAAAGGTGAAATTTTCACTACAACAACTTGAATTTAGGTTTTCTGAGGCCAAACTCAGGACCCTTTTGCATCTTGATAGACTAAGAACTATTTTTAAAAATACTATTTGAGATCATCTCCCTGAAGCAGGATAGAATGAGGAGAGTGTAAGAGTTAAATTAATTTCCAGTACTTCAAGTATTATGTTTTTAAAGTTTATTATCTGACAAAATAGAACCACTTGACTTAAGTTTTCTACCTGCTCAAAATACCCACTCCACCAAAGCTGCCAACAGGAAGGAAAAGAAAGCTAAACATGGAACTCTACCCAATTTATATCCTGTGTCCATCAGCACATAACAACAGGAAGTGAGTGGAGTTCTGGGAATTGTAGTTTTGCTGGGGATTGGAGTTTTTAGGGTAACAGATTCAAATTACCCAATAGGTAATTATAAACATACCTTTATACAGATGGTACATCCTGCCTAAATAGAACACGGATGTCAAATATGTGACCTGAATGCCATCCACAAAACTCCCCAGTGTAACCCAAACCAGATTAAAATCTAATTGGGAAATATGTAACAAAACAAATAAAAATACAATAAAACTATATAATTTTAATATGTAGTTTTCCAAGAGTGTACACTAATAAGCTGTCATAAAACAGTATATAATAAGGCCTTATAATCCCAGTCTATAGCATCCTTTTGTACAGTTTAGTGGTCTCTGTTTCTATTTGAATTTGATGCCACTGGCCTAGAGGATTCAGTGAAAGCCAGTTACACAAGTCCTACCACACAAGCTGAAGAGTATTCAAGCAATCATAGGGCCAAATGGTTCTTTTTGGTCCCACCTGGTCCTTAAGGGTCCACCCTAATGTCGGAGTGTCTGTATAATCAAATTAGAGAAAAGTTTAGCTTTCAGTTCTGCTATAGGAATATCTAATGATAAAAGCTAATTCTGATATAGAATTTATCAAATCTCTCAAAACTCAAGATTCCAGATGCTGGAAAAGTTATCTACAAACTTTGAGTTGAGGGCCAAATTCAGCTTTTTGCCTGTTTTTATACTGGCATGTGAACTAAGAATGATTTTAACTTTAAAAATTATTTTTAGCTCCTAGCCAAACAGTAACAGGAAGCTAGATTTGGCCGTCAGCTATGGTTTGCCAATCTCGTGCTCTAGAACATGATCAACACCAGACTAGATAAATTATGACCACCCTGCAGAGTAGTTCCCATAATATATATGAAAGATGTGATGGCACCAGACAATTGGTGCTTAAGGAGTTGCTTGGGGCCCTTGTGATTTGCCTAGGATCACATAGCCAATCTGCACACAGGCCTACTCAGAGAAACTAGACAGGGCAGTTGCTAAAAATTGCCCAGTGGGTAGAACAGAAATTACTGTTTTACTTTATAGCTAGTTCAATTTCCTTTTTCTACATTTGGATTATTTAAAATCTCTAGTTGATGTTCCTTTGCTTCAAGTATTTTATATTTCTGTACATTACTCTTAATTCTTTTAAACCCTTGTTTTTGCTTGCATAAAACAGTATATAATAAGGTTTCATAATCTCGGTTATATTCCTTTTCTCAAGATTTCACATTGCTAAAGTAAGTGTTATGGGAAATGGAAAAAGTCAAAAGGGCAGTTGAAAGTAGACTTCATGGAGAAGGTGGGCTTTGAGCTAGGTCCTGGAGGATCGATAGGGCACGAATTTCCTGAGAAAAGGAAAAATCTCTATTCTCAATGCACAAAAGTCAGTTACAATTCACTCATCTCTAAAATACTTTAAGGTTTACAAAACTTTTTTTTAAACATAACCCCATGAGATATATCACACAACTATTATCATGCTTCTTTAATACGGAAACTTCAGGGATTTGCCCGGGGTCACACGGTGTCTACGTATCAGAATAGAGATTCAAACCTATGAACAGAACCAGCTGTCTTCCCAGTTCACTGATAATATTTTTTAAACGCTTACCTTCCATCTTAGAATCCATACTGTGTGCTGGTTCCAAGGCATAGGAGAAGGAAGGGTTAGATAATGGGGATTAGATGACTTGTCCAGTGTCTGAGGCCAGATTTGAACCCAGGACTGTCCATCTCTGGGCCTAGCTCTCAATCCACTGAGCCACCCAGCTGCCTCCTCACTGATAATTTTCAACTTTGACATGGTATACTAAGCAGTGACTGATATCCTTAAGTTTTGTTTTTGTCCTTTACCTGTGGCTTTAATGCCACCCTATTTTACCTCTCCATTCCTATCTCAACTGACCAAAGATATCATGGCTTCTTTCATCCTTCCTACCCCTCCTTCCAGATAAATGGACAGTAGAGAAGGCCAAGGATGTCCTCACCATGTGGATACTCTTCTCTCTTACCTACCCTGGATAATGATGGTGGCCAGATTTGGGCTGAGCAGGTGACATTTTGTTCAGGAACATGGGTCTCTGGTCTTTGCTTCTTTGCATTTGTTCTATCCTGTTTTAAGTGATAGTGACTGAAGATGATCATAACTAAGAGAGCTTTGAAAGGTCAGGAAAAGAAGGTACTGGAAGTTCCAGAGCTGGGGTTCTGAACGAAGCCACATAATGGGAAAGCTAGTCTCTGAGGACCAGCTACATCTAGGCTAGCAATAGTAGAGATGTAGACTTACGGTCCATCCAGCAGCCAAGCTTCATTTGGAAGCAGGGCTTTGTAGAAAATGCATTGTTAGGGATAGCTAGGTGGCCCAGTTGATTGAATGCCAGGCCCAGCACAGGATGTCCTGGGTTCAACCTGCCCTCAAATATGTCCTAGTTTTGTGACCCTGAGCAATTTATCCAACCCCCAATGCCTAACCCTTACTTCTCTTCTGCCTTAGAACCAGTACCCAGTATTGATGCTAAAACGGAAGTCAGGAGAAAGGAAAGGCAAAAGGAAATGAAAGGGAAAGGAAAGGAAAGAAAGGAAAGGAAAGGAAAGGAAAGGAAAGGAAAGGAAAGGAAAGGAAAGGAAAGGAAAGGAAAGGAAAGGAAAGGAAAGGAAAGGAAAGGAAAGGAAAGGAAAGGAAAGGAAAGGAAAGGAAAGGAAAGGAAAGGAAAGGAAAGGAAAGGAAAAGGGAAAGGAAAGGAAAGGAAAGGAAAGGAAAGGAAAGGAAAGGAAAGGAAAGGAAAGGAAAGGAAAAGGGAAAGGAAAGAGGAGAGGAGAGGAGAAAATGCATTGACTCAGCCCAGGGATTAAGTATGTCTCTTGGTGTTGTGGGAAATAAGCTTTGTAGCTTCTATTCTTGTTCTCTCTTTGAAGTAAATAGCTTTTGGTAAAAGCATAAAAAAAACCTAATAAATAAATAAGTGAAACTACATTGATATAAGTTGATCCACATTTCTAGCCTTTGAGATTATTTTATATCTTGACTCTGTTATCCAATAAGTGATCTACCTTTCATGAGTTCATGTCTTTTTCTTCTTATCTAATTAACCTGTCATCTATGCCATTAAATATGCAATTCAGGTCACTGGTAAAAATGTTAAAAACAGCCCAGACGTGAGGGGCTGGTTCCAGGCAGATTCCTGGAGCACTCCACTAGAAACATCCCCCCAAGATGACATTGATCCATTAATCACTATTAGAGAGAGAGGGTAGTACTGTAGGGTAGAAAAAGTACTGACTTGGAATCAGAAAGAAAAGGGTTCAAGTAGCACCTCAAACATCTGCTAGCTATATGATAATAGTCAAGCCAGCAGACCTCCCTTCCTTTGTTTCTTCATCTCAAAAGTGTGGAGAATAACATCTTTAATACTTCCTTCACTGGACTATTTTGAGGATCGAACAAATGAGAAAAAATATATAACACTCTTTGCAATCCTGAAAGCATTACTGTGATAAGAATAGTACTTACTTCAAAGGGTGGTTGTGACAATAAAATGAGACAATTGCAAAAGCTCTTTGCAAAACAAAGTATTAAATAAATACTTTTTATTATTATCTTCATATTTTTGTTGATGTTCAGATAGAAATGACCCAAAGACAAGTCATAATCATGTTATCCTTTCATATTCAGTATTTTTAAGGCTATTGCAGATGGATAAAATTATTTTGGGGGGGGTAATTTTGTAAGTATATTAAGATGAAAACTCATCTTTGGTAGAAACCTATTAAGAACAAGTCAAGTAGATGACAGGGATGGCATGTATATTAACTTATTTCCAACTACTTTTAATTTCTCACACTAGGTCACTATATTTTGTAAGATTTTTATGATGTGCTGTTTTGAGATTATGAGTATGCAACATGGTGATGTCTATTTAAAACATTATTTTTAATTGTGGGAAAGAATAAACGATATCTAGGCATTTGTGGACAATAGGTTTGTATATGGATAGATTCTCAAGGATATTTTGTGGATTAGAGTTGGTGAATACAGGCATGTGTCATCTCTTAGTTTACCAAAACAGTATTTTCTGTAACAAGGAAATCATAACATTAATCTCTATGATCATTAGAAGTGAATTCTCTGGGTTCTAAATATATTTCAACAAGTTTTCATTTTTGTTTATTTTGTGCTTTGAGAATATTGATTTTTACTTTCAGGGACCTACTTTAATATTACAATTTTGTTATATTAACCATATACTTCTGTCTAACCATAACTTTCTGTCACATTTGCTCAAAATTGTGTTTTTCTTCCTTTGGTTTGAATTCAAGCATGTAGATAACTAGAAATTTTCCATATCCTTCTCTAATGGTTCTGTTTCTCTCCTCTAATTTTCTTGCTTCTCAAGTCTCAAGAGTATATATTTGATTGATGCTGAATTATTTATTTTGTTCTTTGCACTGTTTTGACTCCTGTTCCCTTAATCTTTTGGCTTTTTAAATTTTTCATTAAGAGAATCAAGAATTTCTGATAGATTTTTTTTTGTTGTCTTAGGTCAATTCTATAAGTTTTTCATTACATTTAATTGAATGATACACTATTTAAGTTTTCTAAAGGGTGTGCCATTTATTTTTTATTTATTATCACGACAATTGCCTTGGCATAGACTGTCATATGATGGTCCTAAAATGTTTTGTATGTTTTATCAAATGTAATTTGTAGGATAATATGATTCATGATGATTATTAAAGATACTAGGGTTTTTTTTTTTAATTACTGGGTTTTAGTGAGTGGTTCCTTGGCAGACAGCTTGTTGTCCAGGCAGGACTGGAATGTTTGCAAATAAGATGGATCTCTAAGACTACTTGTAAAATGCACGAACTGTCTGGGAGCGTTTTGGATGGCAAGGCGCAATGTGCATTTGAAGAATCTCTCTAACCAATTGGTGGTCTGTCCAGCATTCAGCTCCTCTCATGGCTCTGGTGATCTGTACATCCTGGATGTCTCACCAGCATACAATGATGTAGTCAATGAGATGCCACTGTTTTGGTATAGTTGGTATGATATGTCGCCCAGCTCAAAAAATAGCTTTTTAAAACTCCATTCTAAGTACGCTCATCTCCCTTCCAAAATTGCTCTAGTTACTAATATTGTTCTTAACATACATTTAGTTTTTAGGTAAATTTTCTTAAGGGAAAATTTGAAGTAAATTCAGTTTCTCAAAGTTTCTAACTTGATAATTTAACAACTCATCAATGATATCTTTAATTTCAATTAATTTAAGATTGAGGTAAATTTTTTTTCATTGCCATATTCTGGTCAGCAATATGTTGTTGTGTGATATGGAGCTGAGGGTACAATTAACACCAAAAAAATCCAGTATGAAATCTTTGTCTATCCCTAGAAAACCCTGTTTCCAATTTTATTATCATATATAGTAAGCATACAATCAAAGTATTTATCTTTTCTATTAATTTCATGCATACCTAGAGCTTCTGGTAAGGTTAGCCAACAACTCCACGGAACCTCATCTCTTTCTTTGATTTTTAACATGATTCAAGTGATCATTCAACCTGAAATCTCCAATTTCCAACTAACCAAGGTTTTGGGGTTTCTACTGGTCTTCCAAAGCTATAAAAGAGTATTAGGACGTACAAACTGCTCACTGTACATTATTTCTCCTGACATTCCCTGATTATTTCTCTTTCTCCTTGTCCTCCTCCTCCTCCTCCTCCTCTTCCTCCTCCTCATCTTTGTATTTAATAATTCAACCAGTTCTGAATCCTTTTAACTATATTAATGTTTGGTCCACTTATCTCCATCCTATACATTAATATACCATTAAAGACTTCATAATACATTTTTGGGAAATCTAAATAAACAATATCTATGACATACTCCTATGTAGCATAAAGAAAAAATGTAGTATGTATTAACAAAAAGAAAATGATGTTAGCATGGTATTACCTTTCTTTGATGCTGCTATGCTATAAATGAGCAATGTTTTCTTTTTGATGTTCACTAAACAAATATTTCATAAAACATAGATTTTAACAACATTAAAAGTCAAATTCATTTGCCTATGAGGCTCAGACTTCTATTGAAATTAGAATATTGGCCTTTCTTGTGTCCTGTAACATCTCCCCCATACCAACAGTCCTTAAAAGATCACCAACAGTGAGTCTATCTATAATCAGATCTGCTATGTCATTCAGACCTGGAGTATATAGTTTACCTGAAGAAGTAATCTGAATTCATAAAGGGCAATTAGTTGTTCTTTTACTAAGTCCTAACTTTTCCTGGGAATCACTTCTAAATAAATCTTCTTTGGCCTATTCTAATTCAAATATTCTCTTTAACCAAGAAAACAAGCAGAATAAGTTCAGTAATTCTGTTTTCTTTTCTTTTTCCGTTGTTGTTACTCACCTCCATTCATTTTAAGCAACAATCCTAGCCTCTTCTTATAATTCCCCCCCTTTTTCTCCAATATGATAAGGTCACCCTGTCTACCATCCTTAGCATTAATTGCCAACTTTGATTCCTTCTGAACTTTAAAAATGTCTGGCATTCTTCTAAGAGGCCCATGCCTTGCATTTGTATCCATTATCAATTACCTTCCTTGACTATGATCTTCTATACATGTCCTTTCAAAAATCTAAGTTGGTTTAGGGATTCTTTGGGCAGCAACATTTGAGCCCTGTTAGCTTCCTTTATTTTTTTTAAATTGGAATTTTTTGTTGTCATCATGTTCAGAATTTAATTCTTGCAAACTCCCCAATCCTTCTTGTGCTAAGTTGGTTGCTCTGGTATATAAACTTCGTTTTTCAACTAAAAATATATCTTAACATAATCATCCTTATGTTTCTACATTAATTGGAATTTTTTTCAATTCTCTATATTGAGTCTGCTTTCATATTTGGACAGGCCCAGTCAGTTGTGTCTCAGATAAGGTAGCAGTTAGGCAGATAGTCATATCCATGATGTAACTTAGAGATCTTTAATGCTATTTCAGAAGCAAATGTATCAGACATACGATTGCTATTATCCTGAATAAAGACACCATGTAGATAAATGTCCTGGTGGGCAAAGCTTTCAAAAGATGCTGCCTTTTATACCATGGACATGCCTCTCTGCACAGCCATCAGACACCAAGAAATCACAAGGCAGTGACTGAATAAAATGCATTTTCCCTCCTTGCCCCCATCTCCCACCCACCAATTCCTCTTTCTCTTCCCTTCCTTGCTCTCTTCTTCAAATGTTCATTCTGAAGACATACTTTTGCTGGGATTAAAACAGGGTTTGCATTTTAAATTTTCATTTACCAAACAGAAAAATATTTTACTAGAAGGGAATGGTATTAAGGAGAAATGATTTTCCGCGTGCCCTGAGGCCTGGCAAAGACAGGATTTGATTTGCTATGTTCGGCTGGAATCTGGATTGATACACAGAGATGAGAGGGGGTGTTTAATAAAATTTACATTTCATTTTCTCACTTGACACAAGTCTCCTGTCACTCATCGGACTGATGGGAATGCTGCAAATAACTTTTGTCAGACCCGAGATGGGAAAACAGACTAAGAGAAGAAAGCTAAGGGAGAAAAAGAAAGAGAAAAGATTCCGGTTATTTTTATCTTGCATCTCTGGGATGGCAGGCCAAGTGGTTGACTCTGGGCAACTAGAAGGCATGTTATTTCACTTTGACATTAGCTTGAAGAACACTTAATTTCAGCCTCATTGATTGGAAAGACCATAACAACATCAGACACATTATCATAAGCATTATTTAGCCCAAAATGGACCTTCCTTTCCCTCTGTACATTTTACCAGGGTTCTTAAATCTTTTTATATACATATATACATACACACACATATATGTATGTATATATATATATAAATATATGTATATATTTATATACATAAAACAGATCCTTTTGGCAGTCTGCTGAAACCTATGGACCCCTTCTCAGAATAATGTTTTTAAATGTATAAAGTAAAACACAGAGGACTACAGAGGAAACCACTTATATTGAAATATAATTTGAAGCAATTATCAAAAGGATTTTCAAAAAATTCACCAACTTTAGATTAAGAACGCTTGTGTTTAGAGGAAGAGGAGTTAGGAGTATGCTCAATTCTACTCAAATAAATTAAATGACACACGTATATACCTATACTGTGCCCTCAATGATGAAATCTATCATCACGGAATTTATAATCTCACTGGGTTTTCTTGGCACAGATCCTGGAGCGCCATTTCTTTGGCTTTTCTTTCTCTAGCTCATTTGACAGATGAAGAAACTGAGGCAAATAGGGTGAAGGGACTTGCCCAGGGTTGCATAGCTAGTAAGTAGAGATCAGATTTGAATTCAGAAAGAGGAGTCTTCCCCACTTAAAGCTTGGCACTGCCTGCTTCACCACCTAGCAAAATACCTAATTAAAAGAAACTTTTCTAGGTAGTATATGATTCAATACTAAAAATTAGTGCCATAGAATTTCATAGATGAGAGATTAATGAGATTTTAGAGTGAGGGAAGGTTTTTCGGAGGATGTGGGACCTGCATTTAAGTGCACAAGGTAGATAGGATTTGGCTAGGTAAAGAGGAGAAAGGGAAGGAGGAAATTCCAAGCAGCAAGCAGGAATTCCATGCACAGAGGTATGCTTGGAATGAGTAGAACATATTCAATGGAAATGATTAGAGCAGAAAGTTTATGTTAGAGAGCAAAAGGAAATAAGGATCGTAGATTTTATTTAGAGGTGAGAGGGCTCCAAGAGATCATCCAGTCCAATACCTTCATTTACAAAAGAGAAAACTAAGACACAGAGAGACACAGTGACTTGGTTAGAGTCATACAGTTATTACATGCCCAAGACAAGATTCAAAACCAGGACTTCCTGATTTTAGGTGGAGTTCTCTATCCACTGTACCATGCTAATGGAATCACCAATGGGGCAGATAGGTGATTCAATGACTAGAGAGTCAGGCCAAGAGATGGGCAGTTCTGGGTTCAAATCTGAAGTCAGATACTTCCTAGCTGTGTGACCCTGGTCAAGCCACTTAATCTCAGTTAAGTGCCTAGCCCTTAGGGTTCTCCTGCCTTGGAATGGATACTTAGTATTTATTCTAAGACAAAAAGTATGTATTTTTTAAAAAAATCCCATATACTGATTGCTCCAAAATAGAGGAACTTCTCAATTAGCCAGAAATGGAATATTTGAGTTTCTCTCTCCATTCTGTCTCTGATAGTGCCCTTTATGGTTGAGGATGGGGTCCCTGTCCCCAGTTCTTTTCTCATCTCCTCCTAATATTGCATGTCTTTAAGTTGGCTGACCAGAGTCCATCATGAAGCCTATGACCCTGCATGGGAACAATGGGCAATTCCCCTAGGGGGATTACATTTCCTTGTCATCATTAGAGTGTAGAAACAGAAAGACTTTAAGGAACATCCAGTTCATCTTTCTGCCTCTTATCAAGATGAAATTCTATTTTAGGAGCCTCCCCTTGAAAAGCTCAACAGACTACTGGTCCATTCCATCTTTCTAAAAAAAAAAATTAAAAACCTTTACCTTCCATATTAGAATCAATACCATGCACTGGTTCTAAGGCAGAAGAGTGGTAAGGTCTAGACAATGGGTGGTTAAGTGACTTGCCCAGGGGCACACATCTAGGAAGTGTCTGAGGTCAGATTTGAACCTAGGACATCCCATCTCTAGGGCTGGTTCTCAATCCACTGAGCTACCCAGCTGCCCCCTAGTCCATGCAATCTTGATGATGCAGTCCAGTGTTTATGTTAGTAGTGAGAATGTAATTTTGTAATGTCTAACCTAAAGCACTCTGGCAAACAAAGTGTATTTGTATCTTACTGAGATGTGCAGGTTTACCCAGAATACTTTTGCAGAAGGAACAAATTCCTCAGCTTACCACCCTCATTTATTTTACTCTCACATTATACCTTGTATTATCGTTCTGTTTTCTATCCTTCCTACTGGACTCTGTGAGGAGTGGGACTACATTTCATCTTTATATTTCTCATAGTTTCTAGCACAGAGCCTTGAATGTAGAAAGTGCTCATTAAATATTTATGAAATGAAATGAGGGAATGGATTTCACCTGGTCTGATTTTTAGTTGAAATGAGCACCACCATCTATATAACCAATTAAAACCCTAGAATATTCCATATGTTAAGTACTTTTTAGCCATGCCTTTCCTAAATTGAATTATCACAATTCCAGCAGTTCTGATAGGTCCTCTTGCTTCCTTCTGTCCCAATACCATACAAATCATGCTAATTCCTATCTCTTCGTCATGCTATTTTCTTTTCCCAGAATGTTTTAACCCTATCCTCTCTGCCTCCAAATTCTAACTATACTTCTGGGCCCATTCAAGTCCTACCATCTACAACCCTTAAAAAGCTCTCCTTTCTAAAGCCAATAATAAAAGTTAGGTATTGGGAATTGGGAGTGCATTTCCCCCTCAAAAACCTCACATTGAATGGTTGATTGGATTATTAATCTAGACCACAAAATTCCATTGTTGTTGCTCAGTCGCTTTAACTCATGTCTGACTCTTTGTGACCTCATTTGGGGTTTTCTTGGCACAGCTACTAGAGTGACTTACTATTCCTTTTCCAACTCATTTTACAGATGAGGAAACTGAGGCAAACATGGTGAAGTGGCTTGCCTAAGGCCACACATCTAGTAAGTGTCTGAAGTAAGATTTGAACTCAGGATGATGATGCCTTGATTCAAGGCTTGGCACTCTACTCTATCAACCAGCTTTAAATCATACAGTAACCATCTATCAATATAGTTCAATTAGGCTGTCTATTGCCATTTCCTCTTATGGAATTCTTAATCTTAAATCCATGAACTACTTGAATAAAATGGATAATTATTTCAATATGATTTTTTCCTTTCAAATCCTATATATTTTGTTTTAAACTTTTAAAAATATCATTCTTAGAAGGTCTCTGTAGTCTTTACCAGACTTTCAAAATGATTCATGACACAGGAGTTCAGAACTCTGGTCTTACCTCTTTCTGATACAGGTTCCTTCTGGGTTAATCTTTGTGTAGTGACCTAGGAATCCTGTCACAATGTATAATGGCTTCTGTGCAGAGAAGATCCAGAAAAGGCACAGTTTAGGGAATACTAATATTTATGGCCATATCTTCTCTGTACCAGTTACTCCTTATCCATTCCAAAGGAAACATGAGACTCTCAAAAGATAATTGTTCCTTCTGGGGCTCCAGGAGAAGCTACTCTTCACTTGTGGCACTGTTCATGAGATTGTTGTTCATATGTACAGAGCTTGCCTTCATCCACTCTCCATGGACTTCCTTGGACCTGAAGTCCTGGGACAACTCTACCTGAAGATAAACTCTTCTGGATTACAATCACTTTCTTTAACTCATTCTTCAATGATTTGCCATATTCCTTCCCCATCATATACACCATCCCAGTGATTCTGAACCCTCAGCTGACATTATTTAAACCTTAATCTCCACCCACTCTGAACATACTCAAGCCTTCACTGTGCTCTCTAGAACACACGCTGCATAGGAAACAAACTAGATTTTATTTTTATTTTATTTATTATTATTCATTCTCTCTTGCATTCACTTAAACCTTGATCCCTTCTGGAGGCACATCTTTCCCAGCTACCCTTTTGTGTACAGGTTGCATTTTCATTAAGACCTCCAATTCACTGGTCTTGGTGTTGGAATATTTCTTGTCCTTTTGCTACTTCCATGTATTCCCTCTTCCATTCTCACACTAGGCCCTCTCCTTTGAGCTGCACAAAATCAATATTAATCACCCAATCAAGATTCTGGTATCTGTTGTCTGCATTCTCCAGAACAGTTTCCTATCTTCTGCAATCATCTCAGTTCATGGCTCACAGTTTTTCTCTCCTTGCCATCTTCAAATTTCTCAACTCTTATTCATTTCATATAGGTCTCTCCTTCCTTTAAACCAGAGATGATCATGCTTTTGATTTTACTATAACCTACAAATATTGAACATATGCATGCTTGTTAATTCTGAAATAACTTCCTATAATCAAAATCTATTTTCTTTGGACCATTCCCCCTGCCTTGCTACTCTAAGCACTTTTCTTCATCCTCTTGATGACTTCCAATCCATCCCCTTATGTCCTTCAGACCATCAACCTTGAGCTGACTAAAATCTTCTTTCCTTCCCCATCTTGACTCTCTGGTGAAGCAGTCCAACTCTCCACTGCCTCCTTGAGTCCCTTACCCCTTTATCCTATTGGAGAGCTTTCCCTTCCAACGTCAGCATTAGATCAAATTTACCATCTGCTGCCTTCTCTCCTATTCACCTGCCGCTCAATAAAACTAAAGGCAATGAAGCTCACTGGATCCACCACAAGTTTATGTTGGATGAAGCCATTTGGTCTTCACCACAGCAAGCCAATCCCTTTATACCTCCCTACTAGATTAAAGATCCGGCTCATCAAATCCTCTTTTCTACATCTTTCATCCCTCCTCAAAACACCCATAGTTCCTTCCCCCCTAAAATCTTCCAGGTGAGACTCATGCCTCCTATTTCTCTATAAAAATTAAGACCATTTTCCAAAAGCTCCTTTTTCTCTCCCTTTTTTTTCCATTTCAAACCATTGGAACCTCTTTTGCCACTATCTCCTTCATTTTTTTTTCATATGAAGAGGTAACCATTTTCCTTGACAAGGTTAACTGTTCTACATGCAGTGATCCCATTCTTCTCTGTCTTCTCCAACATAGTGACTCCTCTATTAACCTTTTGTTCTTGTTCTGTTGTGTCTAGCTCTTTATGACACCCTGGACTATAGCAGCCCAATATTGTCCATGGGGTTTCTTGGCAAATGGATTATAATAGTTTACCACTTTCTTCTCTGGTAAATTAAAGAAAAAAGAGGTTAAATGACTTGCCCATTTATGCCCATAATAGATGTCCGAGGCTCATTTTGAACCCCAGTCTTCCTGACACTCTACCCAGCAAGCACTCTACCCATTAAGCCACCTAACTGCCTCCAGTCACTAACCTCTAATTTCCCCTCTATTCTGACTGCTTCTCTACTGACAGTATAAATGCTCAAGTTTCATCCTCAGGAAAAAAAAAATACACAACTTTTGCTTGATCCACCCAACCCTGCAATGTATCATCCCATCTCTACTCCATTATGTGACTAAACTTTTCTAAAAGGTCATCTACAATAAATATTGCCACTTCCTTTACTCATCCTTTCTTCTTAATTCTCTGAAGTCTGACTTTCTACCTCATCATCCAATCAAACCTATTCTTTCTAAAATTACTAATGATCAATCTCTGAATATTCAATCTCTTACTAAGTCCTGTCAATTCACATTACATATATAATTATATACATATACATATATTTACATATATATACATATATAGTCCCTTCATATGGTCTCTTGTATATATCCCATCCTTTTCTCTGCCATCACCACCACCACTCTGGTACAGGCTTTTACCTCTTCATAGCTGAAATATCGCAAGATATTTTCTCTTATATATTGGTCTCTACCTCAAGTCTCTCCCAACTCCAATCCATCCTTTACTTACTGTCAGCTGAGCTTCCTAAAGTGCAGGTCTGGCCATGTCTTCCACCTACTCTAATAGCTCCTTAGTATCTTTAAAGTTTTCCATCACCTAGCCCCTTCCCACTTTTACTCCCTTTTTACACCTTACTCCCTTCCACATTCTCTGCAATATAGTGATTCTGGTCTCCTTGATGGTCCTTAAACATGATGCTCCCTCTCCTGACTCAAGATTTTCTCTGGCTGTCTCTCATGCCCAGAATGTTTGGATATTGACTCCCTCATTAGATTGTGAGCACTCTGAGACTACAAGCTGTTTTTGGATTTTAATTTTGCTTTGTTTTTGCCTTTCTTTTTATTTCCAGCTTTAGCAGAGTGTCTGATACATAGTCAGAATTTAATGCTAGTTAGGATTCAGGCCTTGTGGATTATGTGCTATCTATCATTCTAGGTGATTTCTTGTGTGCTAATATTAAAACAATCGGTTGGCACAGTAGATATAATACTGGACTTGGGATCAGAAAAATTAGAGTTCAAATCCTACCTCAGATTTTTGTTTGGTGGATGGCCCTGAGCAGCTTATTCCAACAGTCTCAGTTTGGATTTGATGGCCTCTAACATCCCTTCTAACTGTGAATTTATGATCTTCCCAAAGGCTAAAAAGAGAAGTAATTTCTTTTTCTTCCTCATAGTAAGAGGGCTATTGAAAACACCTATAGACCTGCATCTCTATGCCCACAGATAAAAAATAAGTAAACCAAATAAAGAAGGGCTGATACACTTATCACTCTTGCTAAACTGAAATCTAGAGCATTATCAAGCATCTAAACTAGATAGGATTAGTTTGACTTGATTCCAAGGATAAAATTTAGAAGTAGGAATTCTGACAAGAGTTGGAAAACACACATACATTTGTAATTAGGACCAAGGTCACTGTGTTCAATTCAGCAAATAAAGACTGTGTAGTGTTGTAGAGTTTTAACTTCTCTTTAGATTTAACCCTTAGAGTTCTTTATTTGTAGGTTCACCTGGTTGTTTGCAGTAGAAAAATACAAGGGTAAAGACTGCACACTTCCCTACATTAAGACTTCTACATTAAATTGAATAACAATACAAACAACTACAACCAGAAGCTGGTGGTATATCAGATAAGAGTATTGGATTTGAAGTGAGGAAAATATGAGTTTAAATTCTGCAATAGACATTTACTACCTGGGTAAGTCACCACCTCTCAGATTCATTTTCCTCATCTATAAAAATAAGGATAATAGTACTTACTTCATAGAATAAGGTACTTTGCAAATCTTAAAGAACTATACAAGAGGGATTTATTATTATCATCCTTGTTGTCATTACTACCATTAGATAAACAATCTACTAAGTCCAGCAGTACATCTCTCTTAGATGAGTATTGCAGATGGACAAGAACTGGGCCCAGAATTGAAAAAGAGGAAGAAATTGGCCTGGATCACATCTGAGAAACCTCAATGTCTTCAACTATGTTAATCCATTTCTCACTGCAAAAGCTAATCTCTTTAGTCCTCATGGCTGTCCTAGTGTTGCTAAACAATGTGGCCCAAAAGTCTAGTGCATTTTTAAGCCATTAAAGCACCAGGGTCTCCTCTCTTGGGAGGACATAAAATGGTTGTGAGACCTGGCCATCTTCCTAGGTCTCAGTAATAAAAGATTAAGGTTATTGCCCACACCACTGTGGTTTCCTTTAATAGCTATTTAAAGCTATTAATGTTTAAACTATGTTAAAATTTTTGGTACATCCCATATAGCTTCAAATCATGGAACATGATCATCTCCAAAGAATCATAAGTACTGGTGACCCAAAAGGGTAACAGAAAGATGCCTGGTGACTGCTACATATTACCAATGATTAATGCTCAAGTAAGTGATGTGAAAGGTATCAAGTATATGCCCATCAGAAAAGGAAGGGTAATGTCCAAACAGTGAGAATGATAAAAGATTGGTGAACTAAAGGTTGCATGGGAATCTATGAAATATTAGAGGAACTGAAGGAAAACTTCCAATCCAATGGGTAGATACTCTATAAAAGATTTATGTTAAGGTATGAATTAGAAGAGCATTGACTCCAGGGTCATAAGACCTGAATTCAAAAATCACCTCTGACTTTAATAGCATAATCTTGGATTTCTATTTCTTCATCAGTAAAATGTAGGAAGTTGAACCATATTGCCTCTAAGGTTCCTTCCATCAATAAATTTATGATCATATTATTATGAATAATAAACAAAAATATATTATCATAGCAGAAGATGAGAGAATGCTGGGCAGATTATATTTTATAAACTTGGAAGGAGTTTCTAAATTGATGAACTGCTACACTTATCAAAGCTCCAAAGCTCCATGTTTCTTTTTATTCCTTACAATATACTGAAAAAGTGTGAATACCTCAAGGAAATATAAAGGGCTATTTTTCATGGAAGACACAAGTAGAGAATAAAGGATTCAAGAGAGTCCTACATGGAAATTCAACTCTAGAAGAGGAGTGGTGGCAATAAAAATATTTATAAAGGAGCATCAAGAAGCCAAGTCCTGGGATCTGTGTATGGGATTTTCACTGTATTTCACATCCACAGTACCTGGACAGTGAGGTCTATCCTCATTTTAATTTCATAGAATCTCCATCTTCCTTCAAGATGTAAGATGTAGTTCAAGCATCACCTTCAATATGAAACCTTTCCTGAAACCTTCAACTATTAGTGCCTTTCTTCTGAAATTTATAATTATTCTTTCCATACTTACACGTATCATTTTCTCCTCTGCTAGACTGTAAGATCCTTATGATTAAAAATAATTTTGTTAATTGTATCTATATCACCAGAGGACTTAATAGAATGCCTGGCATATAGCAGTTGCTAAATAAATATTTATTTATTGATTGGAAGAAGTAAAGAGTCAACCTGGGAGAATGGGTATGTGTCCTCCCAGAACCCAATAATTATTTTTTTCAATTAATTTTTTTTCTATCTTACATGTCAATATAATTTTTAGTGATCATTTTCTTTTTTTTCTTCATTTCTCACATTTATTTATTTTTTTCCAATTTAAACATTATTTTATTTGGTCATTTTCTAGTAATCATTTTCTACCACTTTGCAATCTATGTTCTCTCCCTCATTTCTACCCCTCCATTTTCCACAAGATGTTAGGTAATATGATATTGATTATACAGGTACTATTATACAATACAGGATTTCCATGTTCATCATATTGTGAAAGAAGACACATATTGCTTACACTAGAGAAAAATTCAGTGATGAAATAAAGTGAAGACTGGAATGCTTCAATCTGCATTCAGACTCTATTAGTTCCTTCTATTGTGGTAGATAGTTTTTTTTTTCCATCATGAATCCTTTGGTGTTGTCCTGGATCCTTGCATTGCTGATAATCTTTCAGAACCCAATAACTATTGACTTTAATTATCATCTGGGAATGTAATTCCTTGGCTTCTTTTAGCAATCCATCCGAGGCCTCCCCCAAAATGTAATATAGTTTCTCGCTGGCAGTAAATGTTTATTATCACTTGTCCATCATTTAACTTCCCAAAGTAATCTTCCTATATATTTTTTTTAATTTTGCTTTTTGCAAATAATTTTCTGGAAACAAGATTTCTATCTAAAGTACATCTTTTAAGTGGTCATAGCTCTTCACTATAAGTAGAGATCAAGTACTCTACAACTCACTATAGTTTAATTCCTTCTACTTATAACTCTCACAACAGACACAGGAGACATTATATATTCTGTAAACAAAATATGGAATAAATGCATGAATTTTAAATGAAAGAATTAATTAAAATGCTTAACTGTTATTGATATGTATAATTTTATAGATGCAAAGCTGTATTATATTTGCATGTGATTTACATTCAACATTCAGATACTACTTTTGCATGCTGTTTGCATATATTTTAACATATAGTAATTACATATTTTTGCATTTAGATTGTTCAGATGTGACAGTCACTTAACTGTAATAAACCTAGTTAAGTGATAGAGTGTTGGGGGCAGTCATTGCATGTCAATATTTTACAGTATTTCTTCTATAAGAACATAGGCACTCCAGCTCTGCCCCAAACCCATGGCCTTTCCAGTATAGTATTCCCTCACTTTTGTAGGAATAAAGTTATTAGAGGTCTGGCTATCTTCCCAGATATCAATAATAAAAGATTTAAAATATTGCCCAACTATTCTAGTTTCCCTTACAAGTGTATTAAAGAGTTTGCATTAAAACAATAAAGCAAAACAAAAATATTCCTTTTATTGAACTACCATTCTAGGGAGTAGATTAGATACACAAAACAAAGGTATTTTAAGGTTTGGAAGAACTAAAACCAGTATCTTTCCTCTTCCTAAATATTTATCAAAGTTCTCTGTACCCAGGTACTTAATAAAGTTTGTACTTTATTAAGTATTGTACTGTAATTAAGTACCCAGGTACTTAATAAAAATTTGATCTTGTTATTATATGATTCCCATCATTCATGGGGGAACTTCTTGTGGCAGTAAAGAACTGGAAACAAAGTACATGATCAGTGATTGGGAAATGTCTACACAAATGTCCATAAATTAATATAATGGAATATTTACCTTTAAAAAAATAATGAACATGATCAATACTGAGAAGCATGGAAAGACTTAGACGAATTGATGCAGAAGAAAATAAGCAGAGTTAAAAAACAATTTGCATGTCTACAACAATGTAGCTAAACCACACCACACACACACACAAAATCAAAGATGAACACTGCAACATTATAAAGAATAAGTTTGATTCCAAAAAGAAGATATGAGAAGACATCTATTCATCCACCCCATCCCCAAATTCTCTACAGGAATGGTAGGGTGTATTGCATATAATATCAGGTTCTTTCTGTATTGATTGGATTTACTCATTTTTTTCTCTTCCCCTTTTCTTTCTTTAAAAACAAATATTTATAAGGGATCACTCACTGGGAAAGAGAGGAGATACAAAAAGAGATTCAGGTGGTGAAAAAACAAAAGATGTCAATAAAAATCTATTTTTATAAAGAATACATGCATTCATATTCTCCACTCTATTTCAGCCAGTATCTATTCCACAAAAGCATTTGATATCTGGGGTTAAACTAGTAAAAGAGGACAATTCTCTATTTGAGGAAGTAGCCAATGGAAAAATTTGCCTATTAATATTTTCTAAAGCTTCCTATTGTTCTTTATGCCTCTCTCTCCCAGTTACAAATTTGACCAAAATTGACTGAGGTGTTGAAACAAATACATTTGGTCCAGGGATAAATATCTCCTCAACTCTTAGCTTCTACTCCCTTCCCCAAAACTTAGTAAAACTCAAGAAAATATCAATTCTCACATGCAAATTTTCATGAGGTACAAACCTAATATGTTTGCACTGTTTCAGACTTAGGATAATTATTGTATTCTTAAGATGAAATATAATCAGCTTGTAAAACAAACAAAACAAAAAAACAAAAAATAAAAACAAACAAACCCCAAGAAGCTACCTTAGTGTTTGAAATCTAGGTAAGCTCTGGTAGATTAGAGATAGAAGTGTTTTCCTGTCCTTCAAATACTCTTTTTTTTAAATACCCTTACCTTCTGTCTTAGTATCAATACTGTGTATTGGTTCCAAGGCAGAGGAACGGTAAATTTTAGATATTTGGAGTTATGTGATTTGCCCAGGATCACGCAGCTAGGAGATATTTGAGGCCAAATTTGAACCCAGGACCTGTACGCTTGGCTTTCAATCCACTGAGCCACGTAGTTGCCCCCCTCTTTAAATACTCTTACAGGATGTTTCACTATGTCCTTGCATATACAACAGCAGCACATCATCTCATCTCTTTTTCTATTGATCCATGAATGTTTGTGTGAATTAACTAAAGAGTCTTCATAGAAATCCCTCCTGATATGACATTTCTCTGATTTTATGACACATAGTAGGTGCTTCCTAAATGCTAATTGACTAGTTGGATGAAATGTTCATTCATCCTTATTAAGATCATATTGTATGTTTCTATCAATCAACTGAGTATTTATTGTAACTACTATATTCCCAGAACTCTGCTGCATGTGGGTTGGATAATGATGGAATAGAAGAGATGCTATAGAACTATTTAAGGCATTCCAGGCTCTCTATTTGAAAGCTCAAATAAAAATTAGGAATTTTGTATTCTTTTCCAGACTTCACACATATGTCAGATTTCCTCTGATCCTGCTCTAAATCTGAAAGGATTGATAATATTTTCGTTTTCATACTCAAATGCTCAGTTCTATCTGATCACAACTGTCCCTGAAGAGGTGCCTGTTGTAGTGAATGTAGATGGAAGGACTCTGATTTCGCTTTCCTATCCCAGTAGTAGCCCAAATGGTCACTTTTTCTGTCAGCATGCCTCTGCTCTGGTAGCTTTTGCCCCTCTTGATCAAAGCTAGGATATAACACTAGGAGCTGATCTTGTTCCGTGGGGTGATATCCAAGTAAGTGAGCCTGACCATCTTTCCAGTCTCTCACTTCTTGAATCGGTACCTGCTGAGCTGGAGTGCCACTAGAGAGGTCATCATGGCCTTGGGATGGAAGGTGAGCAATGACCTCTGTTGGGACTTCCCCCCTCCCTCCCTCCCGGTGCCCGGTCCGGATCATCCTCCTTGTTAATCCATTCAGCGACTGTTGGTAAGACGACTGGTTTGGCTTGCCCTGGATGGCCTTCTGTCTCATATCTGTAAAAGGGAATAAAGGAAGAAATGACTTTATTTGTAGCCCTTCATAGGCTTTGCTCCAACTTGCCTTTCCAAACTTACACAACATAGCACATCACTCACCTTTATGCACTCTGAGGTCCAGTCAAATCCCTTCTTACTATTCCTTATGAATAGCCATGTTTCCTATTTCCACCTCTTCTCCATCCCTTGCTACTGTCTCTCCTAATGATTTTGTTGTTATTAAACCATTTCAGATCTGTCTGGCTCTTCAAGACCCTATTTGAGATTTTCTTGGTAAAGATACTGGAGGGGATTGTTGCTTCCTTCTCCAGCTCATTTTATAGATGAGTAAACTGAGGGAAACAGAGTTAAGTGACTTGACAGAGTTAAGTGACTTGCCCACAGTCATATAGCTAGTAAGTATTTAAAGCCAAATGTAAAAGGAAGAGGAGTCTTCCTGATTCCTGGCCTATTTTATTCACTGGGTCACCTAGCTGCCCATTGCTTAATGCCTAGCTTGCTTCAAAATTTAGTTCATCTATCTATCTATCTATCTATCTATCTATCTATCTATCTATCTATCTATCTATCTATCTATCTATCCATCTATCCATGCATCTATCTATCTATCTATCTATCTATCTATCTATCTATCTATCTATCTATCTACCTCTGTCTATATCTATCTATGTGTATATACATAAACATGTGTGTATGCATATATGTGTATGTCTATGTATATCTAGAAAGACACATGTATGTAACTAAACATATACATGCATATATACACCTATAGATGTATATATTATGTCCCCCTGAGAGAATTTAGGCTCCTTGATGACTTGCAGTATTTTTTATTTTAATTTCCAGGGTCTAGCTCAGTGTCTGATACATTGTAAGTTCTTAATGCTTATTGAGAATAGATCAGTTGATGGATTACTCAGAGTTTTAGCTCCCTGCTCCCCTTTTTACATGTAGATATTCCTGAAAAGTTATAAAGCAATTTTTAAAATTGTATTTTACTTGGAACTTCCATGACAAATATAGAAATAGGTCATCAGAGGAAAAAAAATTGTGGGAGAGAAAAAAATACTAATTTTTGCTTCAAGGAGGATTGAATCTACCACTATCAATATTCAATCTTAATTCCTCCCAACATCTTTTTCATCTTTAAAATAAGCCAGAGAAGGAAATGGCAAACCACTCCAGGATCTTTGCCAAGAAAATCCCAAATAGGGTCACAAAGAAACAGATAGGACTGAACAACATCTCCTTTAAGAAGTTAATCAGGGAGATATTTAAGATGATCTATCACCCTTATTGATTTTAATGAGTACACTTAAATTGAGCATTGGTTTAATTCTACCTATAAATTCTGGGGATTATATTTGATTTTATTTCAATTCAAAAGTATATGTCAAAGACTCTCCAGGTAGCTGTCACTTTGTTAGCTGCTAGCAGGAAAACAAGAGGACAATATTTCATTTTTATGTCTTAACGACACTTTATAGGGTTGAGGTGATAAGATATGTGCAAAAATAAATGCCTCATTTTCTTGCTAATTTCTTAGAAGAAATGGGTTAAATCCTACAGAAAATGTGTAAGACACATACCATAGGATGCCATTAAAGATAGAGTTTATTTTTGGTTGGAGAGATGTGGGATAGTTTCATGAAACAGGTAAAGTTTTAACAAAGATTTTGACTGAAACACAGGAATTAAAATGTTTTAATATTACAGGGAGAAGGGAAAAATTGAGAAAAGTCAGAAATTTCATGAAAATACATGGCATTCTAAGGGAATGACTACTAATCCAGTTTGACTGTACCATAGGGAATATAAAGAGGAGTGCTAGACACAAGGTTAGAAAGGAAAGTTTAAGACATATATTGGCAGGTTCTGAACATTCTCCAAGTTTAGACTTAATTCTGAAAGTAGTAGAGAGTCTCCAAAGAATTTTGAATAGGGGCAGGCCATGATCAAATGTATATTCTGGAAAATCAATCTGACAATATTTGTTATATTAGATTAGAAGCAAGGGGGCTGGAGATGAGGAGACATGCGAATAGGCTATTATTTCAGTAATGTAGGCAGAAAGAGGTGGGTGCCTGAACCAAGTTAGGTAGTAGTGAGAATAGATAAGGAATTGATTTTGAAGACATTTCAGAGATCTAAATGACAGGTTATGTTGACTGGCAGTATGTCCACACAAAGGTAGAGAAATAAAGCATTTATTAAGCACTTCCTATATTCTAGGCATTCTGCTAGGAGATGGAGATATAAATTCAAAGGAGGACACAGCCTCATATCTCAAAGAGTTTATACAATGGTTAGAGAGGAGAGATAAGTTCAGATATTAGCATAAAATATAAAGAGAATTTATGCAAATAAGTAAAAAGGGGATATATGCAAGATAGTTTGGGAAATCTTCACATAAGTACAGAGGCAGCTGGGTAATTAAGTGAATAAAGTGCTGGGCCCAAAGTTCAGAAGACTTGGGTTCAAATTTGATCTCAGATACTCACTAGCAGTGTGACTCTGGGAAAGTCACTTAACCTCTGTTTGCTTTAATGAACTAGAGAATGAAAAGGCAAACTAATCTAGTATCATTGCCAAGAAAACTCCAATAACCATTTAAGAAGGAGGATGACAGCAGTTGGGTCAGGATCAGGAAAGGTTGCATCTAGAACAGGAGCTCTTCACCTTTTTGTATGATGATCCCACAGGCAACCTAGTGAAATGTGCAGGTTCCTTTTCAGAATAATTTTTTTTAATTTAAAAAAGGCATAGAATTACAAAGGAATATCTAGGGTTCTGGGTGTCAGTTGGCCAATGAAGCTAACTGTCTTTCCAATCAAAGAGGAATAGTTTGGCTGAGATCTACAAAGTTCTGACTAAATAGCTTTTTCCACATTCCCACCTATTATTTGGACATTTTCCCATTGAAATATTTATAAAACTGTTTCTAAAGTCTATTATATATTGAATTTTAACCTCCATTTTATATATCAATAATATAATTTATGTATAGGCCATAATTTTCTGACATATACAGAACCCATGATTGGCTTTTACTTTACCTCACTTCTAAATTCCTTAACTTCTTTTCTTGCATTTATTGTAAATATCCTACAAAAAATTACCCTGACCAACATAATTTTTGCTAGTTTCTTGTCAAACCACAACTTTATTCTCATTTTTTCCATTTGTTTATTTTATCATATACTTAATAACTACCACCTTCAATAAAAACATTTAAATAAACAGATGCAAAACATTATGTGCAAAATCACAAACTCCACATTGCTCACAATTTGTTTAAAATATGTAAATTATGCATCTATGGTAATATAAACATCCTCTGCTTTTGAGTTCCCTTTGGATTTATTTTACTTGGACACTTTTTTCTCTTGATTTTGCGGCTGTTATTTTATTTTATTTTTTTATGTAATCATAGTGTGTATTATTCTTCTCTTTTCATCAATGAATAGGTTTTTTATTTTCTTTACATTTCCAATATTTGTCATTTTTAGTAACATAATGCAATTCATTACATACAAATATTACAATCATTTCAGCCATCTCTCCCATTCATTGCATTTGTGCTATTCTAATAGTTTCTTAAGCATTTTATTAAAACAAAATCCCACAGTAAGTTGACAAAAGTCACTCATAATGTCATTTGATCAATTGCCCATTTGAAGTATTTATAACCCTCTTTTTAAAGCCTATTTTATGTTTGAACATTTAAGGTCCATTCTATATAGAGAAGGACTAGGTTCCTCCTAACTATCAGGTCGATGTCCCAAGTGGTCAGTGTGTCAATCACAGTCTACTGAGTCTGTAGTGGGAAGAAGTGGTTGGGACAGGTGGGCTATCATTTCTGCAAACCCAGTAACTTTATTTTTCCAAGCTTACCCAGTGTGTTGACAATTACCTTAAACTTTACTTGTAAAATATCTGATTAACTGTACATCAGTACTCTTAGAACATAACTTCTATAGATTTAGGACACCCAACTCTTTTTCCTTAATAGGTTAATTTCAAGTGCCCTGTTAGGACCATTTTTTTTCCTGCTAATATTTGAATACTTAACATGGTTAAGTCATAGTTGCCCTGGATACAAAATTTCTTCCTAACAAGTCCTAGAATTGCTCTTTGCTCTAGCGATGTCCAGGTGATTGACCAATGAAGAGCTCAACTGGCTATTCCAGGTACTCCTGTAGCAACTAGGTTGTCTGCCTGGGGTCAACTCCAAAGTTGCTAGCATATTGGGATCATCTAATAGACAAAGGACAAAAAAGGGGAGGTGATATGAGCAAGTAGAAACAATGCCCCCCCAAACCCCCAAAATACCAGCACTTTAATTTTCCCCTCAATAAAACCAACTTATTCAACAAGAAGACTCAGATCATGAACCATCCATGTTCTAATCATTAAAGGTAGTGTTATCCCTGTTTAGAGAGAAAGCATTGGAAATATTTTCCCCCCTCCTTTCTTTTCTTCTTCAAATCTGAAGCTATTCATAAAAGGCTGATACAGGATTGGATTTCCTTTGCAGACCAAAAACACATTTAAAAAAAAAATCTCCACATGAATTATTTACATGGCAGCTCCAATCAGCAACATACCTGACAGACTCCCCAGCTGAAATGAAAGTTCACTATGTAAAGGTGCCAAGGGAGAATGGCAGCCTCCCACTGCGAGTTTATAGACAGAACTAAGTCAGCACACATTATATGTCAGAGCCAACATCAGAAGGAATCAGATCCTTTGATCTCAGACCTCCACAGGAAGCTTAGATCTCAGACAAATTAGATAAAAAATGAATTTATAGCAGATATGTGTCCTAAGGCACACAGCTGAACACTTGGGTTCTGGGGAAAGGAGGATAGTGAGTATCAAAACATAGAAATCAGTGGCATGTTTCTCCCTCCTTTCCCCTCCCATCCCACCCCACTACTGCCTTGGGGGTCACATGCTCATTAAAATAAGAAGATGGGATTCCAACTTACCTCTTCCTGTGTCTTATATAATCCTCACTATTTTTTTTTAAATCCCACAACAACAAAACAAATCCCAGCTATGGGAATGGTGTGATGTAACCTGGCCAAGTCTTAGAGATATAATGATAAAGGGGTTTAGGGTGTCCCTGAGGGGAAAACATGTGGGTGATCCATTTCTGTTCTACCCAGGAGGGCAGTGGCTCACTTTGTGTACCCTTCTATGACCACCCGGGGTTAACCTGTCAGTTTCCCACATCCAGACACAGCCAAGGATAGTAGAAAGAGCTCTGGATTTATAATCAAATCATGTAGGATTGAATCTTGGTTCTATTCTTCACTATCTAGACAACCTTGAGGAATCATTTCACTTCTCTGGACCTTGATTTGCTCATCCATGGACTGATAACCACAGATGAACTCTGAGGTCACTTACATTTCCTATCTCTTCCCCACTTTTCAGGTACAAACACATGCATCATGTATGGTATATTTAAATTCGTTTTTGATTATAATTGTTTGACCTTTTTTTAAACTAATGAAAGCATTAACAAATATAACCACTAAAGGGAGTATATTTGTTTTTGAAGATATTATGCATATTTTACCTAAAAAATTATAGAGAATTTCATTCATCTTATAAAAGGCAGCCAAGATAATTCATATGCTTCTTTTGACCTAGCAATATTATATATTGTGATTGTTCATGAATTTCAGTCATGTCCAGTTCTTTATGACCTCATTTGGATTTTCTTGGCAATGATCCTGGAATGATTTGCCATTTCCTTCTCCAATTCATTTTCCAGATGAGAAACTGAGGCAGATAGTGTTAAGTGACTTGTTGAAGGTTACACAGCTAGTTAGCATCTGAGGTCAGATTTCAACTCAAGATGATGTTTTTCTGACTCTAAACTTTGTATTCTATCCCCTGTATCTCTTACCTGTCCATCAATATTATATAAGCCACTATATTTTGAACCTCTGGTTTAAAAGAGAGAACTGGGTAAGGACTGAAATGTTAAATGATCAGTGGATACAGACAATAATTTCTCATTGCTTTAGTTTTTCATTTGTCAAATGAAGAAAAGTCTTGACATACCCCTAGGATTGCAAAAATCCATGTCTTAGATAATCACTTTTAATTTTACCTTTGCTATATACAATATTGGTTTAAGATTGTTTTCATACTTAATATTTTAATATTTGTTTGATTTGTTTGGGCACAACAGTAAATATTCAATAAGTGACTCCCTGGGAAGACAAATGTACACAGAACATACTTTTAACTTTAGTCTGCATTTTTGATGTTTTCTCCCTCTTTTTCTTAAATCTAGATAATTAAAATAATAAATTGTGCCCTGATAACTTGTAATCTTCACTAATTTTTGAGGTATTTACAACTCAAACTGAAAATTTAACAAGCTTTCCACCTTTTGGGAGCTGGCTCCAGCACTTCATTGACAAGGAATTAATGAGACCTCACTTTCTCTCATGACACCCCCAACATCCAATGTGTTGCAAATGCCTGCATGTTGACTTTCTTAACATCTCTTGTTTCTTTCTTTCATTTGACATAACCATCACCCTGGTACAAGCCTTTATCACTTCATGACTGTACTATTACAATGGTCTGGTGATGGAATTTCCTATCTAAGTCTCTCACTATTTGAGTTCATTCTCAACTCAATTGTTAAAGTGATCTCCCAAAAGTTAGTACTGTATTGTTTCATACCCTCATTCAATAAATTTCAATGACTTCCTATTACCTCCAGTAGCAAATTAAAAAAAAAATAAGAGTCTGTTTGGCTTTTAGAGCATTTCATAATTTGCCCTCTTCCTGTGTTTCCATTTTTACTCCTTACTACCCTCCAAGCATTCACATCTTTTGTGATCCAGTGACACTGGCCTCATTACATATCTGGAAATTATGTTGTTAAGCTTATATGAAGCTCAGAAAAAGCAGGAAACAAATCTGCTTTTTCCCAGGGGAAGATTCAGAAAACAGATCTCTTCTATCTAGAATTCTATCTTCTGGTAAAATGGTCTGTTTGGTTCCACATCCCTTTTTAATTCAAAAGCTTCCTTGGGAACTCTTCTCCTTGTTTCTTCTCTAATAATTTATTAATAAGCCACCACATAAAAAATGTAGCTTAATAAAACACCAAGGCATTGTTGACTGCTTAACATAGTTAACTTAAGTGGCATTGATAAGATTCATGTAGATGGCCATATTAGATTATCTAAGAGATTAGCATCACTCCAATAGTTAGCCAAGGAATGTGACTGGATAGATTGCTTTTTTATGGAATCTGGAGCCAGGAGACTATTCTCAGCATCCACACTCTTAACAGATAGAATAAATTACACCAGAGAGGCCTCACAAAATCAAAATCAAAATCAAAATAGTTCCATTAACATTAAAACAGGCAATGAGATTTAAAGGGATGTTATAAAATATATAATAAATGCAATTTTCAAGGATTTCAAATTTGGTAAATTATGCTTCTCCCTCCCTGTCTCCTTATAATACCCTATACCTTTATAATAAAACTTGACATTTATAGCACATGCTATCATGGGATCGTAGAAGATACCCAACCTCGAAGCCAGAAATAGAAGAGTTCAAATTAATGTCTCTGATAGATATTGGTTATGAAACCCTAGATATGTCACTTAACCTGTCAGAAACAAACAATTCCTCAAGACTGGAAATAGCAGAGAAGGTGCTTATCTGTATTGATAGAAATTCCTTATATTTATGAAATAATTAGGTCTCGCAAACACACATGCAAATATACAAATAGGTTGCTATTAAAATGTATACATGCATTATATACATGTGTGTCTATGCACATATACCCTTCTAAGTAGACATGTATTTTCTTTTATGTTTGTCACAAGAAATTCTGTGAGGAACAACTGAAAGGATTATTATTCCCATTTTATAGATCACAAAAACAAGGCTTTGAAAGGTGATGAGATTTTTCCCAAGGATATAAAGTTAGTAAAAGTAAACCTTCATAACCCAGAAATTCTGAATATTATTCCATTTTTATGGACACCAGGAAAAGTGGAGATATTTGGTAATCTTCAAAAACTATTCACTTCTTGATTTAAAAGGTTAAGATAAAACCTAGGGCTTATTCTAAAAACCATAAGCCATGTCAAATAATATTATTATTCCTCAATAGTCTCCTACTATATGAATTTGTTGGCATTTTTATCACATGGAAATATGGTTGTGCTTAACTATTGCTTCAAATTATCAAGAACATAGATTATTCTTGTGTATAGGAATAAAGAGACAAAGTCACTAATCGCTTTCAGTGGTCTATGAAATTTTTATTTAAACCTACCAATAGTATAATGAGTAGACACCTATTACTGATTTTTGTGAAGATATGTACAAAATGGCAGGAGAGGTTGATATAATTGATTTATGATCAATCAATCAACAAATCTCTATTAAACAACACTATATGCCAGGTACTATAATAGTGATTAAAATACAAGGAATTAAACAATCTCTTCTAGTACTGAGCTTATACCCTAATCAAAAAGATAGTGAGGAGAAAGATATATAGGAGATAGAAGGACATCATATAATACAAATATAGCCTACATAGTATAACACAAATGGAAAATAAAATGAATATATAACAAATATATGTAGCAAATAGAGAATCAGAAAAGTTTTATTCAGAAGATAGCACCAGTTATATTTTCTTTTTTTTTTTTCTGAGTTGTGGTCCCTTTATTTTAAAAGGTCAGGTACATTAATGGAGGAAATAAAGAAACAAAATCAGTTTAACAGAATCAAATTACATATGCTCTATTCCCTCAATAATGTAAGAAGGGCTATTGGTTTTGCAACACTTATTTCATATTAATTTTAAGTAATATTTTCTTTTCCCCATTTATATATAAAAATAATTTTAATATATTTTTTTTAAATTTTGAGTTTCAAATACTCTTCCTCCTTTCAACCCTTCCTCCCTCACTTCCTCTCCCTTGCTCTTTCCATGAGATGATACATGATGTGATAAAAATATTACATGTTCAATCATTTTTCCATATTAGCCATTTTGTGCAACTGAACTATATCTTTATTTAAGAAAGGAACTCTATGAAGTGAATGGTAAAGATACCAAGTTGAATGAGTAAAGCAAAAGCACTGAGATGGGAATTAGGTTAACAAATAGAAAGAAGGTCAGCTTGTTTATGTTGCATAATTTTTCAGGGAGAGTAATGTTTAATTTCATTGGAAAGACCAGAGTCACTTTGAGAGGGTATTTAAAATATCAACAGATATATTATCTTTGAGGCAATAGTGAGTCATAGATCTGAGCAAGGCTCACAGACTGAACTGAATCTGTGGAAGAAATGCACATGTCCTCAAGATAACACATCTATCAAAGTATTTAACTACTCACATTTATTCATTCTAACCTCCAACTATGCCTCTTAACTCTATTTTCCTAGACTGAATGGATATTACTTGACATTTATTTTCCTCTATTTCAAAGAGTGTGGAATATATATGTGTGCACACACACATGATTTGATGTATAAATACATGAAAGGGATATAGGAAGGAGCAAGAAGAAGGGAATGAGAGAATAATAGGTAAATTAGTTAATAAAGAGAGAAGTCATTAGAAAAAATAAATCTTAATTTACAAAGAGGATCTTGAAAAGAAGTTAAAAATAAAAGGTAAGAATTTGTAATAAAGAGTGATGTGCAGAAAATAGACATATATATATATATATATATATATATGAAAATAGATTGGAAGAAATTAAAAAAATTAATTATCACAACTCTAGATGTGAATGGCATGAAGATGCCCATAAAATGGAAGAAGACAGTAGAATATAAGAATGCAATATATATATTTTTTTTCCAAAAATATGCTTAAAATATAAAGACTCACAGAATTAAAAGAAAGATTTGTAGCAGAACCCTGTATGTTTCATTTAAACTAAAAAGCAACAGGAGTAATAATTAAGATTTAAGATGGGGCAAGAGCAAAATTTTATTTAACTTCAAAGAGATAAATAGGGAAATAGCATTTTGTTGAAAGTCACCATACACTATTAGGCAATATCCAGTGTTAACATATACATGCTGAATTAACATCTAAAAATATAAAGGAAAATTGGGAGACCATAAAGAACCCCCTATAAGTTCTAGGTAAATCTACACAATAAAACAAATTGAGGAAAATAAGGACGTGAATTAAATTTTGGAAAAGATTGAGTAAGGATATACAAGAATATTAATATTTCTCAGCTGTGTAAAAGACTTTTACAAAACTTGACCATAAATAAAGCATAAAATTGCATAGATGAAGAAAAGCAGAAATATATGGAACAGCATTTACTGCCCCAGTGAAAGAAAATATCAAATAAAAGGTTTCTGAAAAGTATAATAAATCAGCTTCAGATTAACTTCCTCCTAAAGAATTGATGGATCAAAGAACAAATCATTAAAAAAAAGATAATATCATTTTAGAAAATGAGACTACATACCAAGTAATTTGGCATGCAAATCAAAGCAGCCCTCAGGGGGAAAGTCATATCTCTAAAAACTTTTATTAAGAAAAAAAGGAAGAAAGGCAGGTAGGAAGGAAGGAAGGATGGAAGGAAGAAAGGAAGGAAGGAAGAAACAAAGGAAAGAAGGAAGGATCAATCAATAGATTGCATTTCTACCTGAAAATGGAATACTGAAAAATAAAAAAATGAATATTAAAAGATAAATTCCCCAAATCAAGGGAGAGATAGATAAAATTAAAAAGAAAATATGAATTAAGTAAATCTAAGAGTTGACTTTTTTGAAATAAACACATATACACACATATGGTTTTGATACCCAAATGAGAGAACAGAAAAACAGACAAAGAAACAATAGACCAATATCGCTAATGAACATTGATGGGGAAAAAATAAATATTAGAAAAGAGGCTATAGAACCATTTCACAAAGATTATACCACGTTGGATTTGTATGAGAAGTGTAGGATTGAATTAATAGTAGGACAATATAAACTTGACTCATCCTGTTAATAACAAAAATATATGTTCATGGGGGCTGAGTCAAGATGGCTGCTTAGATGCAGCAAAAGTCCAGACCTCTGTGAAAACCCTTCCATGCCAATGAAAAACAAAGTGCTTCAAGGGGACAGAAAACTAAATCTAACAAGACATAGCTGGGGACCCTCCTGCTGGATATTTAAAAAATCCAGAATTCTTGGGATTAAGGAAAAGGAAGAAGGAAAGTCCCAGGACCCCTCTCTCACCGACTGTGCGATGTCTCTGGTGGTCTCAGGCAAGGACACCAGCCCAGAGGGAGTGACATATTGGCACAGCTGTGCCAGGCTCAGGGCACTGACCACAGTCAGCAGGGAGGTAGCTGGAGGAGAAGCATGGAGAGGGCAGCTGAGTTGCAACCAATACTCTCCATTTTGCCCTGCCCCTTTCTAGAGATTTTAGCCTCAGGGCACTCCCCTATAAGCTCAGCCCTGGCTTATTTTTATCAATAGAACAGATAAGAAGCCTTCAGAGGGCAGGGAAGCTAAATCTTCAACACTTCTCACCCACTGATTGCTCTGAGAGCCTTGCTGACTAAGCTCCCAGGGCAAACACTCCGACCACTATAGAATACCTTGATAACAGGGTGGGAAGAACAGTTTCCTTTAGCCTCCACCTCTGCACCTACACCTTCAGTTTCTGCTGCAAGCTGGGGAAGATTTGACCTCATGGCTTATCATTACTCCATCACTGTGAATCTTAAATTTTCTCAGACTCTACCTTGGAACATTATCTTAAGGTTATGGTTAAGGTTATTCCCCATTTAAACAATGGAGGTACTTGGTCAGGAATGAATTTGGAACTTTAAAATTATTCCACCCATACTTAGGCATATTTTAGGGGAAAATAAAGTTGTAAAACTCCTTAGTGAACAATGAAGGTACTTAACTCATACTTATAGTGAGGCCAAAACCTTAAGCTAGGTCTATTTTTAGATCTAATACAAAAGGGTGTTAAGTACCTATGAAGGTCAAATTAATCACTAAAAGGTCAGGCTACTTGAAAGGGGCAAGTTTAACAAAGAGGTATGAAGTATTCAGAAGATATAATCTACCCAGAGAAGGTGAGAACTAAAAACTAAGAATGAGCTGTCCTAGGAAAAGCGTCTACTGTGATTGGTAGACGTGAAAATTTAAGGGAGGTAACACAAGAGAAATTTCCCTTAAAAGGAGCTGTCTGAACCAGTTCAAAGTAGTTTGAGTTAGTTCAGCTTTGGTAGCTGAGTTGGAGCTCAGACTAGTTGGAGAGCTGGGGTCTCTCTCTCTCTCTCTCTCTCTCTCTCTCTCTCTCTCTCTCTCTCTCTCTCTCTCTCTCTCTCTCTCTCTCTCTCTCTGTATCTGAACTTAGTTGAGGTCAGGAGCTGAACTGGAGGGTCTCTCTGAACACTAGAGTTTTGCCTGGGACAAAATCTTGTGGTGAGTGATTAAGGACTGACTAGTCTCTCTTAAAGCTCAGGCCTAGGCCAATGGTCTAGGCCCTTTCCTACTATTTTTTTCTTCTTCTTCTTCTTCTTCTTCTTCTTCTTCTTCTTCTTCTTCTTCTTCTTCTTCTTCTTCTTCTTCTTCTTCTTCTTTCTTCTTCTTCTTCTTCTTCTTCTTCTTCTTCTTCTTCTTCTTCTTCTTCTTCTTCTCTTCTTCTTCTTCTTCTTCTTCTTCTTCTTCTTCTTCTTCTTCTTCTTCTTCTTCTTCTTCTTCTTCTTCTTCTTCTTCTTCTTTTCTTCTTCTTCTTCTTCTTCTTCTTCTTCTTTTCTTCTTCTTCTTCTTCTTCTTCTTCTTCTTTTCTTCTTCTTCTTCTTCTTTTCTTCTTCTTCTTCTTCTTCTTCTTCTTCTTCTTTTCTTCTTCTTCTTCTTCTTCTTCTTCTTCTTCTTCTTCTTCTTCTTCTTTTCTTCTTCTTCTTCTTCTCTCTCTCTCTCTCTCTGTCTCTCTCTCCCTCCCTCCCTCCCTCTCTCTCTCTCTCTCTCTCTCTCTCTCTCTCTCTCTCTCTCTCTCTCTCCTCCCTCTCTCTCTTTCTCTCTCCCTCCCTCTTTCTTTCTCTCTCCCTCCCTCCCTCCCTCCCTCTATCTCTCTCTCTCCCTCCCTCCCTCCATCTCTCTCTCTCTCTCTCTCTCTTCCCCCCCTTTCTTTAATTCCTTCATTCTTATTCATTAAAATCTCCATATAACCCAGCTGACTTGGGTATTTCATATTTGGAAATTTTTTCCCATGGCAACCACTTATATTTGATATAAAATCAAGACACTAAAAATTATCTTTACAGTTTGGCAATTCAAAGTCTTGGAACCCATATTTTCATTGTCACAGTTTATGGCAACCACTCTTTTGTCTGTCACATCACTCTAATCTATTCAATCACCAGAGCAGAGAAGTAGCCCCTTCAGGACAGAGCAGTTCAAATGCACAGATCTAGCAAATAAACAAAGGAGCAAGATTACAGCCAATGACAGATAGGAAAGAAGGGGAAAATATGAGTAAACAACAGAAAAATAAAAAAATTACAATCAACAGATTCTATTCATGTAATGAACAAAGAGCAAGTAGAACAGAGGAGGACCAAGGAACAGCAAGCAAAAACACAGAAATTCCAGTGACCTGGACACAGAGTTTGGAAGAACTCAAAACACGATTCAAAAAACAATTAAGAGAGGCTGAAGAAAATTGGGGAAATAATTTAAAAAGCAAAACAAGTCATCTGAAAACAGAGGCACATGAACTAAAACAAGAAAATAGTGTCTGGAAAGCTGAATTGACCAGCATGAAAATGAGGCAAAGAAAATTAGAATCCAACAACTAGAAGTAAATGACTTCACAAGGCTGCATGAGCCTATAAAACAAAATCAAAAGAATGCAAAAATTGAGGAAAATATGAAACACCTCATTAATATAACTACAGACATGGAACATAGATCAGGAAGAGGCAATTTAAGAATTATCTGACTACAGGAAAAAGAAAAATCCTGGTCATCATTCTACATGAAATTATGCAAGAAAACTGTCCCAACATTCTCAAACAAGAAGGGAAAGTGGAGATTGAAAGAATCCACAGATCACCTCCTGCATTAATTCCCAGTTGACAACACCCAGGAATGTTATAGCCAAAATCAAGAACTATTAGACCAAGGAAAAGATACTACAAACTGCAAAGAAGAAGCCATTCAGATATCATAGAGCTATGGTTACAAAAAAACATAGGACCTGGCTGCATCCACACTTAAGGACAGGAAAGTATGGAATATGATATTCTGGAAAGCAAGGAAACTGGGTCTACCACCAAGAATCAACTACCCAGCAAAACTGACTATATTCTTACAAGGGAAAGCATGGTCATTTAACAAAATAGAAGTATTCCAAGTATTTGTAAAGAAAAGACCAGATCTGAACAGAAAATTTGATGCCCAAACACAGAAGGTTGGATTTGATTATTTAAGAGTGGTAGCCAGGAATTTAATTAATTCTAAAGAGATTTATTTTATAATTTATTTACAAAATATAGAGAAGAATGAAGAAGGACATCAGAGAGAGGATAGGGTAAGATATCTAGTCTATAACCAGGGGAGAGTTAAATTTAATCTTCACAAAACTAAATATTTTAATTCTTCAAAACTGGTTGGTCAAAAAACAAATCAAAGAAACAATTACTGATTTCATTGAAGAGAATGGCAATGAGGAAACAACTTATCAAAATCTATGGGATGCAGCCAAAGCAGTACTGAGGGGAAAATTTATATCCCTGAGTGAATATATATCAACAAATTAGAGAGAAAAGAGGTCAATAAGTTGAGCATGCAACTTAAAATTAGAAAGAGAACAAATTAAAAATCTCCAGATAAAAACTAAATTGGAAATCAAAAATCAAAGGAGCAATTAATAAAATTGAAAGCAAAAGAACTATTAAATTAATAAATAGGACTAGGAGCTGGTACTTTGAAAAAAACAAAATAGATACAGTACTGGTTAATCTAATTTTAAAAAGAAATAAGAAAATCAAATTAATAGTATCAAAGATGAAAAGGGAAACCTCACCTCTAATGAAGAGGAAATTAAGGTAATTATTAAGAACTATTTTGCCCAACTATATGGTAAAAAATATGACAATCTAGGTGAAATGGGTGAATATTGATAAAAATATAAATTTCCTAGATTAACAAAACAGGAAATAGAATACTTAAATAAATAATTGCATCTCAGAAGAAGAAATTGAACAAGCCATCAAGGAACTCTCTAAGAAAAAATACCCAGGGTAATGTGGATCCACAAGTAATTTCTAGCAAACATTTAAAGACCAACTAATCCCAATATTATATAAATTATTCGACAAAATAAGCAAAGAAGGAGTTTTACCAAATTCTTTTATAACACAAATATGGTACTGTTTCCAAAGCCAGGCAGACTAAAAATAGAGAAAGAAAACTTCAGATCAATCTCCTTATTGAACATAGATGCAAAAATCTTAAAGAGAATACTAGCAAAAAGACTCCAGCAAGTGATCACAAGGATTATTCAGTATGGTCAGGTAGGATTTATACCAGGAATGTAAGGATGGTTTAACATTAGGAAAACCATCACATAATTGACCATATTAACTAACAAAGCAACAGAAATCACATGGTTATCTCAATAGATGCAGAAAAAGCCTTTGATAAAATAAAAAGTTGATTTTTATTGAAACTACTAGAAACTATAAGGATAGATGGGTCTTTCCTAAAAATAAAAAAAAAACAGTATATATTTAAAATATCGTCAATAAGAACAGGAGTGAAGCAAGGATGCCCATTATCACCACTATTATTTAATATTGTACTAGAAACCCTAGCAGTAGCAATTATAGAATAAGAAGGAATTAAAGAGATTAAAGTAGGCAATGAGCAAACTAAACTATCACTCTTTGCAGAAGATATGGTCATCTGTCAGCCATTGTCAACCTTAAAGGAGGGAAAAGTCTGATCCCTTTGGACCTGAGGGGTCAAGGACTCAGACAGCCTCTGAGCTGATCCCCACAAATCTACACTCACACCTGCCTGAATCCAATCCTGGTTATAACTTGATACCATAGGTAGACTAAGAAATAAGGGATAAAGGAAAATGAATCCCTGGGTTGTCCCTAGAACCATCCAGAAAGAAGCACCTTTGGGGATTAGAGTTAGGGACTTCCCTTGAGCCTTTACCCACTTCCAGATTCCTTCTACCCTTCAACATTAAACCACTTCTAAACTGCAGTCAGAAAAAGGAAGATTATTATTTCACGGGACATAGAGGTAGCAGAACCAAAGTTGATTGGACAGTCTGTTTCTATCTGACCCCTGCTGTGCTTGTACCTCCAGGGGATCAGTGCTTACCACACCCTGGGGTATCTTTAACACCAATCAATTGAGGAGACCTTCCCTCAGGCTACCATCCTTGGCCCATTTTCAGGAACCCCATCTTTCCTGTGAATTATCCTCTTGTCCCAACTCTAGTGAGGTGCAGGAGGAGGAAGCCTGGCAGTCATATACCACCCAGACCTCTCACTTATATTCTCTCACTAGGGCATTGACAGTCACTCATCAGCCAACTAAATCAGCTTCCCAACTAACCATTACTGACCTAAAAACTAACCTTTACAGCTCTTTGTGGTGACAAAAAATTGGAAAATGGGGGGATGCCCTTCAATTGGGGAATGGCTGAACAAGTTGTGGTATATGTTGGTGATGGAATATTATTGTGCTCAAAGGAATAATAAACTGGAGGAATTCCATGGGAATTGGAAATACCTCCAGGAATTGATGCAGAGTAAAAGGAACAGAACCAGGAGAAGCTTATACACAGAGACTGATACATTATGGCACAATCAAATGTAATGGACTTCTCTACTAGCAGCAATGCAATGATCCAAGACAATTCTGAGGGACTTATAAGAAAGAAAGCTATTCACATCCAGAGAAAGAACTGTGAGAGTAGAAACACAGAAAAAAAAATATTTGCTTGATCACATGGTTCAATTGGAACATGATTGGGGATGTAGACTCTAAATGATCATGCTAGTGCAAATATCAATAATATGGAAATAGATCTTGATCAATGACACATGTAAAACCCAGTGGAATTGCTCATTGACTATTGGAGGGGTAGGGAGGAGACAAGATAAAGAACACAAATCCATAACTATGGAAATATAGTCTAAGTTAATTAAATTAATTAATTAAAAACATTTTCATATTAATAAATAGAGAAAAAGCTTTTGACAAAATATAATGTCCACTTCTGTTAACTAGAAAATAAAGGAATAAATGGTCCTTTTCTCAATATGACAAATTATATCTAAAGCCAAGAACTAGTAGAGTATATAATAAAGATCTAGTGGAATACTTTACAAGATGATCCGGAGTGAAACAAGGGTGTCTAGTTACTATTTCTATTCAATAGTGCTAGAAATGTTAACTATAGCAATAGTGTATGAGTGTGATAAGAAAAAGAAATTGAGGAAATATGTATAAAGAAGAAATAAAATTATTTTTTTTTATTATATTGTGAAGATGTACTTAGTAAACCCTAGAGAATTCACTAAACAAATGAAACAATCAACATCTTCAGTACAATTGTAGGAAATAAATTAAACCCATAGAGATGATCAATATCATAAAAATGAACAATTTTGAAAGACTTAAGTATTCTTACAGACTAAATAAGCAACCATGATTTCACAATACAAATGAAGAATTCTGGTCATTTTATGACAGAGAGAAGCTAGACTATTGGAGATGCCAAACATATCAAATATATTATTTTGGATGCAACCAATGTTGCTTATGTTATCAGAGATGTTTATACTTTGCTTACCTTCTTGTATCACAGTGGTCCCTTTCTTTGTCTCTTCTAATCTTTCTTGATTCCTAGTGGGATGTGAATTATGTTTAACCTGAGGATTTTTCTTCCTGTCAGCTACCTGAGGTCCAGAAGTCTCTTTGGTTTTTGTTTCTGTGCCAAAGAAAAACAAACAACACATTTGACAATGTAAGGTATGAAATCACATATCTTAATGTATTTTCTTAGCACAGAGCATGCCACTTCAAAATAATACTTTGTACTTTTAATATGTGAGCTATGCTGCCCAGAAAGGGAGTCTGACCTAAATTCTGAGTGACAGGCAGGCCATACACTCAAAACACAACTGGAGTTTTTGTTCATTTTGATCTTAGCACAGCAAGGGATCTTTTATATCTATAACAATTCTTTTGGAGGAGGAAACTGAGACACAAAGAAATTAAGCAATTTTCCCTGTTACCTTGATGAATAATGGGCAGATTTAGGACACGTACTCACTCATCCAGGGCAGAAAAGCAGAAACTGTTACCAAAGGGCTTGAGCAAGACTACCAGATGCTCTCCTACCTTTGTGTTGTCTGTAAGCAGAGAAATCCTGAACCTCTATCTTATTGTTAGACTGGCCAGTTAAGATAGTACTTGAGCTATGTGTTTCAAATGAGGGCAAACAAGATAGTCAGGTAAGGTCTTTTTTGTTGTTGTTGCTAAGCAGTTCAGAGTGAAGTCCAGTGGTCTAAGCGACTTTCTGGTGTGTCTGTTGATGTTTCATTATACTATATTTTACCCTGGGGAAAGACTCGTGCATCAGACAATGTCAGAAGCTGCTTATGGTCTTAGGCATGGCATGAACCAAATACTGAAAGGTCAACAAGAATTGAATTCTTGACCACATCTTTTGAGTACTTTCCTAGTTTCACAGGCAAGCTTCTTTCTGAAGACATGGGACTCTGGTAATCAGTGGTCATGGAGTATTTGCCTCAAGAACATACATGACTAGACCTATACTTTATTCAAGTCACAAACTAAGGGTAGCTTAGTGATATGGGTAATAAACATGTGCACAGAATGATTAAATAAGCCTGTAGAAAACCCACCCTCTAGATGTTTAATTTAAACACACAGCTAAACCATAGCTAACAACTAGCATATAGTTGTAGTCATTTTTATGAAACCTTTTCCAATTCCTTCCTGGTATCACTGGGTTCATGGTTAATATTTTCATAACACTAAAAGTCTACCTTCTTTTAACATAGCAATTATTGAGTAGAAGGAAAACTTATAATGATACCCTTTATTTATTTAGCACCTGACAATAATAAGGAGCTTTACCAAAGCCTTATGAGATAGATGGAATATATATATATATATATATATATATAAACACACACACACACCCATATATATATATATATATATATTACTGCCCTCAGTAGGGCAGGGAAAATTATTTTAGAACACACAGATCGTAAGGAGTAAATCTGGGACTTGAATTCAGTTTGTTTTTCTCTTTTCCTTTCATCTTAGAATTGATACTAAGGATCAGATTCAAGACAAAAGAATCAGGGCTAGGAAATAAAGATTAAGTGACCTGTGCAGCTTCACACAGCTAGGAAGTATCTGAAGTAAAATTTGAATATAGATGTTTTCTGGAGTAGAAAAGCTCTCTTTCTACTAAGCCACCTAGCTGTCCCTAAATCTAGTTCTTCAGATTCCAGAAAAGAAGGAAGTTAGTCGGGGGAGAAGAGGAAGGAAAAGGAAAAAGAGAAACAAGAAAAAGAAGTAGAGGAAGAGGAGAAATTTATTAAAGGGAATGTTTATAAATATATTAGGAGATCTATATTATGAAATCAAAGCTGAACATGTTTAAAATAATTAACATCTAAGTAATGCCAGTCAAGAAATGTATTGCTGAGATAGTTGGGTGGCTCAGTGGATCCACATTGAGATGATAACTGAATCCATGGGAATTAATGAGATCAGCAAGGGGAAGAAAGAGCATGTAGGGTAAGGAGATGTGGACTCAGAATAAAGCCTTAGAGGATGTCCATACTTTGTGGGCATGACCTGAATGAAGATCTAGAAAAGGAAACTGGCATGGAGTAGCCAGATATACTCAAATCTCATAGGGAAACAAATCTTCATATGTTAAAGAAACAATATTCAAAATATTTTGGAGAGCACAAGAAGTATATTGCACCAAAAATGGTCCATTGTCATAAAACAAACTGTTACCATTTGTTCACTGGACATAACATTTCACAAAAACTTGAGGAGGAATTTTTTAATAGATGATGTCACACCAAATGTTAAAAATTTCCAAGCAACATTGGGGGAGATTTCCAGTATATAACGTTGTGACTGGAAAAACCAAAATTCTGTAAGAATAGGATGAAATATATGTCATCCCTGTCATCAGGAATGTTAATGGATCTATATGAAGGATATTTTTCAGTAAGTTTTAAAAGAGTGAGTTTACATCTAAATACCTACATTCAACTACAAAAGTACTTATGTTATCAGTTTGTGCAATAGGACATAGAACATTGAAGAAAAATAAATATTTGCAAAAAAACAACTTGTACCAAGACTACTTCAGTCTGAACTTTATTTTAAAAGATGAGAAAAATGAGATAATTCACATGCAAAGGTTGACAAAATCCTATATTTTCTCAATATAGTATCTTATTTAATGACATGTAAGCTACATATATATTAAAACCACCATGTGAGAATGTGCCATAATTTTCCACATTTTTATGAGTGAAGAAATTGAGGCTAAGAGCAATCAAATAATTTTTGCCTAGGGTATTTGAGGCAGAATTTAAACATAAGTATTACTGATCACAGGTCCAGGGCTTTATCTACCTTCCAATATAGCCTCTACCATGATTCTATCATATATGATTCTATAATTTAATAAGTATTAATATTCTTTTGATAACAAAACTTAATTTTTTTGAATGCAGGAACAATTTCATAATGTTGTTTTAACTATAGCATTCAGTACTATCCAAAGGTGATCATCAAATAAATATTTGTTGAATGACTGATAGTCTGATAGATGAAATATTGTATAAGTCAAGTGGTTTATGCAACAGCATTCTTGATTAGGCATCACAATAGTCATGCTAATTTTGTTATACAGTTGTTTTAGTTGTGATGATTCTTCATGACTCCATTTAGGATTTTCTTGGCAAAGATTCTGCAATGGTTTACCTTTTTCCTTCTCCAGGTCCTTTTATAGATAAGGAACAGGATTTTTACTTGACCAGGGTCAGTGGAGGGAGAATGGGAATAGGGGTGGGTCTCACAACAAAGAGCCCCCACAGTAAATCCTAGACATTAGAAAAGGTTATCAGAAAGAATATCATTTGACCAAGTCTCAGAGCCAACTTAGATTTCTGAAAAATCAGGAATAAGGACTGGGGTGGAAGAAAATCTGAGAATGAGAAGAACAAACTGATAAAACATATTAGTGGACTTGTCGATTTTGTTTTCTTCTGCTTTCTTTAAGACAAAACTAGACTTTTATAGAAACAAATGCCATTTCTACACTAGCACCTTGGCACTTATTATCTGAGAAAATGCCAGAGTGTTTTGTATCTTCATGCCACTGAATTTTTGGAAAATAAAATAAAAATCTGCTGTGTCTGTGTATTTTCTAGTGATTATTTCAAATAATCCACTTTGCTGTGCCGGGGAAGAAACAGCCTAAGAGAAACACCTGCAATCGCGCATATAAGGGCGAACATTAGAAGGGCTCTAAATGTGCTCATGTTTCAGAGCATGAAGTAAACACATTCTCCACACATAGCCTTCAGCTCCATCCCTGTTGCCACTGAAGACTTGCTCATATTACAGTGGAAACTGTGTTAGCAAGAAGTGAACATCTTTCTCATTAAACAGGAGGCTGACACAGTTTCCCCAGCAAAAGTAGCAAGATGGCTGTTTGCAGTGATGATGGAGCTGTTAAAAGCCAGCTTGAAAATTCGTGAGAGTCTGACACTTTTGCTTCCCCACATGCTGAAGGCCACATGATCCAGCTATATTCATAAACAACAGGCAAGCCCCCCTTTAGCATTTGGTCTTTCTATCAAATATTTTAGAAGGAAGGTTAAAAATGACAAGAAAACCCAAGTGCTGGTCCACTTCCCTAAAAGAGTAAAACATGCCTGGGTTTCTGCTCCTTCATTGTACTATCTTTATTATTTTTTTTAATGGAACTAATATCTGTGGTTCCATACCAAACTTGCTATCATTATTGCTGATTATAACACAAATATTGTTATAATATGCTGGTGTCCTCTGAGTTATATGGGGAGAAATAAACAGAATTGGTGATGTATGTATAGTAGGGCTGGATAGAGACATAGGTGAATGTAAATGAGGCTGAAGAGAATGCTGGTGAGTCAAATGATTTCTGAAAATTATTGCCAAAGTTGGGTTAATGGCATTTTAAGATAGATGAGAGTGGGGGGGGGGGCGGGGTAGGTGGCTCACTAGATTGAGAGCCAGATCTAGAGATGGGAGATCCTAGGCTCAATCTGCCCTCAGACACTTATTTCCTAGCTTGGGACCATAGGTTAGCCCTTCACTCCCATTGTCTAGCCCTTACCTCTCTTCTGGCTTGGAACCAATACCCAGTATTGATTCCAAGATAAAAGGTAAGGGTTTTAAAAAATGTATGAGAATGTCTCAGTGTGGCTCAGCAGCAAAAGCTTGGAACCATATCTTCCTTACCCTTCCACAGTTTAATCCTGGCTTTGAAAACAATTCTATACGTGCCCTGAGAAAAGTCATGGGAGTTTTGCCAAGTGGGAAGAGAACCAGATTAGGAGCAAAGAAAAAGTGGATTTGGAATGTCAGTTCTGTCATCAGTAAAATGGGGAGAATAATACTACCTTAAGAAGTGGCACAGGATAGAGGATAAAGAATTGGATTCTATGAGGGATACCTCAGTTTGAGCCCATTCTTTGACATATATTAGCCATGTGACTCTGGGAAAGTCACTTGTCCTTCTCAATGTCCAGGACAGTCCTCAAATTAACATAAATGTACTGCAGGTATATATCTGTATAGCTAGAGAGATCTTCCTTCCTGAAAGTTCCCTATACTGATGAAACCACAGTTCTTGTTCCAAGGAGAGAAACATCATTTACCAACCTGGGCTAATCATGAAGATTCAAATGAAACTATATTGGACTTTTTTGATATATTGGTTAATTTTGCTATCCTTTAAAATCTTATATCTTCTTTGTTATGAGGAATAGAGGGGATAAAAGGAAAGATATATTGGAGGTGAAGGTGATATGAAAATAGGATATCAAATTATCTTAAAGAAATTAGGAGACTGATATAGTAATTTTTTTCTAAGCCTTCAAAAAGAGTAGTTTTTTTGTAGTTCCAAAAATCAATCATTTAATGCACCTATGTTATGGTTTGCCAAGCATCAAACATAAAAGAACCATGGTGGGATCCTAAGATCATATCTATCTGATTTCCACTAAGATAAAAAGAATGAAAATTATGGTGATCATCATGGTCATGGTGATTACTTAAATTTGTATATAGTTTTAAAGTGACATATACAAATATATATGATATAAATATAATTGGTTTCCCTTGGAATTTTATTTAAAACAATATTTAAAAACAATTTAAAAACAATATCCGTAGAAGTAGGTACACAGATTTGACCAGCCAGCTAAAGGAGTCCATGACACCAACACAAAGATGAAGAAGTCCTGCTCAAGATATCAACAGATCTACATATATCTAAGTCAATGATACTGCAGGTAGTCATTGAGTTCATTCCTTTGCCTGTAGGCATCAAAGGAACCTATTCTTAAAGATCTTGTAATGTCCCTTTCAGCTGAAATAAATTATGTGATTCTATGACTCTATGAACTACAAGAAAGAAAATGTAGGCATAATGGTAGTAAAAACCAAATGCATTTGCACTGTACTTTAAAATTTTAAAAGTATGTTCACACATATCATCTCAATTCGTCTTTACTCTAACCCTGCAGTTATTAGGGTGAATATTGACAAATGATGAAACAGATTCAGAAAAGTCACATGTCTAGTTCATGGCAGAGCTGGGATTTTAGAAGTGGTTTTGGTTTCCAGCCCCTGACTGAAAAGATCCCACAGTCTTTCTTGGAGAGATATTTCAGTGTCTCTCAACCAGTGATTTCCTTCATACATTTCAAAAGCTAGATACTTTATGTAGGATGCTTCTAGCTATCTCCTTCATTTGCTATGGAAATAAAAACATCAGAAACTTTAAAAAATCTTTATACATGCATAATACTTTATATTTTTAAAGGTTATTTCATAATAACCATCTGACTTGGATAGGAAAGATATAACATAGGTATATACTATATATTATTCCCATTTTTTAGGCAAGGAGATACAAATTGAAGTGAATTCCCAAGGATAGCATAGATAGCAAGAGATACCTATAGAAATAGAATAACAATAGAAAAACTGTGAGTTGAACCCGAGTTTCCAAATCAATCTATCACCAAGTCTAATAATTGCCTACTGTACTCCAGACACTATACTAGCTGTTGGGAGTGTATAATCACCGAAGAATAACTGTTTCTGATCTCATGGAACTTATATTTTATGGATAGGAAATTCATTCATAGAAAACTAGATACAGGACATATACAAAATGCACACACATTGATTTGGAGGTATTAACATTACAACTTGAGCAATCAGGGAAGTGGCAATTGAGTCTTGAAGGGAACTAGAAGTAATGATCATAGGTGAAGAACAGGTAAGGACATGGGAAATCTTGCAGTCACAGAGATGGGAAATGGAATGTTATATCTGAGAAGTAATAGCAAGTGGGTCAGTTTAACAGGAATGCAGAATATGTAAAGGCAAATGAGGCATAAACAAACTTAAAAGTTCAGTTAGAGCTAGATTGTGAAAGGTTTTAGATCATAGAAGAGATTATTTTAGGGAAATGGAGAATCATAATAGTTTCTCTGGGAAAAATAAATTTGGCATTGGTATGGATGATGGAGTAGTGATGGGGAGAGCCAATATATTGGGTAAGCAATTAAGAAGCTATAGTAATAGTTCAAGAGAAGTAATAAAGGCTTACATTAGGGTAATTGTGGTATGAATGGAGAAGAAAGGAGAGATATAGAGATGTTAGAACTGACAAGACTTGGCAACTGATTGGAAATGGGGAGAGGTGAGAAGTGGAAGGGTGGAATAAAAATAATCTCAAATAACTTCTAGATTGTACATAGTTCCCTTACCATAAATATGTTGCTTCTGACTTTTAAGATACTACACCTCAGGTGCAATCCCACTTGGAACTGTCCTTAGTACCTGGGACCTCTTCATCCTGGAATATCCATCTATCTATCCCTGCTACTCCTCATTGAAACATCCCTTCACAATGCCAGTCTCTTCTCCCATTAGCGAGTTTCTCTACGGTATCTCTATTTCAGGAAAGGACCAAGACCAATCCACCTTCATTCCTCTCCTGGTCATGTTTCTTGACTTTCTAAACTTTAATGCCATAGTCCACAGTGAATACCTTCTCCGTCCTCCCACCCAATATTGTTTGTCAGCTCCTTTTTATGTGTTGTTTTCCTCTATTAGAATGTAATCTCTTTGAGGGTAGATTGTCCTTATTTTTGCTTGTGTTTTATTCCCATGCTTAGTGTATTGTGTAGGAAAATACATGTGTTTTTTTAAATTAAATTAATTTTTTTAAACCCTTACCTTCCATCTTGGAGTCAATACACAGTATTGGCAGAAGAGTGGTAAGGGCTAGGCAATGGGGGTCAAGTTATTTGCCCAGGATCACATAGCTGTGAAGTGTCTGAGGTCAGATTTGAACCCAGGACCTCCCATCTCTAGGTCTGGCTCTCAATCCACTGAGATACCCAGCTGCCCCCAGAAAATACATGTTTGATAAATGTTTGTTACCTACTTGACTGGGGGAAGAGGAGAAGTAATTTTCCTTGAAAAAAAATTGGACATGCTGATTTGGAGATGTCTGAGGAACTTTTATATGGAGATGTCCAACTAGCTGGTGGAGGTATTGGACACTATATCTGGTAGTCATCTACATAGAGAAATTGATGAGAGCTGATGCATCACAAAAAGTGAGATAGTGTAGATACAGGAGAAAACCTAGGAAAGAGTCCTCGATATACCTCCCCCCAAAAGGGGCAAGGTATGGATGGTGATCCCATGAAGACCAGGAGAATGATTTTGCCAGGAAGGAAGGTAAACTAAACCTTGCTGTAAGAGTAATAAAAAGGGAAGATTTGCCTTCCATAAAATGCTGCCAAGGAAGAAATCATCCTTTTAGTTACTAAAAGGAATACAAAGGAAGGGAAAAGAAGATTGTTTTAAACTTATCAGGTTTTAAGTGCAACAGATCAAGATTTGTGAGAAATGCAACTTCATGCATGTATGTGACATTGAACCTTTTATGGTGGGACAAAGGAATTTGGCTAATATGTACCAGATATAGGTCCTTTTTGAGCTGAAGGCTCAAGCTAAACACCATTACATATTCCAGGAAAGAATATGATATTTATTATCATTTGGTGTCTGTAATACAAGATAAAACTATAACTAAGATATTCTGTGTCGTCTGAAGCCACTGGCATTCCATACTTCCTCTGTACAATATCAGTGAAAGCCTGAGCCAATAAAAAGGCCCATTACCTAGGATAGGCTCCAGAAGGGTCTGACCTTCTCCTACTCACCATGGCATTACTTTCTTTAAATTCTCTCCAACCATCTTTCCTTTCTATACTTTCTCAGAGCAATCATGAATATTACTTAGACTATTAGTTAGGGGATAATAAGTAAAGGATCTCCCTTCTATTCAATTCTTCCCCTTTGTGCTAGATATTATTTATACCTCGAGAATAAAATCAATGACACCTTTTTCACTTTTCGACAATTTGTTTTTTTAAAACCTTACCTTATTTTAGAACCAATACTATATACTGGTTCCAAGTCAGATGACCAGTAAGGGCTGGCAATGGGGGCTAAGTAACTTGACCAGGGTCACATGGCTAGAATGTGTGTGTGTGGTCAGATTTGAACCTAGGACCTCCTCTCTAGGTCTCGCTCTCAATCCACCTAACTGCCCCCCACAGTATATTTTATATCATTATTTTATATTATTTCAGCTTCTAAAATGTAAGAACATATTTTATTTGACTTCTATGCAAATATTTAAAACTGAGGGTTTGCTTTATGCTCAAGAAATGGCAAAGATGACAAATATGAACATAGTCAATACTGGTGAGGCTGTGGGAAGTCAGACATATTATAAACTGCTTCCAGGAGAAGATAAATCCTACATAGAGCTTCACCCTACTCATAGAGGGAAAGAGGAAGCTTCTTAATTTGCAGATGGTCTACCTTTGTTTAGGTCAGAAGCTCCTAACTTTAATGTACCAAGGACCTCCTTTTTCAGCCTGGTAAAATGTATGGACTCCTAAAGACAATAGATAATAGTCATAAAATAAAATATGTAGGATTACAAAAACAATTATATTGAAATATAGTTTTTAAAATATTGAAAAAACAAGTTGATGAACCCTAAAGTCTATGAAGAAACTGAAGACTATGTACTGAAGAAATGGGCTCATCAGGTTATATGTGGACAGTTATCCATACAGAATTATGAGATTCTATTGGTGAATATAATAAATATCCTTACTTATTAGGAACCAAGACATTTTAGTTAATTATTGAATTCCACAGAACAGTACTTTCTTTTGGGGTTACACAAACTTACTTTTGCTTTTTTTAAGCCAACAAAATACCAGAAAGCACAAAGCCATCCATGAGGCAGCTGAACACAAAACAAGAGCCATGAGAATGGTAGATTTCTCTCCCTTGTTAACAGGAAGCACTGCAAATGGCTCAGATCGAACATTAAATTTGGCACCTGAAAATAAAAATTAATAATTAATTTTATTTTGCTACAAAAAAACAATATAACTATAACAAATGATTTTATTTCTGAGAAACTCTCATCTTTCAAACATAGCATTCGTTCATTTATTTGTGTAATAAACATTAATTGAGCATGTCCTGTGAGTAGCACATTGTCCTACATGATACAAAATATACTAACCTTGAATTGTCATGGTCTCTACCCTCATGGAGGTTACCATCTAAAAGACAGGAGGAATCACTCCTTTTTTTTTCCATTTCTACATTCGCACAAAGTATTATACTTACATTCTCTTCTTCATTTCTTGAATAATTATGAGAAAAGTAGCCTGGTTTGGACCTCTCTGAAATTCTTCACTTGAATCATTTTTATGCATGCATAACAAAAACTTCATCTTCTATAGTATTTGCACAACTCTTGACTCTGACATTTTAAAAAAATCCCCTTTAAAATGGAAGATATTCCACAGTAAACATGTGCAAATGGATGAAGTAGGGAAAAAAAATAAAATAAGAATAAAGGAACCACAGCTACACAGACTAAAAACAAAGTAGAAGTAAAAGAAAAAAAATCCCTGTATGTATTTCAGATATGAGGAGTCAAATGATCACAATTGTTCAACATTCAATAAACACAAGAACACAAATAACAAGAAAAAAGATAGTATATTTGACAAGACATCCTGGGAAAATGAAAAGTAGCTTTGTCTAAAGGAAGTTGAGACTGATATCTTAAACCATACCACAGTAAATTCTAAAATGAAATAAACATAAGTATATTAATAAAAAAAAATAGAAGAGACCAGAAAAAGGGAACCTTTCACAAATAGAAGTGTGTGTGCAGGAAAAATCTATGAGCAAACAAGTAATAAATGAGATACTTGCTGAATATAAAAAAAAATACCCTCAGAGTTTCTGAAATTTGCATGGAAGTTAAATAAAATGTATTCTTGAGGATCTGCTCAGAAACTGGGTAGTTGCAAAAACAGAATGTGGGAGAATGAGTCTCTCCTGTATTTTATTCTCAAGGAGTGCAGAGGACAGAATTGACTAGAAGAGACATGATTTAGTTTTGATTATATAAAATTGTTAAAAATTGTTTATTTTCTAGGTAGCTGAGTAGATTGAGAACCAGGTCTAGAGATAGGAGGCCCTGGGTTCAAATATGATCACAGATACTTTGTAACTGTGTTATGGACAAGACACTTAACATCTATTACCCAGTCCTTACTTAGGTAAGGATTTTTAAAAATTACTTGCTAATATTTGAACACATCCAATGTGTCTAGAATATAAAGAAAACTCTGACATTGGGAAATACTTTCATGTCACACTTTGATAAAATTCTGATTCCCAGGATGAATTGAAAATTGACAAAAATATGCAGACTAAGAACAATCCTGTGATAGTTAGGGAAAAGGATGTGAACAAATAATTTTATTAAAGGAAGAAGTGAAAAACTATCCACAATAATAAAAAATACTTCAAATCTTAGATGAAAATAAAAATTTAAAATTTAATCATGGATTTCATAGTAAATAAATTGTCAAAGACAGTAACATATGGAAATAGTAAGTTGGTGAAATTGTCAGGGTGACAAATCTGCACAAAAATGAAAAGGAGCAATTTGTAAGAGAGAGAAAATCAGATCCAGCAATGTAAAGGAACTGCCCAAGTGGGGGAGGGCAAGAAGACTCAAAATTCCAGAAAGGAACAGAGTTGCTGGGGGGAAGTTGAAAAAGTCAGCTCACTTCTTCTTGTCAGCTCTCCTGGAGTGGATGGTCTGAGAGAGGACCTCTGAAATAGAGGATCCTTCTGGACATTGACTACCTTCTAGTGACCCCCTAAATCTCTGTTTCTAGCTGAAGACAAAAAGTAGGCTGGGACTTTGTAGAAAGCTATCTACTAAAGAAGATTTCTCTCTATTCAAAAAAAAAAATAGTCCTGAACTTCATCTGATAGCTAGATGAACTTAGGAGGAAGGATAACCCAACAACTGACTTAAAGGAGGGTCAGGCAGATAGCCTGAACCCCTCAGGACTTGGGGGATCAGTTGTCAATCATAGGGATTCCCATCTTCCACTTTCCTAACCCAGCACCCTCATTGTTCCTGCCTTATGAGTCCCCCAAAATAAAGTGTTATCCCTTTAGATCAGATCTGCCTGCTTTCTAACATCAAGGAAGGGGAATGAAGATTTGGGGAGAATCGTACCTTTCACCTCAGAGAAGAGAGCTAGCTCCAGAGCAGGGCTAAGGAGTAATACAGGTCTCAAAAGGGAAGAGTGGAGTTGAGATATAGGGAGAATCCAGAGGCAAGAGAGTTACCCTGCCTATCAGCAACAGCCACGATCAAGAAAGGAAGCTGTGGATCATCTCTCTACTACCTTCTCCTCCAGTCCTAAACCTCCATATCCCAAACCTGATCTCTGAGGAGACATATTCTGTTCCTTTGGAAGACAATTTGTCCTGTCCTCCCCAAGGGGAAGAGAGGGGAGGATCAATTTCTCTCCTCTCTCCATTTCTTTAGCTCTGTAATACCCCTCTCTCTCTTGTTCCCCAGTGTGAGTGTATGTGACCTCCTTCTGGTCAGTAAACAATATTATCAAACTGAAGTATACCTCTAAAAGGAGAACATTTGGTCATGTTATGAATCAGCTATAAGAGAATCAATCAATCATAAGTGTTTATTAATCAACTACTATATCCCAGATTATCCTGTGTGCAAAGGATACAAAGAAAAACTGAAAGTTTGTGAAATACATTAGTATCTTCATAATATTAAGCAATGGAGAGGAAAGTCTCCAATCTAGAGTCCTCCTGTAGAAGATTTAAGAGAGGACATTGAGAAGAGGTACCCAAGAATGTGGTAATCATAAAAGTGGTTGCACATGTCTGAATTTGAATGTAGATATCTACATTCAAATTCAGACACGTGTAACCACTTCATGTGATTCATTATTTGCACTAATTGGAACCTAGCTCTGTATCCATGGAAAGAGGAGTTGAATCACTGAGATCACCAATCCACACAAGTAAAGAAGTATTAAAGAAGAACAGGTTCAATTTAACCTAGAAAAAGGATAGATTCTAAGGTCTTTCCTGCAAAACCGGCATTCATTAGTTCCAAGTATTCCTTTACAAAACAACAATAACAAAATTGGTGAGTTCCTACACATCACAAGATACTTCGTCGTGCATGAAAGAAATCTTCACAAAATAGAGTATCTCATAGGCTATTTTATTTGGAAGGACTAATTTATTTAATGTGTTATTTTAATTTAATTTAAATATGACCTATATCTTCCTCTTTTACTATTGAAGAAACTGAGGCCCAAGAAGGAGGCCCAAGAAGGTGGGATGACTTGTTTAGGATCACACATTAAATCTCAGAGCCAGGAAAACAGAATTCCAATTCTTGTGCTTCCCCCCGCCCCCTTAACTATCATCATAGAATTTATTATCTAGTTGGAGAAACAAGACAGAAACAGAAGTAGTTGTAAAAGAAGTCAATATAGGAAATACTAAATAAGTGGAACTAGTTTGGATAATCATAAAAGCTATAAAAGCACAGAGGAGGAGAGTTTATTTCTGACTGGAGTGATCAAGTGAGGCATAATGAACGAAGTAGCAATTGAGCTGGTATGAACAGCCCTAATTCTCATTCATACAGAGCTTTAAGATTGACAAAGATCTTTTATCTAACTAATACTTTGAGAAGGATAAAATCAGCAATATTTAGTCCCAATTTAGAGATATGGAAATTGAAGAGTAGAGATATTAATGACTAATCTTTACTCAAAGAGCTAATATGTGTCAGAGGAGATTTGAATCTAGGTTTCACGGATCCAAACCCAGTACTTTTTGTACCACATGAGGCCGACTTTTATGAGTAATGAAGGTATAGTATATAAGAAAAAGAGCATTCCAGGTAGAGAAAATGTCCTGGACAAAAGCACAGAGGTGGACAGGTAAAATATATATTGAAAAAAGAGCAAATAGTCCATTTGGTCAATGAGGTAAGGCTAGAAATAAGTTGGGGCAAGATTGTAGAATATTTTATATTCCAGATTAAAGGATCTCAATTACGTTCAGAAGCCATTGGAGAGACATTGCAGTTGTTTGCAGCAAGTTTCAGGGATGAGGGAAGAGTCTGGAAGTAAGGAAACCAGTTAGGATACTATTGCAACATTTTGTGCTTGAGGTGATAAGGAACTAAACTCTTGTATTGACAATGGAAATGGAAAGGATGGATGAGACAACACTGCAAAATTACTATCCAAAAACCATTATCTTCTTTTTTTTGGCAGTGACTCAGGAAATGAAGATGCTATTAACAGGGCCAGATTCATGAAAACATAAGAATGATCTAATTTTGACTTCGAGGCTGAATCTGTATTGTCTTGGTTAAATTACATATAATTTCTCTCTCTTTCAGTTTCCTGTTAGGCAAAAAACGAGAAAGTAGCAATATTAGTCCTCTTTCTGAGGGCACTGAGGAGGAAAAAAAACAAAAGTGATTATAAAGCATCCTTTGCCATGAAAGAGCTAAAAAAGACTAAAATAAAATCAATGATTGGCCATCATTTAATGGTTTCTTCTACCACAGTTTTAAAGGTTGTTTCACAAGAGAAGATAAGGATGGTTGGGAGGTGAGGGAGAAAGGGAAAGAAGATGATATTACAAGAAGAAACAACAATGTGAATAAAGTCACAAAAATAAGAAAACAAGATGTATGACAGGGAATAATAAATCATCCAGTTTGGCTAAAGCAAAAGATTAATTTTGAAGATATGAATATAATGTGGTTGGGATGGGAGACAAGGATCAGATTATATGGAGGGTATATAAACAATCTCCTAGCCTTGGTTCAGATTTTTATTCTGTACCTTACTTGGGCAAATCTCTTTCTCAATTTGAGCCTCAACTTCTTCTTCTGTAGAATGAGGGGTTACATTAGTTGATCTTTAACTTGCATTTCATTTCTAACATTTGAGTCTATTTGACTCAATACTTTGTGTAAATAAAGGATTAGAGAGATCTTGCCACCTAAAGATTCTTCTTTGATATGTTGACATAATATTCATATAAATTGATGAATTATGATCAAATAAATTTAGACACTACCTCAAACTAATGATTTCCTAGCTAAGCAGATTGACCACCAAAGCTAACAATGATTTAAAATATCAACCAATTTTAAAAATTTTAAGAAGATATAGGAAGATCAAAAAACAGTATCTCCCCAGAAAATCATGAAATAGTGAAGGAAAAAAGAAGTTTACTACCAGCTTAGTGAAAGAATGAACTAAGCAAAATCACCCTAAAGGTATTTCAGGATGAAATTTAAAAGTATAACAAAAGTGAAAGGTTTTGAATTTTTTTTTGAGGTAAATTTTCTTTAAACATTGCAAACGTCACAGTTAGACTCTAATATCACAGATGATCAGTGCTATTAGAAGAAATGGACATGGTGCTCTCTACACAAAGAAGATCTGTGATAGAAGTGACCCAATTATGAGGCTGTTGTGGGATCAATTTTCATATCTGAAAGAGGATAGGATACTAAAAATGTATAAAATTCTTCAATCTTATTATTGTCAAAAATTAGATAGAAAACATTAATAACACTAACCTGTATATCTATTTCAATTATCTAAAAATATAAGAATAACATACATGAGAAATCATGACCATTAAAAATTATTTATTTAAAATATTTTCCATGGTTACATAATTCATGATTTTTCCAATCCCTCTTCCCTCTTCCCTCCTTGAGCTGATAAGTAATTCCACTGGGTTATTCATGTATCATTGTTCAAAACCAATTTCTATATTATTCATATTTGTAGTAGTGTGATCTGTTAACTCCAAAATCCCAACCATATCCCCATTGAACCTTATAATCAATCATATGTTTTCTTCTTTGTTTCTACTCTCACAATTCTTTCTCTGGATGTGAATAATTCTTTCTCATAAATTTCTCAATGTTGTCATGTATTGATTGTGCCACAATGTTTGAGTTTCTGTCTACAGTGTTCTTCTGGTTCTGCTCTTTTCGTTATGAGTCAATTCCTAGAGGTCTTTCCAGTTCACATGGAAATCCTTCAGTTCATCATTCCTTTCAGCACAATAGTATTCCATAAACATCAGATACCACAATTTGTTCAACCATTCCCCAACCAATGGACCCCCTCATTTTCAAATTTTTTGCCACCACAAAGAGAGTGGCTATAAGTATTTGTATACAACTATTTTTCCTTATTATCTCTTTAGGGTGCAAACCTAGCTGTGCTATGGCTGAATCAAAGAGCAGGCAGTCTTTTAGCGCCCTTTGGGCATAGTTCTAAATTGCCCTCCAGAATGGTTGTATTAATTCACAACTTCCCCAGCAGGGTATTAGTATATCAATTTTGCCACATCCCCTCCAACATTTATTGTTTTCCTTTGCTGCCATATTGGCCAATCTGCTAGGTATAAGGTGGTACCTGAGAGTTGTTTTTATTTGAATTTCTTTAATCAGGAGGGATTTAGAACACTTTTTCATACGATTATTGGTAGTTTTGTTTTTTTCATCTGAGAACTGCCTATTCATATCCCTTGACTATTTGTCATTTGGGAAATGGCTTGATTTTTTTGTAAATTTGACTTAGTTCCTTATATATTTGGGAAATTAAATCTTTTTCAGAGAGTTTCATTGTGAATTTTTTTCCCAGTTTGTTGCTTTCCTTCTAATTTTGTTTGCATTGGTTTTGTTTGTACAAAACTTTTTTGATTTGATGTAATCAAAAACATTCATTTTACATTTTGTAATGTTCTCTCTCTCTTTCTTGGTCTTCAATGTCTTCTTTCCCCACTGATTTGATGGGTATACTATTTTATATTCACTTAATATATTTTTTATTTCATTCTATCAATGATCATTCTTTAGGAAGCTATGAGGAGAGAGAACAGCAAGAGCCTTGCAAATGATATTCTACAGAAAACTTTTATGATCATTTAATTAAATGAAAGTAAAAAGTATGAAGAATATAAAATCTCATTAATTTTATGTTTTTTTTACTATAAAAATCATTTGATTTCCTAAAGAGTAATATACCCTTAAAGTATCTCCTCCCACATATAACTGTAAGAATCCTACAGAACTCCTTGAAAGATGTTAAAACTGACTTAAGTTCTTTGAAGAATCTCTAATTGTAATTATTAAGATATAAAGGAGGGAAATATATGTTCATCTACCATGCTTGCTATCATCATGGAGGATGCCTAGCTGAGAAATAAAAGAAATTCAATGCAGATAATGAGATTCTACAGATACTCCCTTATGGGGATATTTGTACTGAGGGGATTAAGCTCATTAATACTGCAAAACAACCTAATAAATACAAATAGGAAAAACAAGATGGATGAAAAATGAATACCCATGTAGGTGGTGCAAATAATGCAAATGGACAATAAACAATGCCTAGAACTGAACATGTGCAAGACATCAGCCTGAATTTCCTTTAGGAAATAATGTAATTTTAGTGGACTTAATGAGGTTTTCTCTGAAGCCAAGGTGGATTTCATTTTCTTCTTTTTTACTATATTTTAGACTTTTTTTAATTAATAAAAATATCTCTCATTTCTACGTCCTTGCCTTTTGGGAGGCTGGGTAGGGAAGCCCTTGTAAAAAGTATTCATAGTTAAGACCCCCCAAAATCCTGCACTGACCAGCCCTCCCCTATATATTTCAATCTCCACCAAAAGTAAATCTTTTAAAAATAATAATATTTGTTTCATTAGGTTTTGTTGCATTTAAATCTAAAGTCTTTAAAAATTGATTTTTTCAGTCAACAAAAAGGCAATATAAAATCAAATCATGAGCATAAGCAGTCTGAAATATATTACAAGTAAGAAAGTATTAGGAGTAAATCAGAGAAATGTATGCCTAGGAAAAATCTAGCTAGTCACATAATAAAAGAGAGAATGCAAACTAATTGACAGCTCATATACTCTCATTCTATCAACACAAAATCAAGAGAATAAGTGGAATGTCCTCAGTATGTTTGGTGGACCTTTCTGGTAGATCTATGTGAAAACAGATAATAATTGCTGAAAATGGACAAGCACAGATTAGTGTTGCCCTTCATCAGTAGAGAGAGGACTCTCTCTGAGATGGCAGTTCAAGAGGAGAATGTTACTATTTAGGGCATCAGAGTCCTGTTCCAAAATCAAATTTGGTAATTCAATATGAATATGAACCAAGTATAAGAGAAATGAAGACATCTTGAGAGAGATATTGCTACTTTTTACCATGCATCTGTATTTTCCTCAGTTTACATTGCTCTGAGACTAGTTCTTCTAGAAAGTTATACATGGGAATTCTGGAGGAAATAATTTGGAGGAAAAGTTCAAGTCTATTTCACTAACAAAGGTCTTTAAAGAGTTAGAAGGGGGAAGGGGGATTTCTCACTAACCAGTTCCTAAACATTAACTACAAGCATAGTCCAGATTTAGTACTTATTCAGATCCCTGATGCTGAAGAGTATTCATCTACAAAGCAGCTTACATTTCCCCTGGACTCAGTCCTTAAAGTAATCTTCACAATATAATAATATTTTGCTAGCAGTAGAACTTTAAGTTTTTCAAATATGTTATCTCAGCTAAGCCTCAGAATAGCCCTGTGAAGTATATGCTATTATGACCTTTGTCCTATAGAGGAAGATACTGAAACTGAAAGATTAAAGATTTTTTTCCACAGGGTTTTATAGCTAGTATCTAAGGCAAACTACGAACCCAGGTTTTCCTAGTTCCAAGTCCAACACTAACCTATATTATAATCTACCTGCCTACCATCGTATTCTTATTTCACCAATAAGGAAATTGGATTATAGAGAAGAAAACTGTCTGATACTACCTTCACGTTAAACTAAGATGAAATTTGTAGCTCCTGTATACCTTACAATGAATTATAATACTTCTATGGAGTATTCACATCAAGGACTGGAATTTTGGATGACCTAATGGTTCTCTAAAATAATATAATCCAAAGCATATTGTATTTGATGTCAAAAAATGAGATTTTTTTTCTTTTTTTTAGTTTTGGTTCTCCTACTTGCTTGTATGATACTATAGAAGTTATTTTACTTTCTTGAGCCTAAATTTCTTCACCCATAAAAGAAATGAGTTAGTCTTTAATATTCATTCCCCACACTCCCCTCGCCTAAAAAAGAGGGAGAAGGGGACATTAGGTGGCTCATTGGATAGAGGCAGACTAGGAGATGGAAGGGCCTGGGTAAAAATCTGACCATAGCCATTCCTAACTGTGTGACTCTGTGCAAATCACTTAGCCCAATTGTCTAATTCTTACCCCTCTTCTGACTTGGAACTATTTAGTATCAGTTCTAAAACAGAAGTTAAGAATGGTTGTGTTTTTGTTTTGGTTTTTTTTTTTTTGGGGGGGGGGTTACATTCATTACAACTCCAGTATTCTATCAACACCACCTATGAAAAACCTAGGAACAACCACAATAGACACATGCATTCCTGGAATAGCATAGCTGATTTTCTTATTGTTTCCAGGGCACAAAAATCAAAGTAGAAAGGTAGAGTGATATGTGATGATATAGCATAAAAACAGCCAGAGTGCCTGGGGTCAGTCTTGGGATGTATAGGTGTGGCGAATTTTCATCAATCAGGAGTGCAAGGTCCCTTGATGAGATCTGGAGTGCCAGTTTGGAGGCAAAGGGGCAGTAATGTGGCATATCAAGGAGAAGACCATAATGGATTCTCATGGGTCCAGAGAATATCTAACTATGGAGTCCTTCCAATAATACAAATCACAATTCCTTCTAATGTGGAGTAGATGATAGTAACAACTGGATTATCACCAGTGATAAACCTTTTGGGCATGAGATTCTCTGAACCCAATTGGGCTACTCTTCAGAAGAAAGCAAAGTCAAACAAACATCAGATAATATTATTGTATTAACTAATAAATGCAGTCTTTAAATATATATTGGAAGCTTCATGATGTGGATAAAAAAAAATTCTAGATTAGGAACATGAAGTCAAAGAAATAGCCCTGGAAGGGACATTAGACATAGTCTAGTTAAACCCTCTCATTTTATACATGACAAGACTGAGGTCCATAGAGGTAAAGTGGTTTGCTCAAGACCACACAAGTAGAAAGTAGCAGAGATATGATTTGGACCCAGATCCCTTTGAATACAAACTCAAGTACTCTGTCCACTGTTCCATGTTGTTTCTCAATTCAAAATTCTTAATTGATGACAAGATTTGAAGTCATTCAAGCATGGTAGACAGATCATTGGAGAAATCAGGGTTACCTCCATACATTAATGCGACACAAGATCACATTCTAGCCAAATATCACCTTAAAGACTTAAAAATAGATTAAATGTTTTTCACATTTATATATTCTGAGTTTTGGAATATTTTTTTCACTCAAAAAGCAAAATAAATAGACAAAAGAACCAAAGATATAAATCTACTTTTCACATCTAATATCAATCTTCATTGATAAAAATTCCAACCTGCAAAGACCAAAGAAATATATAGGAAAAGGTAAGGCTACATTATTGTAGATAATGATATAATTGTTGGATTGTTTTTACTTCTCATGTTAAATGAAGATTTCTGAAATTCTCATCATTAGACTTTGAGGTTATATTTTAAAGTCATTCTTTTTCTCAATGAATCAGCTTCTCTAATAGCTCTATCCCACTTTGGAAAGGTATCCCTTTAAAATAGTTAAGGCAAAAACCTTATTTAGGTCAAGAGTATAAGATTCAATCAATTTAATAAACATTTTTATTTGTTTAATTTTATTGTTATGCTTCCATATTGGTCATTGTTATAAGACCACACTCATACATAACCAAAACCCCAAAATGAAACCATAAATACACTGATGTGAAAGATGACTCCAACAGTTCTTTCTCTGAAGGTGGAGGGCATTTCCCATCATAATTAATAAACATTTAAAGCACTGGACATACAAAGAATAAAAATAAAATAATTCTTATCTTCAAAGAATTTATAATCTACTTGGGAGAGGAAGAAACATGTGTATAGATATAAATGCATAAATGTATGTAAAAATTAATGCAAAGTGATTTCAACTGGTTCAGAGCACTAAAAATTGAAGGTGATGTACAAAAAGCAAAAAGTGCCTGAACTCTACTTTAAAGGAAGCTTGGGTTACTAAGCAGGTAGTTATGCTTCACAAAAAAAGGGGAATGTTTTGTATGGTCCCAGCAAGACTTTCTCTAATGTTTGCAGTAAAAACATCAAAACTGGTAATAGAGACAGGTTTCCCAAAATAGAGGAAAGAATTGTAACAATTGTCAACATTGTTGGAGGAGTGAAAAGATTTGTCCACCCCTCCCCTTCTCATTGAAATAAAACAAGGGATTTTGTAGAAAATGTAACATTTACATATAATTTCAATGTAGAAATAAGTCTTAATGATTTTTATGGGGTAGAGGGCTCTTAGAATGCTTTCCCAAGGCTCTTCCTTTTCAAGTATGGCATATTGATAGTTACTGCTAACAACCTCCATAGAACTAAATATTCAGCTCCTTTATTATATTGGAATCTAGGTCAAGTGTTTACAGTTTTATCAGGATTCCTGTTCATTATGAATCAAATTAGAGATACTTCCTATAGGTCCTGCTTCCATTTTCTTCTTTCTATTTTTTTCAGTGATAAAAACAAACTATATTTCTCTGTAAAACAAAATGGAAGGCTGACTTTATATACCTGACTGACCAAAGTTAATTCCACTGTAAAAAGGGCCTTGCTTTTTAGGAAGGGAGCCAAAAGCCTGAAATGATAAATATAAATGGTGCTTGAGTTACCTGGTGGAGATGTCACGGTGAAAAGAAAATACCAGTTTGATCCAGAGCTTGAGACAGCCAAATTGGAGAAGCTTACTCGGCCTTGGTGAGCTTCTGCATGGGTGTGTCCTGCATATACAAAAACAACCATAGCAACAAAAATAGCAGGCTTTAATTCCAGCCTGTCCAAAAGAAAACTCCACAAGCCTTCTCTGAGCCCAGAGGTGATCCTTTAATTTTCAACCACACAAAAAATAGAGCTGGAAAATACATTTACATTATATGGTCCATCCCATTTCCTTCAGGCAAGACTTGGAACTAAACCATCCCAGATAATTGAATCTTGTTCTTAAAGGGCTTCCAGTAAAGACATTCTACAAGTTCCCTAGAGAAACAATTTCAGGGGCCCCATACAGCTGAGGGATTCATTATTCATACATTAAATTCTTGCTGTTGTACTACATGGCAGGATAGGCAGGGTTCTGTTTTAAAGTTCACTTATTTAATAATGATTAGAAGAATTGGAAGTCATGTTAATCTTTTTTATTCTTTTAATCACTATTAACCAAGTGACCCTGAAAAAGTAACGTCAGTGACCTATACCTTGGTTTTTCCCATATGGAATATTAGTCATATAAGAGATAAGAATTTCGAAAGAGTAAGCCTGAAAATTCTCAATGTTAAATGAGCTATGGGGAAATAGGCACTTGATTATACACTCTCTAGAGCTGTCAATTGATCTAACCAATCTAAAAAGTAATTTAGAGTCATATAAGTAGCTAAACTCCCTCATACCCTTTCATATAGTAAGATCCCACTACTGAACATATACCCAAAGGGCGTCAAAGGCAGAAAAAAAATTCTCACATGGAAAACAGTGGCTAGCATTTATATACTACTTTAAGAGTTACTTTGAATATGTTATCTCTTGATCCTCACAATATCCTGTTATTTATATCCTGTTATCCCTATTATTGTCCCTAATTTACAGATGGAAAAACTGAGAGTAACTCGTCTGTGATCATATAGCTAGGAAATGTCAGGGGTAGAATTTGAGGTTGAGTCTTCCTAACTTCGAGGCTGCTGCTCCCTCCATTACACCATTTTAGCTGTCTATATATATCCAAAATATTTGTAATAGTACTTTTAAGGGAACAAAGTAGATGAACAATTGAACATATGACTGAACAAATTATAGTATATACATATAATAGAGTACTAGTATGCTTATGATAAATAAAAATATGAAGAATTCAGAAAAATATTGGAAGTTACATGAACTGATGCAGAATGAAATAAGTAGAATCAAATGAACAATATGCCTAATAACTTTATCAAGGTACATAAAAGTAAACAGTACAAAACAAATGATTTATGATTTTTAGTAATAACAAAACAGATTCAGTTCATTGAAGGTAATGGAACTGACATCCTCTCAGTAGTGGGGCAAAGACAATGTTTATAAATTATGGTACGTATCCTATCAGGCAATCTGTTGGTTTTCTTGATTTCTTGTTTTCACAAGGGACAGCAAAATTAGATGGAGGAAGAGATGAAAAGCAATTATTTTGATGTAAGCAGAAGGCATCAATAATAAGTCAAATAAAAATAAATAGTAAGCCTTCTTTCAAAAGGGCCTCCTAAAGTTGATAAATTATACAACGAAGTAAATTTAGAATCATGTTCTCATAGTTATTAATTATTCTTCTCATTACCCTGCCTTTAAGGTTCTTCTAATGACTAGTTGTGCCATTGTACTCCATAAGAGGCTCTATATTTGATTTGGTGAGTATAGTTCTTAAAGTTTATAAATTGGTTTTGAAATCTATATAGCTGAAAGGTGCTATAAAGATATAGCATGTCTAGTGCTACATTTTTCAATTCAATAGCATAATTTTTTTGGAAAAATATTGCCTTTTATCATCAATTTTGCCAAGCTAACTAAAACTTCCTTTTTGGGAAACATATTTTACTTTATCTCCTCTGAGCTTCAAAATAAATAAAAAGCCCAGAAAATGGAAATAAATAAGCTGAGTCTCAAATAAATGATAGCTGCTCAAGACAAATGCAGTTTATACTCTTTAAAACCTATATGCATCAAAATTATGGTCAATAAACTCTTACAAACAATGAACCACAGAGTACAGATGTTCAACGTGCAATCGTTTGCTGCAGTTTTTCCTTTGACAAACGTTCTTATTGTGCTCATCTTTGGAGGAATACAAAACAGCATTTAATCGCAATGTGTCCGTCGAACATAGTGAGTCTGGCTCATAGAACAGCAGCCAAACTGCCTAATGGAAAGTGCTTTAGCTCCAAATGGGTATGCTTTTGCGTTAAATACCAGCTTGCCTCAGAGATCTCTGAGAAGAACCCCTTTCTCTCTCTCTCTTCTCTCTCTCTCTCTCTCTCTCTCTCTCTCTCTCTCTCTCTCTCTCTCTCTCTCTCCATATATATATATATATATATATATATATATGATATTCTCAAATTTGAAGCATATGTGCCCAAAAGCTGAGACAGTTGCGACAAAGTAGAGTACATTACTCCAGGGTTCATCATATCCTTGGAATAGTAATTATAAAATATACAAATGCTGTTGACAGGCTCCTCTATAAAACTGGAAGTAAACAATGAGCTTAATGGGGGAGCTTGGGATGGCATGGAAACTGGGCTTGGAGGAAGACTGAAACTGATTAATTACCTGACTACCAGGAAGATTGTTCTACCTGATATTTCTATGTTTCTCTGTATAGACTATGAGCCAATCAAACATTTTCTAAGTTGCCCTGATAAATATACTTTCTGGGCACTAAATAATTAAGTCAATTTTTCATTTATTCTGAATGTTTTTCTTCCATAGAGTGATGGAAACTTTAAATGTCAAAAGAACTGGGTCAGTTTATCTGGAAGGATCTTTGAAAAGATGATGTGATATCTATGAGTTACAAACTATAGTCCTGGTTTCCATTGAGATCAAGACAAAAGAAATGCAGTATGGACAATTTAGGCTAGGCTTGAGTTAAAATAGGCAGTTGAAAAGTACTGACAATGATTTCAGAGGAAACATGGCAAAGCTGGTAGTGAGTTGGTCTCACTTCTAATCCAGATGTGCCTCTGGCACATACTGGCTCTCTGACCCTGAGCAGGCCACTTAATTTCTACCTTGAGACGTAAGTTTCAGAGAAGGAGCCAACACGTATTGGTAGAGGTTATCACTTTCTCCCTAGACCCTATCTCTACATAAGTGGAATTGAACTAAAATAAATAGACATAGAGACAGACAGGCAAGCAGACAGATGACAGACAGACAGGCAGGCAGTAAGAAAGACAGACAAATAGGATAGGTAAATGAATGGATGAATAAATTAATAATGTGATTAAGATAAATGAATAAATAAATGATCAGGGTAAATAAATGAGTGAATAAGTAAAAGGAGAAAGAAAGACATAGGAAAGGAAAGAAGAAAAGAAGAAAGGGAGAGAGAGGAGAAAAAAATTAAAAATCTTTTATGATGATTCATTGTGAATGACAACTATTTTCAGCAAGGCAAGAATACAGGGGAATCATGACAAAAAAAAAGGATACCTACTACCATAGAGGGGGGAAAAACGATGGAATCCAAAGGTAGATAGAAACATATCATTCTTCACTTTATTTCCTCTGTGAAATTTTCTCTAGAACAAACAATTTCTGTCATTTCACAATATAATGAAGAGGGAAATTTGTATTACATGATAATATAAGCACGGCCTATATAATAGTATCTGCCTTCTTGGGAAGGGAAGAGGAGTGGGAAAAGAATAAAAAGAATGAGACAGATTTTTGCATATGCTATTGTGATAATGTAGTTGTTAAAGTTAATGTAAGAATTTGTTTCCTCTGGATAAGCATATTTATTATAATTTATTACATATTTATAACAAATCATATGTATTATATTATTGATATTTACCTATTATATTATATCATGTATAAAAAGAAATATCTGTGTTTTAAAAAAAAAATTCAAGGAAATCTTTTGAATAGTTAAATGTTAATTTTCCCAGTATGGTTTCAGTGCACTATTGATTAGACATAGAGGGAAATGATGTCAAAATGATCTCTGATAAAATACAGCATATGATTTAGATCTGCTGGTAACCTCTTAGAAATTTTCTAGTCTATTATCTTCATTTAACAAGTGATGGAAAATGTCTGGCAGATGGCATCTTTTTTTTTTTAATAGATGAAGGAAACTTAGGACCACTGAAATGGAGTGATTTGCCTAATAGTAAGTAATAAAGCCAGTATTCAAACTTAGATCTTCTGATTCTAAAATCAATGCTCTCCAGGGCCCAGAAAAAAATAAACCCCTTGAGGGCAGGGATTAATTCATGTTTGTCTTTACATCACCAGCACCTAGCACTGGGACTTGCATGCTACATAGGCGCTTAGAAAATGTTTGGTGAATTGAAAATTTTCATTACAACATAGCTGCTTCTTGAGTTTAAAGTTCTTGAAAAATTTGCCTGTGCTTTAATTCCTACTAAAAGTGAACATCCAGAAATTTCCACGAATAGAATTGAGAAACAAACCACTCTGTGAGGAGCATGAGGTAATTAGGCAATGTCTCCAAGATAAGTTATCCAAGCAAAAGGAAAGTCAGATTCTGAAAGCTGCATTATGACCTGGGTAAAGAAAATAGCCTAGAGGGCTGGTTCACCAAATTCTAAATATGGCAGCACTGTAGGCTATTTTCAAAAAAGCAAGCATGTTGCTGAGGAGTATAAATAGGAGCACAGCATAAAGGAACCATGAAATAATTCTTTGCAAACACTATGTTGATTAGGGTATTTTTTTTTTAACTTGAGCACAGTTATAAGATTTACAAATAAAACAAGGAGAATGTACAGAGTGCAATGGGGATTAGAGGTCTATGAAAAAATATTAGAAAACATATCTTTCAAGAAAAGACTAGAAGGTAACATGGATCAATAATAAACACAATAATTAGACAGGAATTCAAACAGCAATTGGAATACATGAGAGGTTAGTAGAAGAGTGAAAAAAGGAAGATACTCTATGAATTTAATAAAGGCATAACAATATTGAATGAACAAACAATAGAACATGAGACATTTAGTTTAGACTTTCTGACTAGAAGGGCTGAGAAATATTCAAATATATAAATAGGTCTTACGGCCAGAGCCCCCCAAGGAGAATTTTCAGAGAAGACCAGGGTTTGAACCCTAGCTCTACTACTTACTGCCTGCATGATCCTGGCTAAGTCATTTAACCTTTCTGGGCCTCAATTTCCTTACTGTGAAATGAGAAGTTTGAACTAGAGAATTTCTTTTTTTTTTTTTAACCCTTACCTTATGTCTTGGAGTCAATACACTCCAAAGCAGAAGAGTGGTAAGGGATAGGCAATGGGGGTTAAGTGAGTTGCCCAGGGTCGCACAGCTGGGATGTGTCTGAGGTCAGATTTGAACCTAGGACCTCCTGTCTCTAGGCCTGGCTCTCAATCCACTTAGCCACTCAGCTTCCCCCCCCCTCAACTAGAGAATTTCTAAGGGAATTTCAATCCTAAATCATATGACTAAGTATATTTCTGCAAAGGAGCAAAAGATATCAATGAAGGAAGTAAAATTTAGGCTTTAACTTCTATATCTAAGGGAAGAAAAAATATAGAAATACTTCTTATAATGAATGGAATTAGATCTAGTTACCTTAAAACTATTATAGCTCCCTTCCACATTTCTTATTCAATATTAATAATAGTCATTATTATTATGAGTAACATTTAAATAACACACTATATACTATATAACACATTGTTCTAAGTACTTTACAGTTATTATCTCATTTAATCCTTATAAAAACCCTGGGCACTATTATTATCCCCATTTTACATATGAGGAAACTGAGACAAAGCAAAGTCATTAAGTAATTTTCCCAGATCACATAGTTTACAATTTGAATCAAAGTCTTCCTGATTCTAGGAGATTTATCCACTGCCCCAAAATAATTAAAAATTGATGACATTCTCTTTTGATGAAGCATCCATTTGAAACTCTTCATTCAATGACATGAACATCAAACTACTGGTAGAAAGAAACAAGATATAAGGAATGCCTAAGATTGCCTTCATCCTTTACATGATAACACTTCACATATATTAAAGCAGCCATGTGGAGGATCACAGGCACAAGCTTAACAGAAATCAGGTCAGTTTATAAAGGCAAGTTACAGTTGTTATATCATGATCCATATTTGGAATGTTTCAAAGACAGACAGGTCTAACTTTGAGTTGATCAGCCTGACCCAAATTCTGAAAATATAAAAGCTAAATTAAATGTCAATACTGACAGTTTTGCTAGTGATGCAATTTTGTGTCCTTAATTTGTGATAAACATAATGAATAAAAGATTGAAATCTATATAGAAGATATGTGTAAGATAGTCACTTTTTGATGCTAGTCAAGCATAGCATCTTTTAAAATTATTTTTTAAAAGTTTTTATAGGTTGAAACAATTTTTAATAATCATTTTCTGACATTTTGCAATCCATGTTCTCTCTCTCTTCCACTCCTCCAGACCCTTCCCCTAGAGAGTAGATAGTATGCTATAGGTCAATCGTATATTATTGTACAATATATATTTCCATGTTCATCATGTTGTGTAAGAAGACACATATCCCTTAAATTAGAGAACAAACAAAGCATTATTTTTTTCCCTCTATGCCAAGCACTGTAACAAGAACTGGGAATGCAGTAAACACTCAAAGCTGTCCCTACTCTAAATTAGCTTCATTCTAATGAGGGAAACAAAACATACTGGAGAAAGGGAGGAGGGAGGTACTTGAGTGGAGATATGGCAAGGAGATTGCAGAAAGTGATCAGGAAGCCAAATTCTCTGAAAGATAAGGCACTTAGCAGCACTGAGAGCAGATCTGTTGGGGAGGAGATTTGGTATGAGAACTGAAGGTTCTGGAAGGGTGGAAAAGTTCAAAGAATAGGATCACAAGGAGATGCGAAAAATTAGAAAAACAGTAGCACTGGTGCCTTTTACAGAAAGTATTTATATATATATATATATATATATATATATATATATATATATATATATATATATATATATAAAGACAAACAACTTGTCTAAGCTGTAGTCAGAACCAACAATGCTGGCTCTGAAAGTATCTATATTTCAGTAGAGTTACTTTGTAGAGATATACTTAATGGACACAACTGTTATTAAAAGTTTTATATGACTTGTATTGATACTATTTTTTCACTGGGGCAGCTAGGTGACACAGTGCATAGAGTGCCAAGCCTGGAATCAGTAAGGCTCATTTTTCTGAGTTTAAATCTGGACAGAAACACTTTATAGCTGTGTGACTCTGGACAAGTCACTTAACCCTGTGGGTCTCAGTTTCCTCATCTATATAATGAAAGAGAAAAAAATGGCAAACCATTTCCAGTAGCTCTGCCAAGAAAGAAACCTTAGATGGGATCACAGTGTTGGACATGATTGAGACGACTGCACAAAATTGGTTTTCACCCTACCAATACCTCTTCTTTAGAAGGCAGGATATCCATAACATAGAAAATTGTATGCTAAGAGCAATATTTCTAAAGAAAGGGAATCTAAAAGGTTCAAATATATAATAAAGAGTTACCTTGTTCCTCTATTTTTATTTAGAAACATTAGACCAACAATGGCTCATTACACTTTAATTCATGCATATAAAATGCTATTTTTTTATCTCCAGAAAAAGGAAGCTTGTGTTTATAACATCAGAATTACATTCAGATTTTGTAGTAGTTTTAAATTCTGAGATCACACCTGAAGCAATATTTAGCAAATTTGTATATTTAAAAGAACTATGTGTACTTTTCTTCTACAGTATAGCATAAACCCACAGTGTCTGGGCTTTTGGCCCCCTTGGAACAATGCAGAATTCAAGAGTTCATAGGCAAGAAAAAAATGTATCCTCTGAGTTTCTTCTTTCTAATCTCTCACTAATGGATTGTAGGTTTTTTGGTGATTGTTTGGGGGTACCCTTACCTTCCGTCTTAGAATTGATACTAATTATTGGTTCAAAGGCATAAGAGAGGCAAGGGCTAAGTAATTGGGTTAAGTTAGTTGCCCAGGGTCACACAGCTGGGAAGTTCATTAGACCAAATTTGAACCAAGGATCTCAAATCTACAGAAATGACTTTCTATCTACTCAGCCACTTACTTGCCCTTTTCAGGGTTCCTTTCTTAAGTATAGTAGAGAAGTTCCCCATTTCTACTCAAGAATATTAGCCTCTTAGATTGTTTTCCTCATATTCAGCACTTCAACTACCTTAGCCAGTTGAATTAAGCTACTTAATTTCTCTAAGCTAGTAAAATATTTATTGGTCACCATGCTGCAGAAATTGTACGTGATGAAGGAAATCTCTTAGATTGTATATGGGAAAGAAATGTTGGTTGGCTGGTCCTTGCATTCTCTTCCTTGTGAGTACACTCTGAGACTTAAATCATTTATGTATCATCTTATTTTAATCAAAGCCCTCCAACACTAAGGAGGATGTTAAAGCATTATCAGCCCTGATTAGATGAAGAAAACAATTAAGGTAAAGTGACTTTCTTGTTAAACATAGAATAAGTCAATAGCATAAAGAGAATTAAAACTTGAGGCTTTGGTGATTCTAATCTATGATTTAGCCTACTAGACAGTACAGTTCTTCTGACAGAGGGATAGGCTGCCCTGTAAAATACTTTTAAGGCTGCAAAGTGGAGAGACAGAGACAGAGACAGAGACAGAGACAGAGACAGAGACAGAAAAAAAGAGAGACAGAGAGAGACAGAGACAGAGAGAAACAGAGACAGAGACAGAGAGAAACAGAGAGAGACACAGAGACAGACAGAGAGACAGAGACAGAGAGACAGACAGAGACAGAGACAGGGACACAGAGACAGAGACAGAGATAGAGACAGAGACAAAGAGAAAGAAACAGCGACACAGAGAAAGACAGACACAGAGAGAGAAATACAGAAACAGAGAGACAGAGGCAGAGAAAGACAGGGCCAGAGACAGAGAGAGACAGAAACAGAGACAGAGACAGACAGAGAGAATGAACTACATCACATTTCATTTCCTAATTAGTGATTATTGTTATGTAGTGGCTGACTCTTCATGACTCCATTTGGGGTTTTCTTGGAAAAGATATTGAAATGTTTTACCATTTCCCTCCCAAGTTCATTTTACAGATGAGGAAACTGAGGTAAAAAGGATTATGTGACATGTCTGGGTCAACAACTATTAAATATCTGAGGCCAAATTTGAACTCACCCAGATAGTATGATGTTTTTAAGCTGATATACAAACTACAAATCAATACAAGCAACAGCATACCTTTCAACACAGTTTCTGAGGCCCCTTCCAGAGAAACAGTCACAATCCATGGCTCTGAGGGAGGGCCTAATGATTCTACTACCCGACCCTACAAAGGAAAATGAAAAGAAGTTTAGAAGAGATCTGGGGAGAGTTTCCATGGAGGGAATTTAATGCATATATTTCCCAGAATACCATCTGAACATAGAATTATAAATGGAGTTGAATGGGAACTCTAGAGCCCATCTATCTAGTTCAGTACCCTCAAGTAAAGAAAATGAGACCAAGGAATTAATGTGACTTGTTCGGGGTCACACAGATAGCATTAGAGGCAAATTTTGAACCCAAATCTTCAAAGTCAAAGATCTTTTCATTGTACCATGTTGTCTCCTTCAATGTTATAAATGTTTTCATTCTTGTATTTGTTGTACCCTCTATGTAAAGTACTTTTGAATCTTAAAGTATTGTGTGTGTGTGCATGTGTGTGTACACACACACAAGATATTATTAGGAAATAGCTAGATGGTACAGTGGATAGGGCACTAGACATGGAGTCAGGAAGATTTGAGTTTATATGTAGCTTTAGATGCTTACTGGCTATGTGACTCTGGGCAAATTATTTAACCTCTGCCCCAGTATTCTCAAATAAGAAGAAATGGTAATGATAACACTTACCTCCCAGGATTATTTTGAGGATCAAATGAGATGATAATTTTAAAGCATTTTGCACAGTATCTGGCACATAGCTGCTCAATAAATGTTTTGTTCCCTCCTCCACTACTCCCCTCTAGTAAAGCCATATTTCATTGCCTCATTGTGATATAGAGGTGATCCTGGAGTCTCAATGGCCATGTCAGGATAATTTAAGTCTTTATAGGTCCTAGTCTAATGGAAAATAAAAATATTGATGCATTAATGGACCGTATGTGCCATCCATGGGTGAATTTGTCTAGGTTTGGATAGGTTCAAGATTAAGTTGGTTATAGGGTAATATACATTCCAGCTAGAGTTTTTTCTAAACCCTTACCTTCCATCTTACAATCAGTACTATGTTTTGGTTCCAAGGTACAAGAGCAGTAAAGGCTAAGAAATGAGGGTTAAGTGATTTGCCCAGGATCACACAACTAGGAAGTATCTGAGACCAGATTTTAATACAGGACCTTCTATCTCTAGGCCTGGCTCTCAATCCACTGAACCACCTTGCTGTCCCTTATAGGACAATTCAAACTAGTTTTCTATGTCATAGAAGAGTCATCATCAGTGGCAGGAAGAGGAATACCTAAAACAACAAAAATCACAAATCCCTAAAATCTCAAATATGTATTTAGTACACATAATAAATTATTGATTTTGGGAAAAGAGAAAGGCAAAGGATTGTTTTAGAGGGGAATTGGTTTTGAAGAATTAAGGAGAAAAGTAAATAAGCAGAAGAGGCAGGAGAAAGTATGTTTTGTGAGAGATAAGCAGATTTATACTGATTAGAATGAATGAAAGGATAAAGGAAGGACTTTTGGGAGGAGGTAAGGGGACATGGAATTGTACAATATTATCATCATCTTTCCTCTGGATAATTACCCATGTGATCATGGGCAAGTCATTTAAAATTACTGGACCTCAGTTCCATCAGCTGTAAATAAAGGGGTTAGATTAGAAAGCCTCTGAGGTTCCTTCTAGCTGGCATTCTATGATCTCAATCTCAGTCATCCTGCCTCCTTCTCATTATAACCAGATAAGAGGCATGCTCGTATTTTTTTTTTTTTTAAGAGGAAGGAGAGGAGATTTCATTAGTGTAGATTTTTTTTTCATAGTTTTAGTAGAAATGAGAAAGGAGGAAATAGAAAGAGTAGATGGCACTGTAAATACTATTTGAAAGAAGAGTTCCTTATTTGTAATTTAAAAGAAAAGGGGGAAAACACTAATGAAAGTAATACTAATAACAAATATATGTGCATGTACTCATAAACTATTTAAATGATCAAATAAACTTTGTCAATATCTGATGACTTAAGTGACCTGGCTTGGCAGCCCACTGTGAAGAGGCTTAAAATTACCCTCTTTGTTCTCTGCTCATAAAACAAACACATTGAACTTATTGTTTCTTCAATCTTTTAGTAATTGTAGGAAAGCAAGAATGTGAAATGAAAGTTAACCAGAGAAAGGAAAATAAAATACAAAGGCCTTGAGTTGAGAATGTAGGCATTCACTAAAGGTTTTTCTGTACTGATAAGGAAGTATAAGACACAAAGAATTAAATAGCTGTTCTGTTATGTTAATTTAGAGAAAAAGATGGCCATCTATGGAAAAGATTACCTGTTTATCCAGAAAGACAAGGTGTGGTTGTACTGGAAGCTCTATTCCCACTTCTCCACTGGATGGCTGAACTTGAACTGAAAGGGTAAATGGTTGTATATATACCACACTACCAGTGTCAAGACTGCTTGAATTTCTTGCCCATGGGAGGAAAAAGAAACATTTGTTAGATAACAAATTTGCTAAAGTTACTATTTTCTTTATAAATTTAGAAAATATAATTTCTCTGTGAGTTGAAGGAAATAGAGGACAGTGAATATAAGTTTGCATCAATGGTGTTTATCTCAATAGCATTTCTTAGATTTCATAAAATATTTCTGAGTTAAATTGAAAAAACCAACAAAATTATAAAAAAAAAAGAACTATGGATTGATAGTTTGATAGATGATGCAAACTTTTCAGATTAGTATCACTTATCATTGCTATTATTTATCGGAAGAGATTCATCAAAAATCAGGACCTCACATAAGCTTCTTAATGGAAGGGGTTTGGGCTTATATTCAATGAATATTTTTTTAAAAAACATACAACATGGCAGACCCTAAGTCACACAAAGATAGAAAAAAACATAATCCCTTCTTTCTGGGGATTGCAATCTGAAAGAAGAAAGAGGCACCAAATACTCTGAGAGATTTAGGAAAGGAGAGATTAGCGGGGTGGGGAAAAAGAGGGAAGGGGTAGAAAGAAGAAGACAGGCTTCATAGAAAATCCTACATTTCTGTTGGATTCTGAAAGCAGATTTTCCGTAAGTATTAATGGAAAGAAAAAGAATTATAGGCATGCTCAAATTGACAAGAACAAAGACACAGAGCCAAGTAAGTATATACCCTCACCCTTATCCCAGCACAGAGCACAGTACTTTGCATGTAAAGGCCACTCAGTATGTTTATTAGTTTAATGAATGAGGAAATAAATGAATTAATGAATGATGAACTGATTAACTTTTTTTTTTACTAGGAATGACTCACGCTTTGGGGAGAACTTTGCTCAAATCCCTTAACCACTGTCATAAATGGAATGATAAAATGGAACAGAGTACATGGTAAACCTTACAAGAGCACCAGAAAAATGTGAACTAATAATGTTTTCATATTTTTATATATTTTTATTATTTGGTAGGAAGTTCCATGAGGGTAAGGATCATGTCTAATTGTTCATCTTTATATCTCTTCTAGGATTTAGCACATGTTACATAAAATAGGAGCTTAATAAATTTTCATGGAATGAATAACTGAATGAATGTGTGTGATAAAATGAATTTGTTGGGAATTTCTAACCACCAACGTTACCCCTGTCATATGAAATCTTAAACAGGCTGGGCCTAAAGGGCATAGCTTTCATAAGGGAACACTATTCAAAAACAAATATTCTTCCCCAAATGCTAATTAACCAGGAGAAGTGATGTGAATGATATGATAATTCACTTACTCAGTATTTTGTGTGGAAAAACTTCTTTTCATAATCTCCAAAGCTTTGAGAGCAGGAGGGGAGAAATTTGAGTTTCTTAAAAGATGATTAGAGATTGTAAGAGAAGCACCAAATTCACAACTAAGTGCTAGGATAGGATGGCTTGCTTTTGTCAATTTTCTCCCTTCCACCAAGGCACACTGGAGAGGAAAGGAGAGAGGAAGGGAAGGAGTTGGGGTAGAATGTGTTAAGGTTGTGACATTTGGATTAGAGATCTATCTACCAGAGAAGGTTATGAGTACTACCTTTTGATTTTTATACATAGGGAATCCTACTGCATATAATATTTTATTGCTACATAGATTGGTCCTAATTGCCATTCATTAGTATATTTGTGCAATCAAGGTAAAGTCAGCTTTCTGTTTTAATTACCCATTGTGAACCAGGTTAAAATTTAAGCCAAACCCACCATTGCTCCTAGCTTCCTCCATCTCCACCCTCTACTGTGCTCTCTCTCCTATGAATCTCAAGCTGCTGGGAGATTCTAAATTCGTTTTTTTTGGTTCAGATTCTGCCTCTAACCTAATCCTTACATACTTTCCCTGAAGAGCTGCAAGTGAGAGGAAACCATTCGGGTAGGAAAAGCTGACAGCCTCCATCACAGTCTGACATGCCATCACTGATACCAAGAGACCCAGTGGCTGGAAACAAATGTCTGAGCACTAGCTAAAAGCCCCTTTCCTGACACACTTTTAAGTTTATTGTGAGCAAACATCTCTTATTAAATGTAAACAGCATCTCACTGGAGGTCAGAGACTTGCTGCTACAGCATATCCCAAGGTAATACCACTTTAAGCTCCACATAAACTCTTAAGCAGTTTCTATCCTAAAACCAGACCGTAGGTGGTACAGTTTTTTACGATATGTTATAATAGTGCAATAAATCTGTTAGCTTAAAATCGAATCTCCGTGGCCTTTTAGAGAAATCATCATTAAATGCAGGGTCCTGTTAATGATGCCATCCAAGTGAAATTGTTTAATCTGCTAAGGGGGTGAAAGGTCACCAAATGAATTTTTTATAATACATCAACTTGACACGCAATAGGGAAAACTGTAATAGATAAAAGCAAAGGAAAAGGGCACTGTCTTCTTCTGATAGGTCAATAGCAGCCAAGAGAGTCACTCATCCACTTTCCCTTCACTATGGTGCTCCTTTTCCATTTAATATGGACACCCAATTAATACCTCAGCACCACAGACAACCTCATTTTGGGTGACTTATAGCAATTTCTCCCCCTTCCCTGAAATGAAAGTGATCACAATACATCATAGCATTGTGCGAATTAACGTTAATTGATTCGAGTTACCAAGCAATGATGGGCCACTTATATAATCTAGGCGTTATTGGGTGCTGGAAGGGATGGAGGGAAGATTAGATTCCAGTGTCCGTTGCTGTGACGACGGGAGTCACCTGACACCTTGTTAGACAGTTGTAAGGTTCTATTGCTGGCCCCAGTGGGGTCGTCAGTAAACTGGAGTGATGTCCAAACATCATTACACGCTGCTCCGATATTAAAGCAAAGGGATTAGCACCTTATTGCAAGCAACCTGGATTTGTCATTGTACTGTCGTTATCCAATTTCCAACTGCTAATGTAACTTTGGCCTGGAGGCAGAAGGACCTACAGCCAAACTTAAAAAAAAAAATAGAAGGGGGAGGAAAAACCCACCCCCCCCCAAATTTAACCCCTTATTTGACATCTTCCAATAACTAGTGAGGAGTGTGAAAGAATTTTTTTTTTCCTCTGCATTGCCTTAAGCAGAGGATACAAGATAAGGAGCAACAAGAACTGGAAAATCCCCAGTTCAGGGAGTTCTGGTGCCTCCTTTATCTCCTGCTTTTTGAGCCTACCAGATTGGGGGTGTTTAACTGCAGGGAGTGGAGGAAGGTGGAATATACCAGAGAGCATCTACATTTCTCTCTATATATATATATATTCTGCCTGCGCTGTCTTTTTAAAAAGCAAGACTTATATGGGGGGGGAGGGGGATTGATAATAACACTATACATCTCTCTCCCTAAGGCTACTAAGATGGATAATCTTAAATTTTATTTAGGTTTTGATAAAAAAATTCCCAAATATTCTTTGGACTTTCAATCTCTATTGTTTTTTAAAGGTCCCAAAAGACAAAATAGGGTTATGAGTTAAGAAGATAATTTAATTCCAAAATGAATCTGAAGTTTTGGTTCTCTGAAAAGGTCTAGCACTCTGAGAGAGACCAATCTATTCCCTTAAGTCAAACTTTATCCTTTCAACACTATATACTTCTGGAGATTCTATATAGGACCACAATCATCAAAGAATCCAAATTGTGTAAGACTCCAAAGTCAGTGGAAAGACATATGGTGGGAGTAAATAGACTTTAAAATAACACCAGGAAGAGACATTGTGGCACAGGGGATCCCTAGCTCTGGAGTACCTGGTTCAAATTCAACGTCTGAGGCTTATGTCTTGTATGACCATGAGTAAGATTCTTATTCTTCTTGGGCCTCAGTTTCCTTAAGTGTAAATAAAAGGACCTTTGTGGTTCTTTACAGCTGTCAATCTATGATCTTTAGTGTTAAAAGGCTATTATAGGAGATGATTGGGAAAGCAAGTGAGATTATTAAGTAGAGAGAATAAAAGATAATAGATACATATTCTAAAGGTTGTTCTGGTACCTACATAAAAACATAATGTTAAAATACCTAGACTAGGGGAAGGCCTCTAGCAAGTTGGTTGAACCCTCCAGAAAGGATTTATGGGAGGCTATATAGATAAATTGTACAGGAAGAGAAGTTTCAGTCTGTAGCATCATAGGAAATACCTAATCAATGAAATAATGGATTTATTAAAGGATATTCCTAATAAGATTAAACATTCTCTTCTTGGGTGCAATACAATGGAAAGAACACTTGACTAGAAGTCACATGACTTCAGTGTCAATAATAGTTTTATTAGCGAGTTCATTGTTTATCCTTCACTTTTGCTATGTAAATGTCTCTCCTTATTTTTGCCAGTAATGCATTTCTCTTGAAATCAATCATTTTGCAGAATTTATAATGTCTCCCCACTTGTTCACCACTGTCAAGCAAGTCTCCATTGCCTTTTGAGGGAAAACAATTCACTTTTCTAAAGACTTTGGAACAATATGGCTTATAGCCATACCATACCAGTGGCAGAAAACTGCTTTGTTTTGTTTCTATTGCTGAACCTTTGTTTTGGGGCACTAGTTGAGGCCATTAAATTAAGCCCCCAAAGATCATGCAGTCCCATATTCCTTGTATTCAATTTTGGGATCATCTCATCATCCTATTGGCAATGTCTGTCCAAGATTTATGTAATAATTAATGCACTCTATGATTGCCTTTTCAAATGTATTACAATACAATAAACTTTCTTTATCTACCTGGTTTCTCCTGTGTGGCTGTTTAGGTTGAATTCTTTCAACATGTAGTTTTCAACAAGGGAAATTATGTTCTAGACTTTACAAAGAGGGAAGAATTGTTTGTTGTGATGAAAATAATAGATATTAAGAAGAGGAAGGCCTATTCACTCTTATAATCTGTGACAAAGGGAAGGGATTCAAGCATGATCTGACCTGAACTATAAATTTAGGGAAAAGAGATTTCAATGGATGGAAAAGAGATAGGATAACATTAACTCAAATTCTTCAGGCAAAATAAGCTATAGAGGGATGACAATCTGTAAAGAGTACAATTCTAAAGACACAAAGGGAAATGATTCCAGAAGGAAAGAGAAGAAAGGTCTGAAGAGACTGATGTGAATGTATAAAGAACTCATCTATCGACTTAAGATTCTAAAAGGACAGGCATGGAAGAGAAAAGCAAGAACGGGTAATAGAGGATATATATGAAAGTGTGGCACATTACTGGAAGGATATTATTAGGAGGAATAAAGAATAGAATAAGCTAAAATCACATGTAAAGCTAAGGACAACAATAAAAGATTTTATTTGGTTGGTTTTTAGTTATACTGGGGCGGGTAGGATCTTTAACAGAACAGATTCTAATAGAAAATATATCATCATTCAGAGGAGATTGGTCTGACTGTTCATTCATGAAAGGCAAATTGGACGGAAGATATCTGTTGCCCAGATAACATTTGAATGAACAATCTAATTTAGACATTGGGTTGATAGTTTGTGGTAGACATGGACAAGATCCTTGGAGGAAATAACCACAATGAGCTCACAAATCACTATGATTATTAAGTATTTGGGTGAATTTGTGATAGAAGAGGAGAAAGGTAAATGAAGAATATGGTTTTCTTCAAGCATGAATATTAAACCAGTTGCTTCCTAACTGAAATATGATTCCTCTAGAGCTGACAAACAAATGTGACCATTGTATCCTCCAAATGGTTGTTGCCTAGAAAACAGGGATCTATGGGGCATGAAGAAGTTATAATAGGAAGATGCTAAGACAGAATACAAAGGACCTTCTTCACTAATGTCTGTTCTTGTTCTCCTTCCTGAATAAAAGACAGACTGATGGAATTAAAAGACTGAGAGATCACTAAGAAACTTGCATTAATTTGTTCAGTGGTGAAAGTACATAATATTTTATGTTAACTATGGCCAATGATGGTGAATAATATATTGCTATAGATTCATTGATTCATTCACTAAAACTGGTTTAATATTGAGTCATTTTAGTTGTAATCATCAGTTATATCATCTCTAGAAGACTCAAGTTTTCTCATCTGCAAAATGAAATAAAGATTAGTTTCCCCATCTACTTACTTCATGGAAGTAGTGTGAAGATAAGATGAAATAAATGTTACTTTTCATTCTTTACAACTGCTGCATAAATATAAGTTTATTGATGTTGTTACTATGCCTCATTTTCCTAGAGAAAATATATTCGGTGATTCCTGTATATTGGTCTATAGAGTGAATTCTATTCAATTCAACTCACCTAATTTTGATTTAATACTGATTATGTGTGAGATGAGAGGCAGTGTAGGGTAGTAAATGCTCAGTGCTCTAGAAAACCAAGACAAAGGTTCATGTCTTGGCATCCACAAACATTTTTTTTAAGCATTGGATAATTATATTTCAATATAATTGGTTTTCTTTGCAATCTTATCAGTTTTCCTTTATATATATATATGCATATATATATATATGAAATGAAATCTTATTCTAAGGAGTCCATAAGTTTCACTAGACTAAGACATGGAACTAAAAAGGTTAAGAACCCCTCTTCTAAAACATTAAATTGCAGAGTAGTTTCAGATTTACATTAGTAAAGGATATTACTCAATGGAACTTCCTGACATGAATGAACTAACTCAGAGGTCTGGTTGAACATACATACATATATATATATATATGTATATATATATATATATATATAGTATTTATATATTTGTATTATATATTTCAGTATGCAGATATATATAATATAGACATTTGCATATAATATGCATAAGATAGTCATCTGCGTGAATTGTATATACTCAAAGCATTAATGTTCGGTGCTAAATATAGAGACAAAACAAAATCTCTTGCCCTGTAAGAGCTTATATTCTAAGAGATATGATGGGATTTTATACTATTCTCAATACACTCAATACACAGTCCAGTCAGACTGAACTGCTCTCTCTCAACTCACTCTATTCTTTTCTGCCTAAATGCTTTGTTCATTTGGTTTCTTATGCCTCAAATGTCCTCCTCCCTGTTTGTTGACTTAATAGTTCACTTTTAAATGTCAATTTATACAACACCTCTTCCATGAAACCTCCACCTTAATTGGTAATGGTTTTATTCCACAAATCCCTAAAAGACTATCAATGACTTGAGGCCCAAGACTGCTTTTCAATTGCTTTTGAAATCCTAAAGCCTAGCATTACCTTGAAGATAAGAGAGGGATTGGGACTAGTCTCTAAGTGATCCTTTATTAATGACTACTCCCATGATTTCATTAATAAAATGATGACTTAGAGGAGAAATTTCTATCAGTTACATCAGAATCTTTTAAAAGTAATATTAGAGAGTTGCCAAGTGTACTGAGAGGCAAAGTAACTTAAAATCACATAGGTAGTGAGTGGCAGAGTCTAGAGTCAAACCCAGAACCTCTTGCTCCCTAACCTACAACTTGCATGTTCCTCTTGGTAAGAGAGAAAAGTTATTTTAGACAAGGCAAGAAATGATGAATATGTATGTAGACTTGTAGACTTGACTTTAGACTTTGGAAGCTCCAAGGCCCAAATGTTATTTGGGAAACCACCGTCCACTGGGATACCCTATATTTTTCTTTTCCTTTCAATTTGGGTATTCTTTAGACCACTAGTTCTAAAACCTTTTTCATCTTGGGACTCCTTTATACTCTTAAATATTATTAGGGATCCCAAAAAGCTTTTGTTTATGAGGGTTATATTTTTTTACTATCATATTGGAAACTTAAACCAATTAATTTCAATATGTTTACTACTTCATTTCAAACACTAACAATGATTTTATCACATGTTAATGTAAAGTATGTATTTTTATGAAAAATAGCAATATTTCCCTAAACAAAAATAAAAGAGAGAAGAGTAGCATTGTTTTGCATGTTTGCAAATTCTTGTGCTGGCTTAATGTAAAAGAGATGGATTCTTATTATCTGCCTTGGCATTCAATCTGTTGTGGTATGTTGAAATATTGAAATACATGTAGGAAATCTGGTTTCACACTGAAAAGTAGTTGGAAAAGGGTGGAATATATTAGAAAGTCAATAAAATCTTAGTATTTATTAAGAACCCCATGAAAAGTATCTCTAAGATCCATGGACCATATTTTGAAAACCAATGTTTTTAGACATAAACATTTTCCTTTTCCTTGTACTTTCTGCTATCATTAGCAAATAAGAAGAAAACTACAAAGTTTTGTCACCACTCAAGGAAAAGAGCATTCTCTTTTGAAATCAAGTACCTGTCAGCTAAAATACCTAAAAAGACATTGATACTAAGGAGAGCCAAATGCCCATAGTATAAACAAGCCAGGCTTCTTGTCTCACTTTTCTCTGTTGGATGCCTGAGGCTAAGCCTTTAACTCTTCATCAGTTTCAATGGTAACTCCCAGCACCCAATGGTTAAAGTTGACCAAGGGGCCTGGGCAAAACTACAAGGCTGTTTGCACATGTCATGTAGCAATTAAACTCACCGGAGAGCCCATGACAAGTGTTCTGTTCTACAGTATAGGATTGCTCAGCCACACAGAGTGAATCAGGAAATAGGTTTTCTCTGCCTGAGCATATTTACTTTTTTGTCTTGTGCCTCAATATACTTACCATCTAGATTCTAGACACATGGAAAGAAATGAGAAAGAAGAAATGCCAAAGTCCCCACAGAAAATAGGTGATATGATTTACAAAAGTTAGTTTTTCATTACATCACAAATGTCAAAGTCAAGAGTAAGTTCAAAATGGCTATGACAGATGGTGAGTAATAAACATAAGTGATGATATGGAAACCATCTCCTGTTGATAAAATAATGTTCTGTCTATTAGTACCACCTATACTCTCCTGGCTATTTCTATCTACTAAATCCCTTCTTGTCTCTTTTTTTGACATTCCCCCCTCAGTACTCCTTGTAATTGAACCCCCACCTCAAAAAAGCTTATCCCCAAGAAACTCATCATCACGGATACTGCCTCAGCCTCGATATTCACACTTCATCAATACCCTCATTTGTTTTTGCTCCTGTGATTGAAGGGCTGAAGGTAGAAAAAAAAAACTCCCAAAGTCTCTATTTAAAGAGGGCTCAGAAGCCCAATCAATTCTTCATTTGTCACTAGTATCTCGTATTCCTTGGAATGAACCCATTATTATTATGCCCTTCTGCCTCTTCTCATCGCTTAGCAGCTTCTTTTTGTATCTTATCATTATGTACCTTGTCACAATGGTAAACTTCAGGAAGGGATTATCTTTCTTATTATTCATATTCCCATTTGCATTCCAAGAGTTTAGCACTGGACCCAGTACATAGCAGGTGCTTTACAAATATTTACCATTTTGTGTTGATTTTTTAAAAAAATGTTCTTTGGTTTCCTTTTGAATACCTCTAATATTCTTTACTATTCTCCAAACTACCCCCTCTGGAATGATATCCCACTGAAAAGATGGAAAGAGGACAACTAAAAATGCTTAATATTGAAACAATTTTCTTTTAACTATCTATCCACATGAACACAATCTATGGACATAGGACCGTCCCCATGGCCTTGAACTAGATGAAAAAGAAAGGTAGAAAGGGAGGAAGAATAAATTTTATCAAAATTAAAGTGAAACCTTGATCCATCCAGGCTCTATGACTGAGACTCTGCATGCATAATTTTGAGGCTTCCTTGTTTGTGTATATGTGTGTACATGCATATATGTGTATTTATACTTATACAAACATGCATTGCATGCAATAACATCTGACATGACTAGGTTTACACAACTTATAAGTGTCTGAGGCTAGATTTGAACTAGGGATTTGAGTCTTTTTGTCTCTGGGCCTGGCACTCTATTCCTCTGTCACTTATTTGCACCATCCAATTTATATGTGAATAAATTGAAACTGAGAGGTGTTGGGTGACTTTTCCAGGAATGAAAAACCTGTGACTCAACAAAGCAGAATTTGAGCATGTCTTCTTGATTCCAAGTCCATTACTCTTGATAAATATATACGTAGCTGTACATAGAACTAAGTAATAATAAGAACTCTATACATATGCATATGTGCATAAGTATATATATATTTATATATATAAGCGTGTATCTGAATTCCTATGATTTTATTGTAGGGAATTCACTCTGGAAGCCCTGTTCTCTAACATAGCTCTAAACTTAGATGATTGTTTCAAAGGTTAAATTATTAAATAATTAGATTAAGGCCACACTTAATATCAAATAGTAGGAATTAATGAGCCTATATGTGCATGAACACACACATACAGACACACACATTTTAATATTTCTTATGACAAAATGTTTTTCTCTCAACAATTCTATGCAAAGTGTCTCTGGAATCCCCAGGGATCTTAGTCTTGTCTTTTATCTATTACTCCACATTGCTTTGGTGTCTATATACCTCTGTATCAATCTCCATTTATTTCTTTTCTACCTGCCTATCTATCAATCTCTCTGTCTCTCACTCTATTTGTCTGTCTGTCTGTCTGTCTCACACACACAGGGAACTTACTCTAACTTTTTTTTATTATTTTCTTAGGACATAAGATTAATGACAATCCTTTCTCTGTTACTTAATTTCCTTTCACAGACATAAATCTAAAATAAAGTACAAATGTCTCAATTTTACCTTAAGACCCTTTGCAATCTGGTTCTAGTGGATCTTTCTAGCTGTCTATCACCCTATTCCCCTTAGACATGTATTAACTGTGTGACCCTGTATAGTCACTTAACCTTTTTCAGCCTCAGTTTCTTTATCTGTAAAAATAGAATAATAATAGCACCTAACCCATAGGGTTTTTATGACAATCAAATGACAATGTATGAAAAGCACTTTGCAAATCTTAAAGCTCTGCATTGTTATTATTGTTATACTTTTATTGTATAATATCTATTCTAATCCAGTGGTTCTCATAATATGAATAGCAAACCCCTAGGGGTGGGGAGAATACATATGTGTAACATAATTTATAATTTTGATTTTTATTGGGCTACAATTATATGTATGTACATATAATGAATGTAACTACTATCAATTTGTATCTATTTTTTAATGTTAAAAATGCTCAAAACTTGAAAATGTTACAAACTAGACAAGTAGCTAGTTCCTGAATTTATCTTTTCTCCTTTCCATCTCATTTAAAGCCATCCCCTCATATGGAATCAATCAATCAGCAATTATTACTTTTGTCAGTCACTTAACGAATTTTCTCCATTTTCCATGAAGTCTTTTTTGGACCTTTCATTGATTCCTTTCCTTCCCCAAAATTTTCTAGAGTATCTTATTTGCATTGTTTCTTGATCCCTATCATAATCTATTTGTGCTACTTTTATTTGTATGCATGTCATAAGCCTACAAATGATAAGCTCCTTGGGTGAAGGGATTGTCATTTTGCAGATTTCTATCCTCAGTACCAATTACAATGTCCTGAGCTTTATAGTCATTTAAGTGATGAATTATATTAATCCATTAATGTATGATAACCAGGACACTTAATTACATCAATTTTGTAGATGGGGAGCTGAAATTCTGTTTGGTCATCTCTTTCTTCTTTTAGACAGGCAGCTGCTTAGGTGGCAGTGTATTCCACTAATGTACAATCTTGAACAGAACTACTAAGGGCTCCTCTCCTGGTTTTAATTGTATTGAATCCTGGATCCATTAGAGATGTTAGCATAAAAGTAATTACTATCCATTAAATATTAATTGATTATTTATTAACAGCAACTTCAATGAGATGAGAAAAGGGTATAGCCTAATTGAATGGAGCACTCATTATCTAAAATACATTTAGTAAAATATCTCAGACCCTAAATATTATTATTTAACTTTGTCTTTTATCAACAAAGATATAATGGACCTGATATCTGAAAGACATGTGGTTTGTTTATTTCTTTAGTAGTGGTGATGACTTTTATGAAGCTACTCATATTCTTTTGGACAGATAGAAAAAATATAATATGTGTAAAATATATAATATATATACATAAAACTATCCACATTCTCTCATCCAAATAGAAGATATGGATAACTGTGTATATGTATCTATAAGTACATATACATATACATACATGCATAAATATAGTCAAATATGCTCTTTGGGTCTCATCTTCCCTTATCCAGCATTATTTCTCCCAACTAGGGACCTGAGGAAGCAACTTTGTAAGCTAAGAGCTTGAGGGGAACCTCTTTCACTCACTTATTCATCCATTTATTCAGCTTGAGTGCCATTTCAATGAATTAACCAGTAATTCAAGCCTAATCAAGTTACTTGGTATTTATTAATTATATACCAAGTATGGTGCTAGGTCCTGGGCATACAAAGACAAAAATGGAACAGTTCTTGTCCTCACTTAGCCTACATTCTACATGAAGTCTATCTTGCCCTCTCTCCCTACCACCATCTTGCCCCACTTTTCTCTGCTTATGTTTTGTATTTTCCTCTTTCTAGTGAACTGAAATCACATTCTCCAAATTTTCCAGTGACTTCTTTGTTTCCAAATTCCATGGAGATGTTCTCTCTTGGTTCTCCTCCTACTAACCTGATGATATCTTGCTCTTGGTCTCTTTCTGAATTTACAATTTTTAGGTAGAGTGATAGATAAATATAGGCATAGATATATGATTTTGAACCTAAATATAACCCATAAAGACTTTGCATATTCATAGAAAAACAAAGCAGAGGCCCATATATGAAAATGACTCTCTGTTTCTTTATATTTGCTTTTAAAATATTTATATAATGATTCCATATATGATTTTCAAGACTGTACTTCTTAATTATACTTCCTTCTAAACTTTATTTTGTTCCTATGCATTTTTAAAATGTTTCCATGGCCCTTTACCTCTGACAATTGATTTCTAATCTACCTCTCACATATTCTCCCCCAATTCAATTAAAAAATCAAAATAAAATGGGAAATTTTTCAATAAATAAGCATAGTCAAGCAAAAGACATTGGCTCAATAACAATGTCAATGTTTATCTCTTTCTGAATCTTTAGATCATCAAACTTGGTCGGGAGGTGTTTATCATGTTTCATTATATTAACTCTGGAACCCTGATTGGTCATTTCATTGATTAGAATTCTAAAATCTTTCAAAGCTGTTTTTCCTTTACAACTTTTCTGTTCTTATATACATTGTTTTTGTAGCTCTACTCAGTACAATGAATCATTTCATACTACCCAGTTTTTACTGAAATCATCTTTATAGTATAATATTTCTATACTACAATTTGTTCAGCCATTCATACACATTTATATATACAAACACACATATATGCATACCTGTAAGTATATATGTGCTTACATTTTACATGTATTAAACATATTGTGTTTACATATGTATATATCTATGTGCATTTCTTTATCTATATATCTGTTGTTATTTATTTATGTCTGACTCTTCATCATCCCATAGACCATACTCTCCATGGGTTTTCTTGGCACTGATAATGGAGTGGTTTCCCATATTCTTCAGTGTAGATTAAGGCAAACAGAGATTAAATGACTTGCCCAGGGTCACACAACTAGGAAGTGACTGAGGCCAAATTTGAAATGAGGTCCTCTTTACTCCAGCTCTAGTATTCTATCCATTGAGTCTCTATTATATATAAGAGATGCTAGGATAGATTTTGGGAAAAAGAATAAGGTAACAGATTAAGTATGCAGAAGTGAACAAAATGCTGGAAGCCAGAACAACCACTGGAATCTGGGGGTTAGAATCTTGGAAGCTTAACTATGATCTGGGAGTTGGATCCTGACTCTGGTATCAAAAGCATCTCCAGGACCCATTTCAGAGCAACTAAAGAATTCTGGTTTATTCCAGTGAGGAAACTAGCAAGATCCAGATAGTCCTCAAAACTGTGACACTGCTGCTACTCCGAAGAAACTGAAGAGCAAGAAAGGGTGGACCAGAACTGCTTAATTTACCCTTGAAGAGCCTTTGACCTTGGCAGGGTAGATTTGGCCACACCCTGAATCTGACTTCTCCTCTATGCTGATTCTAATCTAGAGACTATTTCTTTTGTGGGTTTAGCCTAGAAATTGGATCAGATAGCAAGGGGACATTAAGATCAGAGAGTGCAGATAGTACCTCAGCTCAGCCAAGGATAGAAGATACCCAGGGAAGGGTCAGATTTTTTTGGGGGGAAAAGATGGAATTTATTAGTTGATAGGGAATAAACCTCAATCCACCTTCCTAATCCTTTCTTTGATTACAATATTGAATAAACCTTGTTACCTGAAGACATCTCAGTCAGATTTGATTACAACTGGCCTGAGGCAGAGAGAGAAGCCATTTTTGCTCTCTGGCCCTAGAGTAAACGCTTTCCCAGACTAGGTTAAGCAAAAATCTAGTCAACCAATATATGCCTTCTTTTAAGGTGTTTGACTCATCTCATTCAGAGAAATTAAGCAGCATTTGAAATAAAGGCATAACTACTTGGTTAACAACATAAAGCTGATTTAAAGGATATAAGTTGATAGAACATGGATTGAATGAACATCAATATCAGTTGACAACACATAGACTTCTCTTAGAAATTCATGGAATGCATACTGTCCCTTAAACCTGAAACTAACTATATTAAAAAAAAAAAAGCTTACCCTAACTTGGTTTCTGAGAAAGTCATTGATAGATTATTATTTATAAATTTTGAATTACATAGCTATCCCAATAGTGTTTTCAAATTTGACCTTTGAAAGGTTTGTACCTAAAAGCTCTATTTACTTTAAAATGAGGAAAGGTTCATAATTTCCAATAGGACATGTACGATTGTACATTTTGACATTAAAATTGTTGAATAATCAGTGTTTGAAGACTATTCTCCATTGAGCTTTTAATATATTTTTCAACCAGTAAAAATATGAAGACAAGTATACTTTTCAATATAAAATAAATAACTGGAAGGATAAACAGGCTGTTGCAAATCTGTACATGATAATGTAAATGAATGTCAGTTTTTTGCTTTGTGTATGCCATCTTTAAAAAGACTGAAGACAAACTCTAAGAGTCCTTAGTAATTAATAAAGTTTTCTTTTTGGAAATACAAATGTTTGAAAGATATTTTTATATGGTTTCACTTCTTTGCAAAATGAGCCTAAGCCCTTAGGAAATAAAAAGTGCTAGTCTATTTTTCAATATTTTCCTATATTCTTCCCCTTTTTTATTACTGTAAAAGATGAAAACAAAATTTTGCTTTGTGATAACATATGTATACAGAAAATTTGCATGCATATATATCATATGTGTAATAATATATCTGTATGTATATAAGAAGTTAAATGTAAGGGGATATCCAACATATATATATATATATACATATATATTTGAATATATATTATGTATTATATGTATAATGGGCATTCTCATACATTCAACTTAGTTTTTTTTTCTCCCTCCCCACCACACTTAATCACTTCTTCCAGATTAGAAAGTTTAAGTTGCTGGAAGCTATTCCCTTCCCCTTAGTATTCTCCTTTTTTGTATTACAGTTTTCAGGGAGTTTAGTGATTTTAAAATTATCTTCTTTTGACATTTTTCCCAGGTCAGTTGTTTTTTTATGTTAGATATCTTACATTTATTTTTTCCTCAATCTTTTGGTTTTACATGTGTGCATGTGTATGTGTATATATATATATGTATATATATATATGTATATATCTATCAATAGATTTATTTATTGCTATCTTGTAGAGTCATTGATTTCTGTTTGATCTATTCTAGTTTCCAAAGTACATTACTTGAGTAAGGTTTATGATTTTATGTTCTAAGTACTTTATTCTCTTTTTATCCAGAGCTTTTATTTTAATTTTTTAATCTCTCACATCATTTCTTCTAGGTAGTCATGTAGTCCTTGTAGAAAACTTGTCTTTTCCCTTCAGTTATTGCTTAAAGTTTTTACATAGTTAATGGCTCCTTGTTTTAGAACATTTCTAGATTTTATACACATAAATACATATAGATTACATATATCAAATATATTTCATGTATATTTCACACACATTTTATATATGCATATACTGTGTGTATGTCACCCACGTATATGTATATATGTGCATATATTTCTATCTATATGTGAATGTGAAAGAAATAATCACAAAATCTGTTTAGAATAACCCAAAGAGAACAGAACAAGAATGGTGTACACACTAGCTACAGCTATTTTTTTAAATAAAAAATTGGGGAAAAGATGGAAGTAGCAAGAAATCCAGAAAATCTAGAGAACACAAATAAAAATGTTATTTTGTTATTAAGTCAATTAGTTTTATCATGTTAAATGCTATAGAATTTTTAAAGGTTTTCCTGCTTTGAACCTCTATCTGACTGTGACTATTGATCATAGTTTGATTTTTGAAACTAATTTTTATAATTGGGTGTGGTATAGTTGGGCTGATGATTTAGTAGGACCAGACCAACAATTTAATTTATGCAGGGGAACTTCTTTCATGGAAACTCCCTCTACTAATATAGATCAATACCTCCTTGGTCATTTATAAACCTAAAGCTGAGTAGGGCACTGAGAAGTTAAGTGATTTACCCATCATCACATGGCTAATATTAATCATATGTGGGACTTCAGAGATTTCCTGACCCGATTCTGGTCATATACCATGCCTTTCTTAAGTTTTTCATTTAAAATTTAAAATCTGATATAAAATTATTTAAAAATTAACTCAAACTCCTTTTTAAATGTGAACTAAAATTTTAAATGGGAAATCCTCAAATGGACTTTTTCTCTCATTTTTCTTGGCTACTGTCTCTAACCTGAGGATGATAAAAAAATCAAATATGAATAAGAACCTGCATAATTATTTAAATTCTTATTCTGACTTAAAGTAAAATTTTAGCTGTGTGAGGCAGTACAAATAGCTTAATTTCTCCATATTTCAGTTTCCCCATCTATAATCCCAAACCAATAAGTTTTGACTGAATTTGCCACCAAAACCCATGATGACAGCTTTTACTTGAGCAAACACTTACCCAGAAGTAAATACTCCAGCTGACTGACTGATCAGCAGGGCTTCAACTGGCATATTGAGAGCTTCCTGAAGCTCCCCAGTCTGTTGAGAAGTGATAATCCGGTGAACTAAACACTGCAATCCATCAGTGGATAAGGAGGAAGCCACTTTGGCATTTCCTATGCCTGACAAATCACCAATTTCAATGACCACCACTTTTGAAATGGTTTCTGAGAAAGTTGATGGTGGTACCCACATTTTCATCTTCCTCATGAAGTTTCTATGCTGACCCAGTCTATGACAATTAGTACAAGGGGTCCCAGAGGGGCAGTGGTGTTTCCTTTTGGCCACACCATCAGCAAAGGCCTTTAAGATTCTTTCACCACCTGGCAATATATGAACAATTCTTATATGGTCTTGGCCAATCTGTAAGAAATGAGCCAATCTTTGATCAATGGCTGGTTCCCAGTCTTCTAGAGCACTTGATAATGTCACAGTGAAGGCTACATAGATAGAAATTGCAGATTGCACCTCAACAGGCTCATCCCCTTGCAGAAGGATATACAAGAGATTATCCATGAAACTGAAATGATTGGTTCCAGTAGCCCCATTCTCTTGCCAAGAATCTGATAGAACTGAAGTGGGGGGGATGAACTGTCCACGGAAGAAAACCCGAGGACTCTGAAGCTCAGGGTAGAACACAGCCAGAACTTTGGAAGACCTCTCACTCCCAATGAGATAAAAACGCATAGCTTGGGGAACCCCATTCACAAAGCAAATTTTGGTGAGTGAGTTGGTTGGTAAAAGAGAATAGAAAGCTGGTATAGATAAAGAAGCAGAGCAGGATGAGTGGGCAACTATGCTACTGAAGGTTTCCACAAAGCCACTTGTGACTGAAACTACTGAAGATGGAATTTTCTTCCCTGGAGCAATGGTGATATTGTCAAGAATTAGAAGTATATAGTCCATCTGTTTGCACACGAAGCTTTGCATCGATGGTCTATAGGTACATTTCCGGTCTTCTCTAAATATACCTAGAATATAACAATAATAATAAACAAGTGAGAATATTAGCTACCATTTCCTACTATAACAAACACTTATGAATGGCTTTATGCATGTATGTGTGTATGTATGTGTGTGTGTGTGTGTGTGTGTGTGTGTGTGTGTGTGTGTGTTGTCTATAACCATCCATTGTGTACTAATGAAACAAGGGGGCATTTGACATGGTCTCTTTCCCTATGGGATTTATAAAATCTATCTGGGGAAATAGCATATGTGTGTGTATGTACACAAACTCGTCCCCTTTTCCCCCACTCCCCCATTTCTTCTACTCCCATATTGCCTTTCTTTTTTTCCCCCTTTTCCTAATCAATGGGTTCACCAAAGTATATTTCCAAATCTCAACTGTTTTTTTGGTTATTGAAAGTGAAAATGCTTCTATGATCCTTCCTTGTGAATATAAACAGGTATGCATTTATGAGTATGTGCCTACATATATGTTCATATGTACATATATATATACCTAGATTCACAATAGGAAACAATGTATATGTCGTCAACATTAGAGAGAGAATACAGAATCACAGACTTTGATAACTACAAGAGGCTTCAGTGGCTAAGAAGTCTAATTCTCCAACTCATCTGAGAGGAAACACCATGATAATACATATGATCCAGGCTTTGCTAAATATTCTTTAATGAGTGAGAATGTATTACCTCTTGTAGTAGCCCATATGGGTAACTCTAATTAAGATTTTTCCAACCTTAATCTTGAACTGGCTTTTTTGAAACTTTCCCTCATCGATCCTGGCTCTGCCCTCCTGAACTAAACAAAACAACTCTAATCTTTTCTTCACATGGTAGACCTTCAAAATCTTCAAGATAGCTATCATTATTCTCTTCTTCAGGCTAAACATGACCAATTCCTTCAATTGATCTTTACAGGACATGAAATTGAGACCCTTCAAGACCTTTTTTTACCCTGGTTGGCCAAAAGATTTATATAATGTCCTTAAACTATCATGCCTAAAACTGAACAAAATATTCCAGTTTGGACAGTGCTGAGTACAAAAGGGCTATCACCTCTTTGTTCTTGGAAACAATATTTCTCAATGTAGCTCAAGAGCATACTAGCTTCTTTGATTGCCAGATCTTATTACTGATTAAGATAATATATGTAAAGTTATATACAAAGCTTTAAAGCACAATATAACTTTATGATAATTATTAATAAAACCTCTATATCTTTTAGTTGTTTTGTCATTTCAGTCATGCCCAATGCTTCATAACCTTATTTGGAGTTTTCTTAGCAAAGATCGTAGAGTGATTTGCATTTCATTTTACAGTTCATTTTACAGAAAAGGAAACCAAGGCAAAAGAATTAAGTGACTTATTTAGGGTCACATAACTAGTAAGTGCTAGAGGTCACATTTGAACTCAGGAAGATGAGTCTTCCTTACTCCAGGACCAAACACTTTACCATATTGTACTGCTTAACTGTGTAATCATGATTCTTTCTTGTACTTATGAAATTGATTTCTGCTCCAAGTGTAAGACTTAATACATAAATACAAATATAAGACCAATGCATTTGTATTTATGTGCATTTATAAATTATCATATTGAGTAATAAATGAGTGTTATATAAAGGAGAATAAGTGCAACACTTGGAGGATTTGAAGAATATATATAGGTCATAGACAACTAAGGGAGAAATTGGAGGTTATTCTAATTAGGGGAATAAAGGAGAGGATATATATAAATAAATAAAGTCTCTCCAGTGGGAGACTGGACCTATGATTTCATAAGAATTGCTGTGTGTGGAATGTCAGTCAGGCACCTTCTCTGCAAGTTATAGCCTTAGAAAACTCCTGAGGGCACTGAGTTTCATTGACTTGCCCAGAGTTACACAGTAAGGCCTTGTTAGAAGTAGGATATTCCAAAAGTCCAGAGGTGAAAATACAAGATATATTCTGTTCACAATCTTTCTGGTTTCTAAAAAGGAATAACAGAAAATGAAAATTGGAGGCATGATCACAGATTTTGATATAGAAATGAACTTGGAGGTCATTGAATGAAAACATTTTATTTTATAGCTGAAGAAACTGAGGCATTAAGTAGTTAAGTAATTTACTAAAAATTCCAAAACTATTTAGAATTAGAGGTAGGATATGAATTCAGGACTTCCTGATTATAAGATCACCATTCACTATACCATCTTGCAAGACTATGAGCCAATACAACCTCCTCATATTCCAGTTTTTCCTCAGATGTTAGGGATAGACAAATCATTTGGGAATGTTACTTCTAATTAAGGATGTTATTCAGTAATGCATAGAACTGGGGTGAGACTATATGATGGGAAAATTAAAAGAGATAAAAAATAGCATTTCAAATTACTCTGCTTCTGTAACCAGCCTTTTATAAGTAATAATTACTACCTCTCCAAAGTTATCTTTGGAGCCTCTAAATTTATTGACAATAGCCCAACTGTTCTTGATCTTTTTTTCTGAATTCACAGAAACATTTCTCTTTCACTGGAGAAAAGACAAAAGACTGTCACTAACTAAGAAGTGAAACTTTTTACCTTCAATATCTTCATATCTTCCCATATGGATCTACTAAGACAAATTCACAAGTGATGAGAAAAGGTTCACCAAAGTAATCCAGCAAACAATAACAGAGTTTAGTTAGTCACTCTTATAGGAAATTCCATCCTTGGATAACTGAATCATAGAATCTCAGGGTTAAAAAGGACCTGAGGTGATAGGTAGTCTAATTTGTACTACATTCCCCCCAAATAGACAATTGGCCTCTATTCCAAAATCAAACTATACAGCTCATTCTACTTAGTGTATACTTCTTAATTATATATTTTTTTCATTTAACAAAATTCAAATTTCTCTCTTTCCCACTGTTAAAGGGAAAGGAGGGAAACCCCTGGAGTGATGATATAATGGTTAGTCAGAATGTGCTGGTGAGCTAACCCCAGAAAGTCAATGGCTACCCCCTGTCCTTGATTGAGTAAGGTGGAGGCACAGGTAAATGCAGAAGTCTTGTACCAGATCACGGAACACCACAGGAGTGGACATGATGGCTGGTTGGGTAATTTTGTGAAACCTAACCCCCCTGGATGCCCTTCTGGTCAAACCCCTTGGAGGAAGATCAATGACTTTCAATCCAGTATTTGGCTCAACCTGTATCTAATAGAGATCTCTCCTCTCTCCCACATCAAAAGCCTCCACCCACTAAACTTCCTTCTTCTTCCCTTTAAAGATCTGACTGCGAATTATGAACAACAGCTATTTATTTGGGATAGGATAACAAGGGTGAGGTGAGGGAAGAGGTCAAACAGGGGTTCCCTAGGCTAAAAGCACAGACTGATGGTGGGTCCTTTTGGCTTTGGCCAACAACCAGGACTGGCCTGGAAGCCTTCTCTGTCTTCTTGATTCTCCTATGCTGGCTAACCTAATCTAATATTAAAAAAGCAACAAATGTCTTTACGTGTAGCTGGAACAGAGGGAGATGTTTCAGGGTTCAGGACTGACTCAGCCTGTCCTTCAAGGTAAAACCCTCTCAGGCAGTTGAATGTCTAGTCAGTCCACACTGGTCTTGAATTAACAGAGAGACAGGATCAGTAAACAGTCACTGTGGGCATCGGTTATGATTGGGAAATCCTCAGGAAATGAAGGCTTTCCAATCCTGAAGTGGGAATGGGAGTTATTTCACTCCAGGGTTCAGAACTGAACTGAACTTAGAATTTGCTGGTCTCCCAAAAGTCCCTGACCCCGAACATTCCAACTGCCCCTGTCTGTCACCTCTGTTCTCCAGCATTCCATCTCAACTCAGTGTAAAATCTTCCCTTTCACACCCAAGTCCCATATCCCATCACTGAACAAAAAAAAAGAAGAAAGAAGATTGGTGACAAATAAATAGGAAGATAAGTAAAACAAATTACTTCATTGGTCCCTCCACCTTCAAAATGTCTTATTTGGCACCCTAAGTCTGTCATATATCTTCTCTGGAGGTGGATAAAATTTTGATCACTGACTCTCAGGAATAAAATCATGGCTAGTTATTGCATTGATCAGAATTCTTAGGGAATTCAAAGTTGTTCATTTTATATTGTATCAGTTAATAAAAATGTTCCCATGAATATGAAATTTTCCCTTTCATCATTTCATATAGCACAATAGTATTATATAATGTTCAGAGGCCATAATTTGTTTGGCTCTTCTCAAATGCTCTCAACTTAATGAACTATATAATAACTTAATGTATTTCCACCTGTTAGGTGGAAAGAGAGAGAGTCAGCTGCTATAAATACTTTTGAACCCAAAGGATCCTTTTCTTGTTTCTTTGATCTCTTTGGAATATAAGCATAGTAATGATAGCACTAGGTCAAAGGGTATGAAACATTTAAATTCTGCATCCATTTGGATGAGAAAAGTGGAAATACATTTCTTTATGTTCTCACCACTGTAGCAGGAAAAAAAAAGGGGGGGGGGGAGACATTGATATTACCAAAGGATCTGTGATTATATCACCATGAGGGATTTCCTAATCTGGGAATTCCTTCAGCATCAAAGTTTGTATCTTATCCATGACTTTGTAAACAAGTTCAGTGGAGTTGCCTAGGGCAAATAGATGAAAAAGTGTCTTACCTAGGGTTAAACAGTTTATAAATGGTATGAGTAATAATTGTAGTAGTACCAGTAGTGATTTTTTAAAAAATTTTAGGTTGTACATGTGCTATTTTACAATACATATAATTTAAAAGGAAATGTGGTGTAAAGGTTGTTAGCAGATAAATACATGTCCATAAAAGAAGCTGGGCCAGTCACAATGTAAGAAAAAAAAAAGAATAACCAATGAATTACCCATTTGCAAAAATATTATCCATATAATACCAAGTTTTGCATGTTTCAGACTTTGATATAATTAGCACAATTTCAGTCACAAACTAGAAAATTTGGAAGATCCTATCATCTCTAAAAGTCTATCTTCTATTTGGATTCTAGGTTGAACATAGTCTGTAATAGTGACAAACACCTTGGGCAAGCATAGGTCTTCCTATTTTATGTTTCATTTGATAACAAGGAGGTAAAGAGTCATTGAAAAACTCATCTCTGTTGTCGCATCTTCAAGGAATCATGTTTGATTTTACATATATATGGGAGATACCTTGGTAGATAACAGAATTTAACATGAAATTTTGTTCTTATTAATCAAATGATTGCTTATGGCCAATAAAACAAAAATGATGTAATGCTACATATGCTACACTATTCAATGTTATAGTAAAAGCTTGTTAGAAAGCTTTTTGCAAAAGCTTGCTCATTATACTCATATAACTTCATCAACAATGCCTTCAATGAACCTGTGGATTATTTTTATAACAATTTTGTAGAGATAGGAAAGTATGAATGTTACCTAATAATAATGTTATGAATCTAGTCTTCCAGGAATAAAAAAAAATATTAAGTACCTCTCTTTAGCATATATCACTTCTGAATATTGCACTAATATCTTCACAATCAAGTCATTCCTTTTATTATGGACTATTGATCAATTATCTTTTGTCCTTGATATGGTTCAATCACCATAAGTAGGATATGGGATACATGGATTCTCTGTCTCTAACAAGCTGTGTAATAATAGACCATTTAACCTTTCAAAGAACCAATTTCCTTATCTCAAAAATAATAGAGTTCCTCAGTGAGGCCAGAGGTTGTCTTGTAATTTTTATTCTACAATGTGTATAACATAGTTCCATGAATACTATGGTACTCAATAAATACTGATTTATCTAGGTTTTTTTCAGCTCCAAAATCCTATGATTCTAATATTATCTAATATTCATTTCCAGTTTAACCCCTAGCTTTTAGGTATCTTTGTTGTACAGCTTACTTGAACTTGAATTTCACTTAAAAAATATAGGTCTTTCCAACTAAGTACATTGTAATTTTTTTTCTTTTATTTACCTCACATTATGAAGGAATTATTACATGTAAGATTAGCCAATAAACATATATTAAGCACCCATTCTTTATAAAACATCTTTATAAAACATATAAAACATTTATAAAAACATTGTTTCTAAGTACTGAAAGTTAAAAAATAGCCCCCCCTCCCCCGCTTTTAAAGAACTCATTCTAGTGGGGGAGATACCACTCAAACAACTATGTATAAATATATATTATAGATATTTTGGTGACGTGACAAGAAATAAAATTAGGGGGTTGTATTTGAGGACCATCCATCCAGGTCTCCTCCAGCTCTGAAGTGCTAAAGTATGAAGTGTTTAATAACTAGCTTGTGAATTTGTTGAGTTAGATAATCAGTTTTTAGTACATAAGATATTCATCTAGTCGACATGAATCCAGTCTGGCTGCTAATATGATAGCTAGATTTATTCTCATTCCCACACATATTTTTGCTTTAGCTCTTCTGCACAAATCAGGTATATGTTTACTTTTCCCACAAAACTTCACACTATAATAAAACAGCATTTTCCTGGCTCTGGCACCATTTTTCTGATGCTAATGTAATCAGTGAACTAATTTTGTTACTAATTTATTGATGAACAAGTGAAGTTTGATGAATTAAAAATTATAGAGTATTGATGGTAACATATATAGTGGTCATGGCTATAGGTGGGCATTTTCCACAATGCTCTAGTCTCAGAGATCCTTACTTAGAAGAGGAAATTATCTGGACTATTATTTGACATAGAGCCTGTGAGTGAATACACCATGTGGTGATGATATCCAAGTAAGATTCTGATTGGATGAGGAACGCATACTATATAATAGGCTTAACAAAACATTGAAGACAAACTTGTGGAGAGAGTAGTGGAAGATGGTAATGGGAGAAAGAATCAGAAAATAAGATGCTTGTCTTCAATTTGTTGTTATTTACCATTTGATTCCTTTTATTAAATGCCCTTTGCTCTGAATTTGTATTTCACCTGGTATTTTGGGGGGTGGAGGAGGAAGCAGGGAACATAGATACAGTACTGGGGGCTCAAAACTTTGGATTAAAAGAGATGCTTACTTAAGCAGTATTTGAGAGTGGTAGCCTTAAAGAAAAGGTAATGTGATTAACAAAAAGTAGATCCTTCAAAATGCCAATTTTAGAGACAACAGTAATCATGTTGGTAATCAAACCATAAAATGTTTTAGTAATGAGTATTTTACATGCATAATTTCAGTGAAAGACGTAGATCTAAGTATTATTAGCTATTCATCAGGATAACTGAATCTGCATATTTGGTGACAACCAGTTAACTTTAATATTTAATGATGTCATTATAGAGACATGACAGTAAAGCCATAACCAACTTATATTTTCAAAATTGTTCAAAACTTCAGAGCACTAAATAGTCTGGACATACGTATAAAACAGTTGCTGATTGGTCAAGTTTATATAAATAAGTTAGAATACTAATTATTTTATAAACGAGTCTCTAAAAAATTATTAATACCTCGAAGAACAGTTTACCAATGCTAAACAAAAATTCTAAGCCTTCTATAGTTTTCATTTGCCTTTTTCCTATTAGAGTTAATTAGAAGAGGGGGAAAAAAAGAACCTGCTTGAGCAATGTATTTTGCTTCAACTCTAGTGCATAGAAGTTCTTCTTTATTTTGGCAGAGTACAGATGAGCAATATAGGCAAACTAAGTATCAACTCAATGTCTCAGGCAACATCTTCACCAGAACCCTCCCTGGCACTTGTCTCTTTATCTCTGTTTAGCTTTTCAGCTCTTTAGTTGTCTTTTAGAATTTCTTTTTTCTCCTTCCTCTCTTTTGGAAGAGGTTGAGTCCAGGATAGTTGTCGCTGGTTCTCTTCCTCTTATTAATGTCCTTTCTTTTCCTACTTCCCCAAATGGCCTTATCTGCCAGTCACAATTTCTGTGGTCTGCAATTCTGATCACTTTTAAATGAAACCCATGCTGGCCTTGGTAATCATAATGTCATTTACAATTTACCACCAAACACGTTTATTCAGTTAGTAGCACACTGGAGAAAGAGAACTCCATATGAACTCACCGCTGAAGGCCTAATCTGATTATTTCCTCATGAAAATCCAGGCAGGGGTGCTTGTAAGAGGGGCCAAGAGAAGAAGGGGAGAAAAAAAAAAAAGCTAGGTCTGGCCACAGCTGACTCTCATAATCAATGCGAATAGATAAGTGACACAGCCTGTCAGGGGGCAGCAGCCCAGTTGCCCTCAGGGCTTCCCTCTCAAAAAAGGCCAGAGTGGACAGGACTTAATAAATACTGAGTGACCACTGAATATTGACTTGACATATGCTATTTGCATTCAAGATGGACAATAACAGTGATAAAGTCCAGAAACTCTTTTCTAAATGGGGGAAATTAGATTAAACAGGTTGTATTTGTATTTGTGAGCAAGTGCACATGGGCACTGCCTTTGTATATATCTCTACCTTTTCACAGGCCTCAGATAATATACCTTACACTGTATTCTCCTTCCCCAACACTGGAAACCTTAGAAATAGCAACTGAAAATAGGTGTGGCATGTGCATGCATGCGTGTGTGTGTGTGTGTGTGTGTATGTGTGTGTCTATTACTCTGTGTGTGTATGTTTTAAAATACTCAGGTTGCTTCCAGGGTTCTGACAAATATTAACTTTGTGTCAATATTTGTCCTTCCTGTCGTGAAATGAGGATTTTCCACCTCATTTCACGTTTGAAAAGAAAATACGCCAAAGGGGTCGTCTTTACTCAGAAAAAAAAAATTAAAAAAATAAAACAACTCATATCCTTTATTTAGAAAAATGGATCAGAAGGGAAGAAAAAAAGTATTTTTAAAATAAATGTTTTGACTCAAAGGCACATAGAATCCTTCCATCTTCTCCTTTTCCACAAAAGAAAAAAAAAGTTATATGTTTAAAATTGAATGAAATACATCAACATTAATGATTTTTTTCCTTCAGGTTAACACCACCATTTCCCTTAGTAATTTTTTTAGCCATTTTATGATGGATTCTACAATTCATGGTAGAGTAAAATATAGGAGATTTTTGACAAAAACAAAATACATTACTATTCTCCTATTTTCAAGAAGAGAAAAGAAATCTTTTCCAATTTCTTCTGTCAAACCAGATTTACACTTCATTATTTCTAATTTAACAAAAATAAATGACCACAAGATAAAATAAAGTGAGGAAAGGTTGAATTTAACCCTATTTAGATATGCTGTCCTGTTGCCTCAGGCTATCAGGAATAAAAATTCAAGGTCTCCAAGCAGTCCTAAAATTGCAAAGGGAACAGTTGAAACCTCAAAATAAAAGTTCAAGGAAAATAAATTTTTGTTCTACTGGAAGCCTGGGATAGTGGAAATAATTACATTATTATAAAATACGATGAATGTAACTTCCATTTTTAATTATTGTTTTAAAATTTAAGAATAATGGTACATCAGAGATTTTCATCAGTAAGGGGAAGGTAGTTTTACACTAGAATGATGATAAATGTAAATAAAATATCAAACTCAAATAGCAAACTTTCTCATTTGGAAACTAGTCGTGGTGGCCTCTTAAGGGTTTTTGAGTGTTAATAATACACCAATCTTTATTTTAAATTCATAATAAAAAGAACCTTAATTTTAAAAGAGACAAAAGAAATACTTTGAAAAGTGGAAAGAGCAGCAGCTTTGGAGTCAGAAGTTTTTCAGTTATTTTTCAATCATGGCAACTCTTCTTGATCCCATTCATGATTTTCTTGACAAAGACACCACTGGAATACCTTTCCATTTCCTTCTCCAGCTCATTTTTCAGATGAGGAAACTGAGGCAAACAGGGTCAAGTGATTTGCCCAGAGTCACACAAGTAAGTATCTGAGGCTAGAATTGAACTTGGGAAGTTGAGTCTTCCTGATTCCACACCCAAGGCTCTTACCATAATACCATCGAGAAAAAGTCGGAGGACTTAGGTACAAACCTTGTCTCTAATACTTACTATGGGTGTAAGTTTCTAAGACTTTTGCAAGCATTTAGGAAGCGTGCTAGGTCTTAGGATAAGTAACAACCTCCCCATGTGCCTCATATTCCTCTTCTACAAAATGAGGGCATTGGACTAGAGGACCTCAGAGTCCCACTCAATTGTAAATCAATGGTCTTATGACTATATGTTACTATGTTATTATAAGAAAATTTGTTCTTGGGGATTTCTTATCTTTTAAGTGAAAGTAGAATGAATGAAAGAACAAATAGATGAATTAATGAATAAAGTATGTAATAAGTACCTGTTATGGGCAAAGCATTGTGCTAAGGACTGGGGATACAAATAGAATAGAAATAGTTCCTTCTCTTAAGTTGATTGTACAGAGAGGGACAACACACTTGGAAGGTTTCAATTGAAAGTAAGATTGAAAGGTCTCTTGGTCCTTAGGGAGCAACAGAAGAGAAGGTGGTAATGTTGTTGCTATTCAGTTGTTTCAGTTATGCACAATTTCTCATGACCACATTCAGCATTTTCTTGGCAAAGATATGAGAGTGACCTGCCACTTCATTCTCCAGTTCATTTGACAGATGAGGAAACTGAGACAAACAGGGTTAAATGACTTGCCCAGAGTCACAAAGCTACAAAGTTTCTGAGGCTGATTTGCATTCAGAAAGTTGAGTCTTTTTGACTCTAGGTCTAGTATGAGAGCCATTGCACTACCTAGTAGCCCTAATTTCTTCTTTAATGTCACAGTGCTGGAAGTGTATCCCTTTCTGATATGAGTTCTTTGACAGTGTCAAGGTTGTTGTTGACAAGACTTTCCTATGCAAGTAGTTAATATCTGAAGAATCAACACGATGTGGTTGGAATTCTGGTTCTGCACTCAGTATGTGAGATTTCTTGTAAACCATATAACTTCTTGGTTTCTTAATCTCTAAGTGGAGGGGATTAGACTAGAGTGTTAACATCTCTTCTAACTCTCAATGGCAATGCACTATGTACTGAACTTTCAAACTGATGTCTAAAAATCACCTAATGGCAAAGTATGACATTGCAGCAAAGCTCAATTAGTATATTTTAAATCCTTTGACAAATAAGGAGAGAGTCAATGATTTGGGAATTAGGAGATTGGAGTTAGGAACATGCCCCAAATTAGAAACTTTTCTGGGCTTTGTGATTCAATAGATGAGCCAGTGGGAAAGGGAAGATAATAGCATTAGCAAATTGATCAACTGGTAAGCATTTGTTAGGCACCTATTAGACTCCAGGAGCTCTGCTAAACTTTGGAGAAACAAAGGCACAAGGGAAATAGTTACCACATTCAAGTAGATCATGTGCAGATGGGGAAATTGCTATAAAGAAAAGAAAATGTTTACTAATAAAAAGTCCACTGCTAAGCAGGGAGTACAATTTATTCCAAGGTGTGCTAGTAAATAATTTTTAAAAATAATTAAAACAATGTTAACAACTATCTGGGGGGGGGGGGGTTAGGGAAGGTGTAGAAGAATCTATGCAGGACATGCCTTTAAATATTCTTTATAATTATTTTCACCATTACTTTCTTGAGTTTAAACAATGAGAAAAATAATGAATCAAACCCTGAGTTGTAACCTTTGCAGATTTTTGAGATGGATGGAATGCTAGGTTGGAGTCAAATTGGAGTCAACAAGACTCATCTTCTTGAGTTCAAATTTAGCCTCAGATACTTACTAACTATATGACCCTGGGCAAGTCACTTTACTCTGTTTTCATCACTTTCCTCCTCTGTAAAATGAGGTGGAAATGGAAACGACAAACTGCTGTAGTATCTTTGTTAAGAAAACCCCAGATGAGGTCAGGAAAAATTGGACCCAACCAAAACAACTAAACAACAATAATAGCAAATGTTCACACTGAAAATCTAACCAACAATTCTTCAAAGGTAGTTTTAGCTGTCCTTAGCACACCTCTCACTGACTCCCCAAAAGAATGGCACACTACTAAGATAATTCATCAGTCAACATGACACCAGAGCTGTTAGGGGCACTAGAATTTAATTCAATACTGTTTGGAAATTGTTTCTGTTGTTCAGAGATTTCTAGGGGAGCATAATTTTGCTTGTAAACTTGGATGAACACTATTCTAGTTCTCTATTTTTATTCTCTGAATGTTATGTAGAAACCAGGTCAGACTTTATGAGTTAATTATAGTGAGCTGCTAAACTTTCAACAAAAAATAAAAGCTTCTGAAGTTCTGGACTGCTGTTCCATGACTACTCTCTTCTTTTTTCTCCCTTTGAATCTCTAGCATAGTACAGTGCCTTTTCACTTAATAGGTACTTGGGGAAATTGTGTTCTGTCTCCACCTATAGAATTTAAATTCCTTGGAGACAGAGATTGTTTCACAATGTCTCTGTATCTTCCCTACCACATAGGCTTGTTGATTGCCTAGAACTGAATTGGATTAGATTAGACTTGTTCAGAAAGTTTCTACTCAAAGATTCTAACTCTGAGCAGAACCTCATGATCATATATACTCACAAAAACACTTAGTATCGGATTGGACCTAGTCACTTGTGTAGCACAACCTCCATCCGTTTATGGATACAGAAATTAAAACCTAGATAAGTTAAGTGTCACACAGATGCAAAGGGTAGAATCAAGGTTTGAATTTAGATCACAGAATCCTGGATCCTGGACCTAGAAGAGACCTAAGAGGTCACTGAATGCTCATCTACCCCTATTTTATAGATGAAGAAAATGAATTCTGTAGGAATTAAATTACTTGCCCAAGGTCATTGAGGTAGGCAGCAAGTGGCATCACTATTTTCCTTTCATGTCCTTGACTCCAAATCAGTGGTCTCTCCATTACTTCATAAAGTTTCTTAGTGAGGGATGAGATAAACCTTTGGAATGAGAATTCACTTCTCAAAAGAGATATTAAAAAAAATGGTAAAGATAGAAAACTAACCTTGACCATGAACATTCTCTTCTCATAAGAGATGCAAGAAAGGAGTAAAGACAAATGATATACCTATTCTTGGACATGAAAATTCACTTCTCAAAAGAGATAGACGAAGGATAAAGAGAAACAAGATACCTAATTGTAGACATGACCATTCACTTCTCACAAGAGATATGAGAAAGGAGTGAAGACAAACAGGATATCTCTTTACCTAATTAAAAAAAAATACACTGTAAAATTCATGGTGGGTTTCCTATTTAACTTTCCTTATTTCCTCCCTCAAGTTCTCATTCCCTTTATATCCTGTATTTAAAACCAACCACAAGCTTTTTCCCCATCCTCCCTCCTCCATCTCCCCCTTTTTTTCCTGCTAGTAAACTTTGTCTGCCAGCTTCAAACAAAGCGATTCTCATGGCTTAATTTAAAGGCAGGGGCAGCCAACAGCATTCTTTACAAATACAATTCCTGGCTCACCCCCTCCCTAGAATGATAAACCTATCACCTCTCCAGCCCTCGATTTGAAGCTAGAACGGTAATTTTGTCGGATGCCAGAACGAAAATGAATGTGGTTGTGCCATAGCCTGCTCTGAGCTGTGGATATAATGAGATTTGAATGGGAAGCCCCGGACACAATAAATCTGCGCCATATGTGACCATTTCCTGTGTCAGTTCCTTTCTCATAACCAGTGGAGGCTTCCCCCCCCCTCTTTTTTTTTTCCCTTTCATGACCCCACACCATGACTCTGAAATCTTTCATGGCTGCTTATGGGCCTCGGGCTTTTCCACAGCAGTTGCATAAATAAATGAGTTTGACAGCAAACATCATAACAGTTAGCAGTAATGTGTGTTCACCACAAGTGCCCATACTACTCACTGGAGAAATGGGAGAGGAAAGAGCTTGTTTTGTTACCGTAAACAAAAGTATATTCTTTTGACAAGTGGTGAAAGAATTAGTCAAATAAACTTGAAATCTATTCCTGACAATTATTGCCACTTCTGTCTACAGAGAGAAATGTTCCCACTCTTCACTAGCCTGGATTCACAGACAGGTCTTAGTGAGATAAATCATTCCTTGTCTTCATCAAAAATTAAAAAAAAAATCTCATATAAAAATCAGTGCTGGGAATAGGAAATTTAGGCCTCATCTCATTTTTACATCAGTTTCCTTTCACAAGCAAGAGCTGCCAAAATTTATGGGAACTCAGGTAGAGAAGAGAACATTTCCCAGGAAGCCTGTGGGTGGCACAGTCACTAGACATGCCATTTAAAGGAAAAGCAATATTTATTGTTGTTCAGTCATTTCAGTCACGTCTAACTCTTCCTGACCTGATTTGGGGGTTTTCTTGGCAAAGATACTGGAATGGTTTACCATTTTCTTCTCCAGTTTATTTAGGAATGAGTAACTGAGGCAAACAAAAGAGGTTAAATGACTTGCCCAGGATCATACAGCTAGTAACTGTCTGAGGCCAGATTTGAACTCTTGAAGACCTGATTCCAGGCCCAGCAGTCTATCCACTCTATCACCTAGCTCCCTCCTAAGAACAATATAGATATGACAATTAATGACAAGATTTGTTTCCCCGTAGTTGACAAGCTCTCAGGTTTCCTGAAGGTTCAGAATGTTTTCTTCCCATTCATATTTTCTTTATTTTAAACTTATATTAAGTATCTGCAGAAAGAAAAGAAAATAGCATTTGTTTCTAGGTATCCTCATAGATGAAATGAAGGGCAGTGTGGTTCAATGGAAAAAACATGGGGTTTGGAGTTGAAAGACCCGAGTTAAAATCTTGACTCTTTCATATACTTCTCATGTGACTTTAAACAAATCCCTTGAACTCTCTGGGCCTTACTTACTAGATGATTCTAAAATTCTTTCTAGCTTCAAATCTATCCTAGCTTTTAGGGTTCGATATATGCATTGATTTGGGGAACAAGCTAAAAAAAAATCAGGTTAAAAACAAACAGTAGCAAAACCATCTGATATAATTGCTTGCAAAGTCCTCCTAAATTCTACGCAGCATAAATTTTATATTGGTTACATAGATTCAGTTATAGGATGTTAACTGGGTAAAATGGTATGCGAAGAAGAGAAGTGTTGATTATATCCTACTAGAAAACATTCAGAACTTTCTTCATAATAATCTAATTCTGATGTGAATGGATATGCAAGGCAGTATGTTTAGTGGATAGAAAACCAGCCTCGGAGTAAGGAGGACCCTAATTATTTTCCTGCCCATGGTATAAACAAGTTGTGTGATCAAAGGCAAATAATTTAACTTTTCAGTTACTCAAGGCAAGCCTCTAAAGCTCTAAGTCACAAACTAGTTTCCAATATGTATCAGTAGAGAGCATTTTTTTGCATTGGAGATTCCCCACACTGATGAAATCACTGATATAGGACTACTGCCCTTTACTTCCCCTACTATACTCCTTGAAATGGAGAGAAGATACAGGGAAGAGAATTAATAAGCTATTTAGAAGAAAAAAGTAACAACATTTAGCATTGGTATAAATGTTAAATAAAAATAAACAAAATAAGATAAATAATAAGTAGAATGATAAATAATATTATTTTTTTTTCCTAAAGGAAAATCTTTGATTTCCTTCAAATCTTCCCTTTTCTCAAACTTCCCTATTTCTTCACCCAGAGTATAGCCGTCCATATGGTCATTCAGGTTTATCCTTGAGTACTCATTCTTCTTCACCCTACATGTGCCATAAGTTCCATTTCTACCTCTCTAGCCTCTCTACCATCTCTCCCCTTCTCTCCACTAAGATGGTCACTAACCTATTTCAGGCTCTCATCACCTCTTGCTTAGACTCTTATAATAGTCTCCTTATTGTTCTCTCTGTTCCTCGTCTCTCCCCTCTCCAATCAATCTAACATATAAGTGCCAAAGTGATATTTCTAAAAAGAAAGTTTAACCAATCATGTCACTATTGTCCTCAGTTAAGTTCCAGTGGCTCCCTGTAATATATAAGATCTAGTAGGCATACCCTTATTTCACATTTAAATCCCATTACTTTTATCTCCTTTACATACTCCCTCTAGTCAAGTGGTCACGATGTTCCCCAATGAGACACTTCATCTCACATCTCTGTTCCATTGTACTGGTTGTCCCCTATGTTTAGGATGTACTACCTTATCATGTCAGAATCCTTTATTCTTGTTCAGTAATTTAAGTTATGTCTGACTCTTTCTGATCATATTTGAGGTTTTCTTGACAAAGTTCCTACAGAATGTTTTACCATTTCCTTCTCCAGCTCATTTTACAGATGAGGAAACTGAGGAAAACAAGGTGAAGTGAACTCACTTCAGATAACAAGTTTTGAGGCTGGATTTGAACTCAGGAGGATGAGTCTTCCTGATGTCTAGTCCTGTACTCTATACATTTTACAACCTTACTTTCCTTTAAATCTCACTTCAAGCAAGACCTCCCACATGAATCCCTCATTTATTTTCTTCCCCACTTCCAATTTTCTACTGTGATACAAGATGTCTATAACTTTCTTCCCAAATTATATTTTATTTCTTTTATGAGAGGTAGTTTATAGTGCAGGTATAAGATAAGAAATAAGAAGGCCAGGGCTAACTTCCACTTCTCACAAATATTAACTTTGAGACCCTGGGTAAATTAATCTCTCATTACACTGGTCTTATCTCTAAAACATTAAGTTGGATATTGACCACTATAGAAGGAACTGACAGAGTCTGAATGCAGATTGAAGCATATTATTCTTTACTTTATTTCCTACATTGTTGTTTCTCTAGTTGAAGTGATTTGTGTCTTCTTTCACATGTTGAACAGGGAAATATGTATTGTATGATAACACATGTGCAATCTATATCATATTACCTGCCATCTTGGCGAAGGGAGAGTAGTGAGAGGGAGAGAACATGGATTGTAAAATGCCAGAAAATTCTTATTTTAAAGTTGTATTGATATGTAAAACTATTAAGTTAAAGAAAAGGAACTGACTTGCATTAGACCTATAAAATCAAAGATCCAGTCTCTACTCATATTTATTTTCCGTGTACTTTATTTGTACAAGTCTTTCACTATTTCATATAAACTCCTTAAGAGCAAGGATTCTTCTGTTTTTGCTTTTATATCCTCAATTCCAACCATTGTGCCTGGCATGTAATAGACACAATAAAAACTTGTTTCTTGATTAATTCTATTATGATTAAAATTATCTTGAGAGACTGATCTGGGGTAATACATGTCAGTTTATTGAATATATATATATGTGCATATATATATATGTATATATATAGGTATTAAAGTAGCATCATAACCAATAAAATGACAGATAGGTCTATAGTCCTCTCAAGTAATCACCCACCCAGAAGCTAGGTCAGAAATAGTTTTAGGAGCTCATTATTCAGTTCCTACCTTGAACATCCCAAGAAATTTCTAATTGGTGGATAGCTAATTAAAAGGGAGTCTATCAAACCATCCACCCCTTTATATCCCCACAGGTGGATGAGTCAGGTGCATTAAAAAGGAACCCTTCTCCTCTTCATTTATTAACCAATTTCTATTTTGAAAAAGGAAGATATTCTTTGGTATTCCTAAGGACAAAGAAAATGCAAAAAAACTTAGACTGGACAGAATCTTTGATTTAGATCCCAGACAGAAATAAACAATAATTCTAATATTCAGGAATTGATTTAAGGTCTTCCTAATCTAGAGCCCTGCCTGATATGAGAATTAATATATTAAATGAATAATAAATTCTCACAATTCATAACCATAATCATCATCATGTTCCTGATCAACTAACTTTTCATTTCCTCAATTTCTCCATCACTAAAATCTACATAATAATGTTTTCTACTACTAGCTTTATAGGAATGTTAATGTACTTTATGTAAAAATATTCTGATTTCTTGAGGAGATCTATACAACTTGATTAATCAGTTAACAATATTTAGTGAGTTCCTATTGTGTGCAAAGTAATATCGAAACTGTCTAGTCTTACTTTCTGTCCTGACTCCTGTCCCTACTTGTGTGTCTATTTTCTGTCTAAGTAGTCTTCATAGAGAAGAGGAAAAGAGGCCATACCAAACAGTCTTATGACTATGAACAGTGACTAAAAAAAAAAAAACACAAGACTAGAAAGAAATTGGAGGGTATACACAGATGCAAAAAGTTTATTGACAAAAATGAAAGGAACAACAACAACAACAACAAAATCAGTGGAATCCACTTGTGGTGAACTGGGCTTAAGTGAAACCCCATTTATAATCAAATGGAATGAAAACCTCAACTTGTCTCCATTGATCACAACATACAAGCCATAATGATACATCGAGGGAGCCTCTATTCCAAGAGAAATTGGTCTGTGAGAAAATGACTTTCCCCTTAGGCCTTTCCACTGTTGTGGAATGTTATCTGACAAACTCCTTCCCTTGCCACTTTAAAACCCTTCTCAAAATCTGCTTCTTCCAAGATGCCTTTCATGAGTTACTCAAATTTCCCAAAGATATAAATTCATCAGCATGACATTTCTATAAGAGGCATCATCACTGATGTCAGTGCAACAAAGTTTACAAGTGTCCCACTTAAGCTGCTATCTGCCAGATACTCTAAGATTATTGCATTTGGTTACTTCATTTTTTTTTCTGAATTAAAAATGGAAATGAAAGGAAACAGGAAATAAGAAAGAAAATTGTCCTTTAAATACTTTGGGAGACATATGGATTTGCCAGGAAAAAAGGTTTCTTTTGATTTACATATGGGATCACATCATTCTGATAATTTATGGGTGTGTGTATGCATGCATTGGTACATATTTGTGCATATAAGCTTGTGAAAATCAAGCTTAACTTAGACCAATGAAGTTAATGAGTGCCAAATTCCATGATAGATATTATCCCCAGCACACATAATTAGAATGTAAGCTGCATGAGTGTATCATTTGTGGTTTTTTAAATCTCTAGTGCCTAACTCAGTACTTAGGATGAAATAGCATTGAATAAATGTTTCTTGATGGAGTGATTAACCAGTCCTAATGAATAACACTGATAGTGATTTCTCTTTGGATACTAGAATATTGCATAACATTTAGATATAGGTATATGTGCTTATCTTTAATTTTCATAAATCTTTATTTTAGGTAGCAAAAAAATGGCTAATTCACACAATATGAATAATGAAAAATCCTTATTTTTTGTTTTTTGTATTATCAGTTATTAGTAGTTCTTTCTATTCTTTTTTTACATGTCAATACTATTCCAAATAATAATTTTTCTGACATTTTGCAATCTGTACTCTCTCTGTGTCTCTCTGTCTCTGTCTCTGTGTCTGTTTCTCTGTCTCTCTGTCTCTCTGTCTCTCTCCCCCCCCCTTTCCACAAGATGGCAGCCAATATTATATAGGTTATATGTGTTATATATAGTTCTATGATACAAAAGACCCATTATAGGTTACACTAGAGGAAAAATTTATGAAGAAAATAAAGAATGGTTTTCATCTTCATTCAGACTCCATCACTTCCTTCTATGGTAATGGACCACTTTTTTTTATAATGAGTCCCTTGGAGTTGTCCTAGATATTTCCACTGCTGATAATAGTTGTCATTCAAAGTTGATCATTTTGCATAGTTGTTTTTACTGTATACAACAGTCTCCTGGTCCTGCTCATTTCACTTTGCATTAATTCTAGGTTATTTTGTGATCATCTTATTCATCATTTCTCATGGAACAATAGTATACCATTACAAACATATATCACAATTTGTTCAGCTATTCCCCACATAATTCTTAATAACAGAACAGCAAAAAAAAAAATCCAAAAAGGATGATCTACATAATATGAACAATGAAAAAAATTTCTTATGTGTTTTGCTTTCTGTACTATTAGTTATTAGCAACTCTTAGTTCATTCATCTCTTAGCAATGGGGCAGATTTAGCATTCATTGTTTAAATAAGAGACAAGTGAAAGACAAGTATTCTCTCTATTCACTCACTCAACTCGATTTAGACTTCAAAGGCCATTACTTTACTCATTGTGCTTTCTCCTGGATAACTAATAAGCTTATGACCTCCCCTACCTTGAATTTTCCTTAATATCTCAGCAGCATTTGATAGATTGGTCTAGGTGCTCCTTCTCAATGTGCTTAACTCAATGTATCTCAAAATCAAGATTACTCTCTCCACTTGGTGATTAATTCTTCACTGTCTCCTCTATATGATTTATATATTTTGCCTTCCTCTTAAGGATAGTATCCTTCTCCTAACCCCATCTTCTATCCTGGGCCCTAGTCTCTTCCCTCTGTGTTGTCTCTCATTTATCTCATCTGTTCCTGTGTATGGCTTTAATTATCACTCTTTTCAGCTATCTCTCAAATCAACATCCCCTGTTCTAACCTCTGCCCAGAGTGATGGTGGTATCTTGTCAACTGCCTGCTGGATATTGCTCCAAATTTATTTACACACACACACACACACACACACACACACACACACACACACACACACACACACAGCTGAAACTCAACATTTGCTCCAAAACAGAAGTCTTCTGTATCTTTTCTGTTTGTTCTTCCCCCCACCAAAACTTCCCTCTACCTTTCTCCATTTCTGTAAATGTCATAACCATTCTAAAAGTCTACTCTGGTGTCAAAACCTCTGAGACAGTCATTTGCAAAAAATGAAACTTTCTTGAAATATGTCATATAAGAAAACAGACCTCTTCATGTATCAAGGCACTTAACCACCATTTTAAAGTTTGCAAAGCACTATGCATGCATTATTTCATCAGATCTTCACAACAACCCTGTGAGGTAGGCATTACAATTCTTATTATCCCCATTTTATAGATGGCGATGCTCAAGCTTAGAGAGTTAAAGGGACCATGTCTTCCCAACTCCAGTGCCCTATCCACACGAGCCTTTTTATTTTGGCTTTGACAGTTAAATCTATTGGAGCAAAATGAGGGAGTAGAGCAGTATCTTGATCTTCCTATTGCCTGGCAGAAGGATTATCCTTTTTTTCTGTACCACAGAAGGACAGGTTTAGCAAACAGCCTGGCCACATTGCCAAGGCTTGTGTGCAAACATGAAAGGCAGGAGGACATTATAACACAATACTGTTTCTGGCATTATGTTGCAAAGGAGATAGAGCCAGGGGGAGATGTTGCCAGGGAGCTAATGAATCTCCATTCCTATTCTACTTCATCTGTTGAACATGAGCATTACACATCTCTGTTATATGTAGATAATTTTCCTAAACAGGCAAACAAATTTTTTGTTGTTCAGTCATTTCAGTTGTGTCAAATTCTTCATGACCCTATTTGGGACTTTTTTGACAGAGATACAGGAGTAGTTTGCCATTTCCTTCTGCAGCTCATTTTACAGAAGAAGAAACTGAGGAAACTGAGCTGCTAGTAAGTTCAGGTTTGAACTCAGGTCTTCTTGTGTTCAGGTACAACTCTCTTTCTACTGAGCCATCAAGTAAGGAAGGTAAAGAAAGAGAGAGAAAAAAAAGTTATTTAAACTGGAAAATTCCATGAGAGTTATAAACTTCTTGGGATTTCTTAGAAACACCAGAGGGTAAGGGAAGGATGTGGGAATAAAATAATTTTTCTTGCTAAGTCATCCCCTTGCTCCACATAGGAATTATAGCAAGACAAGGGGAACTTGGAATGAGAGATATACTTGAATCAATAAGTGACCTATTTTCTAGCAGAGCCCTGTAAAAGAGACAGAGGACCAAATAAATAATTTACTTTATTTATGTCAATTAAGACCATTCACTTTTTCTGGTCAATGGAATATATCAGAAAATAACAATGTACAATAAGCATGATAGGAAATGTTATTTGAGAACATCCTAGAGTACAACAGTAGGCAATGAAGCCTAGCTAGACTCCTGAGAAGTACTAGCAGACCAATACTTCTAGCACAGAACAATGAAAGAAAGGATGACATATTTAGAGAAAAGATCTGCTATTTAGAAAGTCCAGAGTGGGTGAAATTAGATGGGCCTTACTGCTGCCATCTCCACAAAATTACTGATTGTTGGAAGGTACTTTAAAGATCATTGAGTGCATCTAGTATAAATATCCAGTTTTAGCCTTGAAGTATGTATCTGAAACTCTAGAAAGGGAAGTGATCAAGGTCATACTGATTCTAAATTGTACAGCTAGAATATAAGCGCGGGCAGCTAGGTGACACAGAGGATAAAGGGCTGGGCCAGAAGTCGAGAAGATTCATCTTTCTGAGTTTAAATCTGGCCTCAGACACCTACTGACTGTGTGATCCTGGCAAGTCACTTAATCATGTTTGCCTTAGTTTTTCATCTGTAAAATGAACTGAAGAGGGGAACAGCAAACCATTCCATTATCTTAGTCACAAAATTCCCAAATGACTGAACAACAAAAAATATATGCATGTACAATTTGACTACAAGACCATTTTAGTATGTGTCCTTAGTTCCTTCTCTTCTTGGCTTCCAAAGCTGCTTCTGAGCTCAGAGGATGCAGGCAGAGGTCCTCGCTAACCCATCAGAACTAAAGGCACTTGGAGAGGTTATGAGCCTCCCTGGTGACATGTTAAATAAGACTAGCAACTAGGGGTATCACCTCTTGAGGGGTATCTCATTAGTTCTTCATGGTATTGATTGTTCTGTGTCATGAGTCAGTTTTTATGACATATTGAAATTGTTGTTGGACATGCATGTGGATATAATGCTAGGAACTTAGAAACTGGATGCACAGAGAAATTATGTGTCATCTATCACTGAATTGCTAATCGCTCACCACCATACAGATTTCTATTTTCTGGGATATGAAGCTGATTTTTTCCTGAAACCCAGGATACTCCAGATGAGACCAGCCACTGGTCTTTCAAGCATAGTTCTTTAGGTTAATAACATCTGCCTCTTGGGAAAATCTCCCCACAATGCACCTGGCCAAGTCTGCAATACCATACAGGGTGGGGAGGGGTGATGGTGGGGGAATTCCTTCCTGCCCTCTATGGAGATCGTTTTATGCCCTGAAGCTTCAGACTTCATTATCCTTATCTTAGTGCATAATTACAAATGTTATTATTGGTCATAAAATTAACCAGGTCTTTCTTCCCTTTTCTTCTTCTCATCCAGTTCCAGCATTTGACTCCCTGACCTCCTGAGGCAGGGAAGTCCATGGGCTGATTACATGCTAAATGAAGAAGTATTTCCTTTTATTTGTTTTAAATTTACCTGCCATTAATTTCATTGGGAGACTACTTGTTCTCATATTATGGAACAGTGTAAAGGGAGAAACAAATTAATTAGCCAATCAATTTTCCCTCATCCTTTCTCTCAAACTAACAAAACTTAACTGTCTCCCTCTGGATTCTACTCTTTGTCAGACGTCTTGCCATGTTTCCCCAAGCTGATATCCTCTTCTACCTTTAATCCAATAGTTGAAAAAAATTCTTGTGACCTGCATCCAAAGCTACATTTCAATTGCATCCCTCATTCTCTGCCTTTCCCTATGCTTATTTAGACTTGTCTTTCACTGGCCAACAAATGTCTCTGTTCAGACCAAGCCAATCTCTTTCATATCCTTTTCAAATAACTCATTTTGTACAATTTCTGTGACTTTCCCCCCTTTTATCTATTGACCCAGAATAGATTCCCAGGTCATCTTTGCCAACTCAGATGCCTACTTCACCAATGTGGTGAAGAATGCAAGGATCAAGGCATCTGAGGATCAATAGAAGGAAATTGTAATGTTTGGCCTTGAAGGAAGAAGACAGGGAAGTTAGGAGATCTAGTAAAAAATAACTAATTGAGAGGGCATCATGGACAAGGTGACTTAGACTTGTTCTGCTTAGCCACACCGGGGAGAAGTAGGAGCATGGGAAGAAGTTACAGAGAGCCAGATTTCAATTTAATGCATGGAATAACTGAAAATTGTAGCTTCTCAAAAGTGGAATGGGCTACCTGAGAGGAATTAGATTCTCCTTTAGTACAGGTTGTCAAGCAAAAATTAGCTGACTACTTATTGGAAATGTAGAGGGGGCCAGCTAAGTGACTCAGTAGAGAGAGAGTCAGGTATGAAATTGGGAGGTCCTGGGTTTAAATTTGACCTCAGATGCTTCTAGCTCTATGACCCTGGGCAAATCACTTAACCCCTATTGCCTAGGCTTTTTACCATTCTTCTAGCTTGGAATAGACACTTAGTATTGGTTCTTAGTCAGAAGGTAAGGGTTTAAGAAACAAGAGAAAGGGAAAAAATATTTTGTACGACAGGGAATTCTAGTCTAGGGCTGAGTTGGGTTTAGGATAGTCTTTGAGGTACCTTTTAATTCAGAAATTCTATGATCCTGAGATTCTTTTCAGGCTCTGTGTTAAACTCAACTTATTAATGACCTTAGGTTGTTTAATCACTCTCTGGCCATTCCTACAAATATACCACTGAGACCATAATTTTTTTTCAGCTAGCAAACCATACCCTCTACTGTGATATGGTTCTGTTGCTGACATTCATATTACTACAACCCATATTTGAAAAGACTAATAATAATGAAGTGTGAGAAGCCAAACCAAATACCAAGATCATCAGTCCATAGACCCTACACTCAGGTGATCAATCAGTCAACCAATCAACAATTATTTACCAGGTATTTTCTATGTGCCCGGCATTGTGATAAATATTAGATCTATAGACATAGCAGCATTTGCCTTTATGTCATTTACACTCCACCAGAGAGGTATATATATATAAATAAATATAAATATACTAATATAAAGAAATACAAGATTGTTATGATTGGGAGTACACTAGGATTAGAAACACCAGGAAAGATTTCCTGGAGAAGATGGCACTTGAGTTCAATCTTAAAGGAAACCGGGGATTCTGAGAGACCAGAGAGGAAAGAGTATATTCCAAACATGGGGGGGGGGAGAGTAATGGAAAGACATATGGGGAGCAAGTAGAGTGCAAAACAGTGATCAGTATTTCTAAATGTCAGAGTCCATGGAGGAGAGTAATGTATAAGGAAGAAGACCAGAAAAGTAAGGAGTCAAGATATTAAGCACTTTAAATGCCAAATATTTGATTCTAGAAATAACAGGGAGCTGCTAGAGTTTATAGAGAAGGATGAATTGAAGTGAGGAGACATCTGAGGAACAGAGACCAATTATGAGACTCTTCTATAGTAAAGGAAATCAAGTAGTGATGAGAGCCTGAACTTAAGTGGTGATTTTGTGGGTAGGATGTATTTGAGAAATGTAAAGATAGAAACAGTATGATTTGGCAACTGTTTTACTATTGTGGAATGAGTTAAAGCAGGGAATTGAAAACAAGGATGCCTACAAGGGTATCATTATTTTGATATGATTAAGGTGTTTTTCATCCTATATGACTTTGTGATTATATTTGTTTTTCTTTTTCTTTTTTTTGACAGACACAAGTGCTTTGCCATTTCCTTTTCCAGTTCCTTTTACAGATGAAGATTGGAGGCAAACAGGGTTAAGTGACTTGCCCAGGGTCACATAGCTAGTAAGTGAATGAGGCCACATTTGAACTTAGGAAGTTGTGTTGTCCTGACTGCAGGCTCCAGGCACTCTCTGAACTGTATCATCTAGCTGCCCATGTCACTATTACCCTCAACAATAACAGGAAAATTGGAAGAGGGGTGTTTTTAGGGGGGTGGTGAGATATTAAATTATGTTTTTAACACATTCAGTTCAAGATGCCTATGAAATATCCCCTTTGAGATGTCCAATAGGCATTCTGGAAAACAAGTGAACACCCTTAGTGTTGACAATCTTTAAAGTCAGACTAAGTGTTAAACTGGTTTATGGAGAAGTGGATGAATAAAAATAAAGAAACCCCCCAACATCTTATTCTTCACTTTAGTGATTTTGAGGGGTTTTGGTCATTTGTTTTTATTCTGGTTCACTTCCATTTGTACAACTTTGAAGTACAAATCTAGCTTTTATTCATTCCTTGCTAAAGTTCCTCTATCCATGGGAGTATGTAGGTTTGAAATCTACAAGAAAGTCTTTAAAAAAAAAACAACAATGTCCAGGAGGGTCTGAGTATTTGGCAAACTACACATCTTCAAGGTATCAGATATGAGCTTACATTTCCTCAGATGTTCTTTTCCTCTAGGGTTCAAGGAAAGCTGATATTCTTGGCTTCCTGCAACCCCAGCACCAAAACATGAAGCTAGATGGTGGAGGCAACCCCACAATTGCCTGAAGTCAATGAGGAAGACTGAAGGTAGCAAGGCAGAGAGAGAAGAGACAATAATATCACTATTTTCTTCACTTTATAAAGCAGGATGGAGAAAACTCTCAGACAAGGAAGTCACTAAACTAGATATCTGAATTTAATAAAAACTGTAAGGAGAAAGGGGGAGTTGAGGTGGGGAGTGTAGCAAGATTTCAAAAATAAGACTGACAAGAGATAGGCGAGAGCAGAAAGACAATTATAACTGATCAATGAACACTCTCTATCCATCTAGGGTCAAGTGGCCGCAACAGAAATATTTGAAAGGTGGGAAAACACTACCACAAGGAAAAAAAATAGTACAATATTAAGAAATTCTTCAAACTTGATTACTTCCTAAGGGTAGAAAGGACTCTCTCCTCCCCCATCACAGTCTTTCCCTATCAAAAAAAAAAAACAAAAACAAAAACAAAACAAAAAACCTCCATTTTCTTTCAAATACTATATATTAAAAGGCTGTTATCAGAGTTAAAGAAAATAATGATACTAGATTCTTCCACTGAATCCCTGACACTCTCCTCCATCCCAAGAGAATTCTTCATGCAATTGAATAAATAGGCATGCCTGGTAAGGCTCAAGCTCAAAAGCTTTTGCCCTTTCTTCAGAGGCCACAAGGAAAAAAAAATTAAAAAAAGGTACTGGCGCAAGAATTTTGTTTCTGTAGGGCATTTTTTAAAACTTCAATTCATTTCTTTGGGGGCCTGCAGCTATTAGAAATTTTCCTAAAAGGAAATAGAATTTTGGGGACATGAGGAAGCTGGACCAGTCTGGGTATACAAGTGTCAGGACAGGAAACTTCCTATATAAGAAAGAGAGCAGAGCTTGGATCAGAACTTTGACATTCAAAATTTGTTGCCTTTTTGTTCCCATCCACTGCCCTGGAGTTTCCTATTTATCAACTGTCATGCCAGGAATTGTGAAGGATGGATCTCAGATTTGGGGGTGGCCTGGAGATTCTGTGAGGTGACAGGGATTGTACTGCAACAACTGCTTCCTTCGGTCATAGTCAAATGAATAGTGACTGAGATGATGCCTTTGGTTTTGTTGATGTAGGGAACTCCCAGAAATGGAAATTCCATATTTATCTTTACCAATTCATTCTCCACTATTCCCCTGTGATACTATAGCTAAATCACAAATCCAGTCAACATTGGATTTAAATTGCTCAAATTCACGCATTAAAGCATTTTGGAGCTGTGATGGGAGAAGAGCCCTCTGGTGCCCAGAGCGGAACATGCAACCTTTTGGGAAGCTAGATCCCATGGATAATGGTGACATGCATGGCCTTTCTGCAAGATTAAGGACCTATTTGTGCTATGTCATTGTCCTAAATGTTACAACAAGGACACTAAAGTGTTATACTTTACTCTGTCAATTCAGCATATCATTTTAACATATCTGCATTCTCCCATAAAATTGAGTTGGGAGAATATCAGAAATCTCTGGTTCAATAACAAGTTAAACTTATAAACAGTGAACACATACTCCACCTATCTAATATTAGATTTCTTCAACAAAAATGCCATGAGAGCTAGTTTCGGAAACTCTTGGAAATTATTGGATAATTTATGAGTTAAGAAGGGATAGAAGAAGAAAAATAAGGAAATTTAAAACAACTTAAAGGACCTGATTTTCAGGACAAACTTTCAAACAGGAAGATTTACTCATATTATGTGCCTTACCCTAATGTACCTCTAACAGAATTTTTATTGTATTTGATGAAATCCTACCAAGAGATTTATTTTGGCAACAAAGCTTCTTTTAAAAATACAAATTCCTTTTAAGAAAGTTTTGGTCACATTAATTATAAATTATTTTAACTAACTTACTTTTTCCTAGGCCCTAATTAAACAGAACTATGTGAATCAATATAAGTTTTTATTGAGTGTGGTAGAAATCAGAGGTAGTTTTGGAGCATGAAACATTTGTGGCCAAAAAGATTGACCTTATCCACCCACTTTGGAGTACTAGTAGTGCATCTCCTATGGAAGCATAAAGTCATCAAAAATCAGAGGAGGATAATATATTCATAAAGGGAGATAAAAAGATGCCAAAGTGAATTTCAACTACATCGAAAAAAGATAGGCAGGATTAGCCTTGCACTAGCAAGAAGAAATTTTCTTATTTTCCCTCCCAACTCTCTCATCACTGTCATATATCATTAACATCCTCATCTTATAATTATATATAGCTCATAGTAACAATACATTTTTATGTAAAAGTTATTACCTTTGATCATGTGTGGTAGATAGCATAAATATTATTATTTTTATTTTATAGCTAAAAAAACAGAGGATCAAAGAAGTTAAATAATTAGCTATTATTACTGAATTTCCATAGCTAGGAAGTAGAAAAGCTAAGACTAGGAATTGGGTTTTTAGAATTGATTTTGAGAATACATTTCACTACATCATAATCTTATAATCTGTGGCCCCATGTTTTCTAGAATTAAAGCTCATCCAAACTTATGAGTAGTATATAATTCCATTATTTCACATAGGGTTTATATAGGATTCTATAGGCTAGCCTGGAGATTTAGTAGTTATTTGTAAAATTGTTCCATGGAAAAATTTGTCCAGTGTTCATTCAGAACTCCAATATGTACTACTAAAAATGTCAACTAATAAAGAATAGCTATAAAATTGGAAAGTAGTTTGATTGGCTGAAATTAGGTTTAGAACAATGTCAAAGACAATATGTCACAATAAAGTCCAAATGAGTATGTGACCTAAAAAAAAAAGATCATCATTTAAAAAAAATTGGAGAAAAATGAATGGATGCACCTTGTATAACTATCGTCTATGGGAAGAATTCCTAAATAGCATATGGTAAAAGTAACCAAAGAAGTTGAAATAACTAATTTTATGACAGAAAATTAAAAAAACTTTTGCATAAACAAATGTACATCGAATTATTTTTAAAGTAATTAAATATACTTTTAACACATATATCTCATAAAAATCTGATATCTAAGATGTTTAGCATATAGATAGATAGATAGATAGATAGATAGATAGATAGATAGATCAAGAGTGATTCTCCATGGGATCAGTGTTCAAATGCTGTGAATAGCCTATTTTTTTTTGAGGAAATGTAACATATGATCACCTATATAAAAGTCCTGGAATTATTACACTTTCCTAACCCATGTTAGTTTGGAAGAAGGGAGAAGCCTGATATGTCCTTTGATCTACCAATGTCACTATTAGGCATGAACTCTAAGGCATTCAAAGATACAGGGAAGGAATACATACATTTGAAAATCTTTCCAGATTTAGGGGAATTGGTGCCCATTGATCATGTATTGTGATATATTAATACATTTCTGTATATTAATACAATTAATATTTTGCCAAAAGAAATTCAGACTAAGAATTCAAACAACAGCAACTTAGGGAGTTGTGAGTGAACTGAGGCATAGCAAAGCAAACAGAACCAGAAAAATAATTTACATGATGTTTGTAATAATGTAAAAGAAAACAAGATTGAAAGATTTCAGAACTTCTGATTAATTGAGACTTTGGAGGATTTGATTATAACTATCATTGACTAAACTACATTAGACAAGTTCAACCATTCAAGATCAAAGTCTAAAAGTTCCATGAGTATAAGCAATCATGTAATGTAAAATCCAATTAAAAATTATTTCACCAATTAGACATTAAAATATTTTGAAGGACCCTTCAAAAATTAAAAAGATATAAAATACTATTCCCCTCTATATTCACCAAGTTAGGAAATTTGGAAGATGATCTTCATGAAGAGGCTTAGGGATATAGCCTCTAACAATTCTCTTTATGCTAGACTTTTTGTAAATCAAGTCATAGTACAGATAAAATGATATATTTGCCCTAAACCATTCAGTCTACCTAATGCAGGAGCATCTACTGAGATATAAGACATAGGGAGGGTGAGAAGAGGCAGTGATGAGAGAGCAGAATAGAAGCATGGAAGCACTGAGATGGCAGTGAAAGAGAAAGACAAAAGCCCAGCAGGGTGGAGGTAAATACAACCACCTCCCTAGGAAAGCATGGCAGCTCTGTCTCTTCTCCCAACAGTAACTTTCCAGCACACACTATCACAGTGAAGCATACTGTTTGCCTTTCAGCAAAAAGATAGTTGATAAGTGCAGAATGATGCATACATTTTCAGAAATGACCAATGTGTTTATTTATTTATTTACTTTATCCATTAATTAAATAGGAGGACTTGGGATTTGGGGGTTGGGGGAAATCACTGGGATGGGACAGTAATATTATTTTTCAAAAGAGAGAGAAAACATAAATAAATCATTTGAAAACAGCAGCAAAAATATGCCTAACAAGTTTTCCCCTTTACCCCTTGAATTCTTCCTACACATTGATGCCAGATGAGTCTTCGTAACACACGACTCTGATCATGGAACTCCATTGTTTAAAACCCTGCAATGGCTCCCCACTGCCTCCTGAATAAAGTCCAAATTCCTTAGCATAACATTCAAATTTACCCACAATCTGGCTCCAAACTACATTTCCGGCCCTAGCTTGCACTGTTTCCTTTCATATACTCCATGGTCAATCCAAACAAGATGGTTTATAGCCCCAAAAGATTGCCCCTTTTGCCCCAACTTCATGCCTGTATTCATGCTGCTCCCTATTTAGAAAATGCCTTCCCCAATCAACCTGTGGAAATTCTTCTCATATTTCATGACCGAGATCAATACCACTTCCTCCAAAAAAGTTGTCCTTGATCCTTCCAACTAATGTCATTTTCTTTCTTTTAAACTCATTTCAACAACCATGATAATTCTACTTTGTATATGGTTACCTGAGTGTATGTTATTTTTTTTTACTAAGTTGTAAACTACTTGCAGCCTAAAACAAGGTCTTATTTCTTATTCTTCTTTGTATATGCTTAATTCTTTAGCACAGTGCTTTTTATGTAGCATTTAGCAAATACTTATTCATTCCAATTCAACTGAATTCAAAAAAACAACTACAATCATTCATGAATTGGAACTGGTTATAATACTACCTATCCTCTATCCATCAACAATCATTTCCATGGAAAACAAAGGATACAAGGAAAGGGTTTATTAGCACACTACAGAAATAGTGACTTAATTGCTCCATTATTTAGTACTGGAAGGAGGCCCTCTCAATTGTCATTGAAATAATATACTCATGACCTAGCTTTTATTACACATGAATATACATTCATTAAGATACAAACATGAAAATAAGATCCGGAAATCAACGAAGAGCTTAGCGATCCTCCTTGCTCCAGGATATAAATTAATCAATATTAAACTCATATGACTCTTACATGTCACAGAAGGACCAAAAACACAAAATCCCAGGCTCTTTAGAAACTTTAAATAAAATTAAATTCAACTTATACCTAACAGGCATCCTATTCTGTAATAATCCTAATGAGTGACTATCCATCTTCACTTGCATCCACTGCTTGCATTTTCACTTCCTCAACTGCTATGGAAGCCACTAATTCCTGAAACATTCCAATTTTATACAGTTCTCATTAGGAAGCTTTCCTTATATAGAGATGACATCTGACTAATTTTGCCCTTTGTGGTCAAGTAGAACAAATTTAATCCTTCTTCTACAAGAAAGTTATTCAAATGCTTCAAGAGAGCTCTGATGTCCTTCCAAAATTTTGTTTCTCCAGGTGTGATGCTCAATTCTACAATATACCAGTCACTAACCTCCAGATATATGCTAATTTGTCTGCATCTTTTCTCAAATGTGGAACCCAGAATTGACCACAGCTTGGCAGATAAGGCAGAGTATAATTGAACTATCTATTCCTGTACACTATATTTCTATTTACATAACTTTAGATCTCATCTCTCCTTTTTAAAATTTCCATGATGTAATACTGACTACTCTTGTGCAAACCACTAAATTTCCAGATATTTATCTCTTCACATAAGTTGTTTTTCTGCTCTTATCACAAATTGTTTCTCTGCAGTTGATTTTTAGATCAATTAAAGAACTTTATATTTCACCCAATTAAACTTTTTCTTGAGGGAATAGGGACCAAAAGTTGGTCTTGGCATCATAAAGACATAAGCTCAAACTCCACCTTGGTCACACTTTGGTTTTGTGAACCAGGCAATAACTGGCAGTATAGTAGCTAATTGGCATTTGGATAGGGCAATTTCTTCACTAGAAGATCTATACACCAATTAAAAAAACTTACATATAGTCTCCAGATTGGATTTTATGAGATAAGGCCTTTTAATTCTACTGTGTAAATGTCTTTGAGGAAAAGGAAATCTGGATATAATCCAACACATATCCAAGATTTTGTTTTAGAGTTGAGCAAAAATATACAAGATGCTTCAGGGGAAATTGGCCTAAGTGGGACTTGAAATACTCAGGAACAATATTCTGAAGAAGCAAATTGAAACACTAGTAGAGAGAAAAAATGAGATTAATCTCAAAATATCAATGTGGATGCACAGGGAACTCCAAGAAGTAGATATTGATCTCTTACTTCTGTTCCTAATATATTGAACACTATCCTTTTTATTCTTAACATTTGTTGGCAATCTCCATTACACAATCTCTCTAAAATGTTTCATTTTACTGTTTCTGATACTATTATTTTAGGATCATGCCCCTCCTTAAAATGTCCCTTAGTTACTCATGCTTTCATATTCTATACATAATTTAAAATTTAATTTTTTATTTTTTATGAGCAAAACCCAATTTCTATAATTCCAATACCATTCCCCACACCACTGGAAAAAAGAAAAGAAATACATCTGAACAATGTAATGGCCAGACATGATTTCAGAGAACTAATTAAAGCATGCTATTGACTATATCCTGATTATATATTGACTATATATAGAGAAAAGTGATGGACTAATATGAAGAATGAAAAACACATTTTTTTGGATATGACCAATATGAAAGTTATTTGTCACAAGGATTTTTATTTCAATCCTCTATTAGATTTATCATCCTCCCATAGAGTGACACAGAGCCTCTAAGACTTGAAGGATTATTCTGTTGTTTGGATTCTTCCCAGATGGCAAAAATACTTTGGAGTAATAAGACCTACCAGATCTACACAATCTGAATATCTCATTGACTTTGCTCTTGGAATTTAAAAAAGTAATATTAATATTAAAATATGGTTATAAAATATTTTTAAAGCTTATATGTTCCAGGTTTAAAATTCTTGCTCTAGAAGGTTCAGTCCTTGAACTCTAAAACTTGAGGTTTCTTCTCACAATTCTCAAGGATGGTATTGCCCAAGAAATCTCCTTTTTTAAATCTTTATGAGCAATAGACAGGCTGCATATTCTACTAGTATACTCCTAATGTCAAGAGAAAGTGAAGAAGTCATCAAGCATATTGTATAGACACACTGTGAGGAACCTTTGGAAGGGTGTAGCCAAGAATCATATAGGATTGGCATGCATGGAAAAATTATAGTCTTTACCATTGGATGGGAGATTCAAATCAATTACATCACAGATTCATTTGAACATATGAGTACAAGAAAAATGGTCATATATTTCATTAAACATTTCTATAACCTTTTAAAGATTATAAAATGCTTTTCTCAGAAGTAACCTGATACCTTGATAATGCAAATATTATAATGTGTCTCTCTCATATATAAGGACCCTAAGGCTTATCAATGGTAACTGAGACTTCTCTATTGTTATGTGGCTAGTAAATATTAGATCCAAGTCTTGAGTCTAAATTTTGGGGTTTAGAGACAAATTCACTTTCTTTTTTTTTAAACCCTTACCTTCTCTCTTAGAAGACAGAGGAGCAGTAAGGGCCAGGCAATGGGGATTAAGTGACTTGCCTGGAATCATCCAGCTAGGAAGTGTATGAGGTCAGAGTTGAACCCAGGACCTCCCATTTCCAGGCTTGGTTGTTAATCCATTGAACCACCTTGCTCCCCCAGGCCAATGCACTTTCCACAATACCTAGCCAACCTTCTTCCTAATAATTGAGTTGAGTCAATCATGGAGGAGATTCCATCCTGAGAAATGAGCAGTTTTACTGAGGTTTTATTTTTAGATGGTTCCATGCCTGTGCTCTAGGATCCAACAATCAGGCGAATGATCCCAAATGCCTATGATATAACTGAACAGGCTGCTTCTCTTATGTTGTCTCTAGAATAGTACAGTCATACCTTGAATATCCAGAGACTGATTATCTAGTTTATAGGTTGCCCATATTTTCTTTTTTCCTTCTTGCTATCAGTTTCTGGTCATTTCATTGTTTGTTTTCATTTCCACTAATTAAGAGAGGCAGGGAGTAAAGGGAAAGGAAGAAGCAAGAAAGGGAGGGGTGGAGAAATTTGAATCAACACTGCTACTTCTTGGATAATGATAATGGCTCCTAGAGCCATGGGACTAGGTTAAATCTTTAGGCAAAATGAGGGGTTTGAACTTTCTATGGATGTAATCACTCCATGCCTCCTCTGTATCCCATTATTAGTAATAACAGGGAGTTAGGTGAAACTCCAGTGTAACATTTCCCAAAGACATAAGTAGAAAAACATTAGGTATTCCAAACACTAGCTGCTTAAAAGAAAGTCATTGGGTGTGAAACTACTGTTGAGAAGGGAGTATACTGCTCAATTTATGGATGCCACTGGGGTATCGTTTAGGACAACAAAGAGGTGATTTACTAAATGGACTCTAGACTGTTTCAAAAGATTCTATTGGGAAGCTTTCATCTCAGAGGAAGGTATGTACTTCTTCAGAATCTGTAATGGAAGGTGATGAACCCTTTGTTGTTGTGATGTTGACTACGTATTTAAGGACAGCTTTGGTAGAATAAGCCAGTGATAAAATTCAAAGAAGAAATCCTAACTTCTCTCTTAAAAATAGTATTTATATAATATTATTTTATTTGATTTTTATAATATACACAAATATATAAGAATAATTTTAATATTATTTAAATAGTATTTATATAATATAATATTATTTATAATTATACTTGCATAAGATAATATTATTTTATTCAGGATAATGAGAGTTTAGCACTTCCTGAATTGTATTATTGTTAATAAAATTATCTTGAATTTGGATATACAAAGTATTTAATATACTTAAAGTAATCAAGGGAAGCAATGGGGTTAAACTGATTATATTACTAGTAAAAAAAATGATAATGCTTAAGAAATCTATGATTCTTGAAGAGCCTAAGACACCAAAATACTTAGGATACTTAAAGTACTGAAGATACTTTAGCATAAACAGACAAAGAAAAGGGAGTAAGTTGACTATCAAAAAAAAATCAAAGGATAAGAAAGTGTTAACTCTGGGGAAAGAGAAAAGGCGAAAAAATTGGGAGTAAATTATCTCACATGAGAATTTGAGTGTAAAGCATTTTAAAATTTGGAATGCTTTCACATATATTATCTAGATAGATACTCTTTGATTTGGAACAGTGGTGTCAAATTCAAGTTGAAACAGATTCCTGTTATCTGTACATTGCCTAAGGAAGCTACAAAAGAACATTATCTATGTTGTATTAATTTTTATTGATTTTTATTAAACATTTTGCAATTATATTTTAATCTAGTACTGTTTTGAGGGTGGCTAACTGTGAGTGTGACTTCTATGATTTCATAGGATAATAATTATAGAACTAAAAGGGAAGGATTTTAGGTGCCATCTAACCTAATCTCCTTATTTTAAAGAGGGAGAGTTTGAGACTCAGAGAAACAAAGTGAATTTTCCAATATCACATAAGAAACAGGAGAAGAAAACTTGGGCCTATAGGGATACAGTGCCTTAACTAACATCATAAACTACAATATAGTTAGGACACTAAGCTTAGTGACCCTTATGATGAAGAGACTTAAAACCTCATTATGAAAAGATCTGAAAGGAACTAGTGATGTTTGCTTAGAGAAGAGAATACTTGAAAAAGATATGATTGACAAAAATGGATTGATGCATGGAAAAATGACCAATGCTCTATATCAGAAGTCACTTGGATCTCCTCACTATTATTATACTGTGTCAACAAATAAAAGAAGACTACTGGGATTTGACTTCATTATTTGTTTTAATAAGGATGCTCATGAAGAACATAGTTTGATGATTTCTAAGCATCAATCTGAAGTCATCCTATAGATCTTTCTATCTTCTCCCCAATGAAATTAAATGTATTGAGTAAATTTTAACTATTTATTATTTCTAAAACTTTGCTAAAAAGTATCCAAGTAGCCCCAAAGCAACAAAATAATTTCCAAAAACATTTAGAGTAAACATTCAAGGTTGAATTAATTTGATAAAGCAAATAGCCATTCTCTCGAATATTCCCTGCCATGGTGTTGAAGTCTGGAGTTAACATGAAGACATTTGCTTTTGGTATTTACAGGGCTCAAAAAACTCCATGTTTTCAATCATTCATTAATATACTCATAAAACAAGCATAGATTAACCTTATTATTAATCAGCAAACATTTATTAAGTGCCTACTATGTGTCAGTGAAATAATGAACCAGTAAAGCATAGTGAGGTGGACTTACAAGAACAGGAGAAACAGAAGAGAAGAGAATCATGAAAATCGAAGTAAGAAATTTTATCTAGGCAGCATGGATGTGTCAAATGGAAGAGTCAGGTCAAGAATCATAAGGAATAATACTAGCACATTCAGCGACTGATAGACTGTTGAACTTGGCTTAGAGTAGTTTTTGTTTAATGACAAGGTTAAAAGTCAGATTGTAAAGGACTGAGCAGTAAGTGAAAGAAAGGTAGAATCAAAGTGTCTAAACAATTATTTTTCTTAAAATTTGGCTAAGAAGGGGAAGAGACTTATGGGATGATAACTTATGGAGATGTTAAAGTTTAATGATGGTATTTTGAGGATGAGAAAACTTGGGTATGCATGAAAACAATAAGGAAAATGTATACACATAGAGTTATTGCCTATTAAAAAGAGAAAGGAAATGTTAGAGGTGACAATCTATATAGAAGATTTGAAGGGATAGGATCAAGGGTAATTATAGAAGATGGTTTTTGCAGAGAATAGGGTTGTTTAATTATCAGAAATTAGAGTAAAGTAATAATGCTTCACAGTTATGAAATTAAGAGGAGAGAGGAGAAAGCCAATAGCAAATGACCTCTGTTTTCTCATTTAAGGATGAGGTGAGATCTTCAGCTGTGAGGGTGAAGGAAGGTTTAGTTCAGGAAATTTAGAGTGAGAAAAGAAGGTCTGGTATGTCTATTGTGGGGAACAGACTAAAGAATCAATTAGAGAAAGCTAAAAATCTTGCTTTTGGTGAGGACATAGTTGAGATTAGATAATATAAATATGTATTGGAAATATATTGATACATCTGCCTGGCTTTCTTTTACTTCATTCAGCATTATGAGAGTAAGAGTAGAAGAAATGATGGGGGATGTCTAGAACTGAAGATTAGAGACTGAGAGATTAGAGAGCAGAGGAGAGAATAGATTTGAACTGCTTAACTAAAAAGCCAATTCTGAGCAATGACCTGGAAAAAATACTAACGGAATAAAAGAAATTAATATCATGAATGAATAAAGAAGTTTTAGAGAAGTAAAAGCTTAGAAAAATATGGAATCATTAAAAATTATGATCCTATAAAGGAACTTCAGATTTCTTGATTATTGTCATTATAACACTTGTGAGTGATTGTGATTTAATGGTGATTAAAGGTACGACCATCATCATATGTAGATGAGGCAGAAAAGGGGAAGAAGTCATGGGAATTGATCACAGGGAGAAAATGGGATGTTTGCCTGTTTGAGAGAACATCAACATGTACATTTAAAGTTGCTCACAACAAGAGCATGAGCTGCGATAGAGAAGGAGATGTTGAACCAGGTATTAAATTCCTTTGGAAATGAGGAAGAACAAATTTATTGGTTAATAACAGTTCATAACGGGGCAGCTGGGTGGCTCAGTGTATTGAGAACCAGGCCTAGAGATGGGAAGTCCTAGGTTCAAATTTGGCCTCAGACACTTTCTAGCTGTGTGACCCTGGGCAAGTCACTTAACCCTCATTGCCTAGCCTTTACCACTCTTCTATCTTGGAACCAATACACAGTATTGACTTCAAGATGGAAGGTAAAGTGTTTTTTTTTTTTTTTAATAATAACAGTTCATAGAAACCAGGATCTGGAATGGGCAATAAAGTTGGACAGAGTGAATCTAATAAGAATCTAATAATAAGTTGATAAGTGAAAATGTTAGAGAGAGAGGCTAGATTTGGTAAAGGGAGATAGTATTCAGTCAGTCAGAGAGTCAATAGTTTGTCAGCATATAGTTTACTATAAGTCAGGCACTTTGCTAGGTACTAGAAGTACAAGTAGAGGAAAAAAAAAAGAAAATTTACACCTTTAAGGAGCTTGCCTTCTAATGGGAAAGACTATATATAAAAAGAAGCTGAAGAGTGGCAGGGGGAAGATGCATAAATGAGGAGCTAGTTTTAAAATCTGGAGAGTCAAGAAAGGAGATGGAAAAGAAGTGAATTTGTCCTGAGAATGTCAATAAAATGTAGATTATGGAAGAGACTCACAAATAGGAGATCATAGAGTCAAAGTAGAAAAGAATATGAGAGAAAGTACAATCAATTCTGGAATAGATTGTCAGCAGTATGGTGCCACTTAGGGTGAGCCAAGTGTCTAAGAGTACAAGAAGATAGAGTGCGCTTGAGAGGAATAGGCCCCAAATGAAGGGAGAACACAGTGAAAGGGGTAGATGAAGCTCAGTGTATCACTGGAGGGAAAAAAGATGAGGTAGATGTAAAAAAAAAGAGCAAAAGGCATTGGAAAGTGGAGGGAGATATTTTATGTACCGTGTACATCTGCTTTAAGGGGAAATATTAAAAAAGAAGTAAAATATATTACCTTTGCAGCCCAGAGACTAAAAATCTAACCAGAAAGATATGACAAATACAAATAGAAGAGGAAAGACAAAATTAAGGGACATATTGGATAAAATATCAAATAGAATGCAGCCATTAATTTCTATAAAAAGAGATAAGAGAAAGAAGAGATCATTTTGATTTTGAAAAGTTAAGATACATATTTTGGGAAAGGGGGATTTGAGTATGGGTATGTGACATTTTAAAATTAGTATTTTTTTCTGTATTCCAAAGAGATTTATTTTAAATTAATTAATTTATTTATTTAGTCAATTTAGAATGTTATTCCTTGGTTACTAGGTTACTATATTTCTTCCCTCCCCTCACCCTTCCCATAGCTGACATGCAATTCCACTGGGTATTACACATGTCCTTGATCAGAACATATTTCCATGTTGTTGGTGTTTGCACTATGATGTTCATTTAGAGAGTCTACATCCCCAATCATATCCCACTTGACCCGTGTAATCAAGCAGTTGTTTTTCTTCTGTGTTTCTATTCCCACATTTTTTCCTCTGAATGTGGATAGTGTTCTTTCTTGTAGATCCCTCCAAGTTGTTCAGAATCAGTGCACTGCCACTAATGGAGAATTCTATTACATTAGATTGTGCCACAGTATATCTGTCTCTGTGTATAAGGTTTTTCTGGTACTGCTTCTTTCATTCTGCCTCAATTCCTAGAGGTCATTCCAGTCCACACGAAATTCCTCCAGTTTATTATTCCTTTGAGCACAATAGTATTCCATCACCAACATATATTACAATTTGTTCAGCCATTTCCCAACCAATGGACACCCCTTCATATTCCAATTTTTATTTGTCACCACAAAGAGAGTGACTATAAGTATTTTTGTACAGCAATTTTTCCTTATTATTTCTTTGGGGGTACAAACCTAGCTATGGCTAGATCAAAGGAAAGACAGTCTTTTAGCACCCTTTGGGCATAGTTCCAAATTGCCTTCCAGATGGTTGGATCAATTCACAACTCCACCAACAATGCATTAATGTCTGGACTTTGCCACATCCCCTCCATCATTCATTACTTTCTGTTGCTGTCATTTTAGCCAATCTGCTAGGTGTGAGGTGATATTTCAGAGTTGTTTTGATTTTCATCTCTCTGATTATAAGAGATTTAGAACACTTTTTTATGTGCTTATTAATAGTTTTGATTTCTTTGGCTGACAACTTCCTGGTCATGTCCCTTGCCCATTTATCAATTGGAGAATGGCTTGATTTTTGGTACAATTGATTGAGTTCTTTATAAATTTGAGTAATTAGACCTTTGTCAGAGGTTTTTGTTATGAAGATTGTTTCCCAGTTTGTTGTTTCCCTTCTAATTTTGGTTGCATTGGTTTTGTTTGTACAAAAACTTTTTAATATGATGTAAGCAAAATTATTGATTTTACATTTTGTGAGTTTTTCTAGCATTTACTTTATTTTAAAGTCTTTCCTTTCCCAAAGATCTGACATGTATACTATTCTATGTTCACCTAATTTGCTTATAGATTCCTTCTTTATATTTAAGTCATTCACCCATTCTGAGTTTATCTTGGTGTAGGGTGTGAGATGTTGATCTAAATCTAATCTCTCCCGTACTGTCTTCCAATTTTCCCAGCAGTTTTCATCAAATAGTGAATTTTGGTCCCAGAAGCTGGGATCTTTGGGTTTATCATAGACTGTCTTGCTGAGGTCACTTACACCAAGTCTATTCCATTGATCGTCCTTTCTGCCTATTAGACAGTACCAAATTGTTTTGATGACTGCTCTATAATATAGTTTGAGATCTGGGACTGCAAGGTCACCTTCCTTCATTTTTTTTCATGATTTCCCTGGATATTTTTTATCTTTTGTTCTTTCAAATGAACTTTGTTATGTTTTTTTTTTCTAATTCAGTAAAAAAAAGTTTGGTTTTTTTTTTTTTGTAGTTTGATGGGTATGGCACTAAATAAGTAAATTAATTTGGGTAGGATTGTCATTTTTATTATGCTAGCTTGTCCTACCCATGAGCAATTGATGTTTTTTCCAATTGTTTAGATCTAATTTTAAGTGTGTGAAGCGTATTTTGTAGTTGTGTTCATATAGTTCCTGTGTTGTCTTAGCAGATAGATTCCTAAGTACTTTATATTGTCCAGGGTGATTTTAAATGGAATTTCTCTTTCTAATTCTTACTGCTGAGATGTGTTGTAAATATATAGAAATGCTGATGATTTATGTGGGTTTATTTTGTATCCTGCAACTTTGCTAAAGTTGCTGATTATTTAGACTAGCTATTTAGTTGATTCTCTAGGATTCTTTAAGTTGACCATCATATCATCTCCAAAGAATGATAGCTTGGTCTCCTCATTGCCTATTTTAATACCTTCAATTTCTTCTTTTTTTTTGTCTAATTGCTACTGTTAGTGTTTTTAGTACAATGTTAAATAATAGAGGTGATAATGGGCATCCTTGTTTCACTCCTGATCTTATTGCAATGACTTCTAGTTTATCCCCATTGCAGATGATGTTAGCTGATGGTTTTAGATATATACTGTTTATTATTTTTAGGAAAGGCCCTTCTATTCCTATGCTTTCTAGTGTTTTCAATAGAAATGAATGTTATAGTTTGTCAAAGAATTTTTCTGCATCTATTGAGAAAATCATGTGATATTTGTCAGTTTTCTTTTAATATGGTCAATTATGTGGATGGTTTTCCTAATATTTAACCATCCTTGCATTCCTGGTATAAATGCTACCTGATCATAGTGAATAACCCTTGTGATTACTTGCAGGATTATTTTTTGCTAGTATCCTATTTAAAATTTTTACATTATTTATTCATTAAGGAGATAGGTCTGTATTTTTCTTTCTCTGTTTTTGACCTGCCTGGCTATGGAATCAGTACCATATTTATGTAGTAAAATGAATTTGTTAGAACTCCTTCTTTGCTTATTCTGTCAAATAGTTTGTACAATATTGGGATTAGTTGTTCTTTGAATGTTTGATAGAATTTATTCGTAAATCCATCTGGTCCTGGGGATTTTTCCTTAGGGAGTTCTTTGATGGCTTGTTCAATTTCTTTTTCTGATATGGGGTTGTTTAGGTAGTCTATTTCTTCCTCTGTTAGTCTAGGCAATTTATATTTTTGTAAATATTCATCCATATCACCTAGATCACCATATTTATTGCCAAATAATTGGGCATAATAATTTTTAATGATTGCTTTAATTTCCTCTTCATTAGAGGTGAGGTCTCCCTTTTCATTTTGGATAGTGTCAATTTGGTTTTCTTCTTTCCTTTTTTAATTAGATTGAGCAGAACTTTGTGTATTTTATTTTTTCCACAGTATGAGCTTCTAGTCTTATTTATTAAATCAATAGTTCTTTGACTTTCAATTTTATTAATTTCTCCTTTTAATTTTAGAATCTCTAATTTAGTCTTCATCTGAGGATTTTTAATTTGTTCACTTTCTACTTTTTTAATTTGCATGCCCAAATCATTGACCTCTGCTCTCCCTAATTTGTTAATAAATGAACTCAAGGATATAAATTTCCCCAAGTACTGTTTTGGCTGCATCCCATAGATTTTTAAAGGATGTCTCATCATTGTCATTTTCTTCAATTAAGTTATTAATTGTTTCCGTGATTTGTTCTTTAACAATTTTGGAGAATTGTATTGTTTAATTTCCAATTAATTTTTGATTTGCTTCTCAATGTACCTTTACTAATTACTATTTTCATTGCATTATGGTCTGAGAAGGTTGTATTTATTATTTCTTCTCTTTTGCACTTGTGTGCAATGCTTTTATGCCCTAGTACACAGTCAATCTTTGTGAATGTACCATGTACTTCTGAGAAGTTGTATTCATTTTGTCCCTATTTATTTTTCTCCACATATCTACTAACTCTAATTTTTCTAATATTTCATTCACTTCTCTTACCTCTTTCTTATTTATTTTTTGGTTTGATTTATCTAGTTCTGATAGTGGAAGGCTCAGGTCCCCCACTAGTATAGGTTTTATATCTATTTCATCCTTGAGCTTCACTAGTTTCTCCTTTAGAAATTTGGATCCTATGCCATTTGGTGCATACATGTTGAGTACTGATATTTCCTCATTGTCTATACTGCCTTTTATCAGAATGTAGTTATCTTCACTTTCTCTTCTTATTAGATATACTTTTACTTTGGTTTTATCAGATATTATGATTGTGACTCCTGCCTTCATTTTATCAGTTGATGCCCAATAGATTTGGCTCCATCCTCTTACTTTGACCCTATGTGTGACTACCTTCCTCATGTGTGCTTCTTGAAGACAGCATATGGTAGGGCTTTGGTCTCTAATCCATTCTGCTATTTGCTTGTGTTTTATGGGTGAGTTCATTCTATTCACATTCAGAGTTATGATTACCAGCTGTACATTTCTCTAGATTTTTTCCACTCCTAGTCTTGCCTTTTCTTCTTTTACTATTTTCTTCTACACCAATGTTTTGTTTTTAATCAGTCCCCCTAATTCTCATCCTTATTTTACTTCCCTTTCTACCCCTCTCCCTCCTTATTACCCTCTTATTTTCTTTACAGTCTTTTAAAACTATCCCGCACCCTTTCCCTCCTTTGTATTGCTTTTCTCCCCTCCAGTCCATTTGTTACCCTTCTACTTCCCTATAGGGCACAAATCAATTCTCTGCCTCAATGTATTGGATTATTCTTGCCTCTTTGAGTAAATTTCAATGCATGTAAGAATTGAGTATTTCCTATCTCCAACCTCTTTTCCCTTCCAGTGTATTGATGTCCCCCACTCCTTCCATGTGCTTCTTTGTGACATATAAATTTACCCCTTTCTTTTCTTTTTCCATTTCTCTTAGTACTTAATATTTCCCTCTTTTTTAGCTCTAGTTATATATATATATATATATATATATGTATGTATACATATACATATTTATATCTATGGATACATATATCTATATACATATTTATGTCTTGGCATTTCATACTATACTGTTTGTCACTGTTCCCGCTAAGTCTAATTCTTCTAGTTACCCAGGTGATAATAACAATTTTAAGAGTTACAAATTTCTTCTTTTCTTATAGGGATACATATCATTTTAACTTATTGGGTCTCTTAAAAAAAGTTTTTTTGTTTTGTTTTGTTTTTCTTTCCCCCCCCTTTCTTAATTACCTTTTGATGATTCTCTTGAGTTCTGTGCTTGGGCATCAAATTTTCTGTTCAGATCTGGTCTTTTCTTTACAAATACTTGGAATACTTCTATTTTGTTAAATGACCATACTTTCCCTTGTAAGAAAATAGTCAGTTTTGCTGGGTAGTTGATTCTTGCTTGTAGACCTAGTTCCCTTGCTTTACAGAATATCATATTCCATGCCTTTCAGTCCTTCAGTGTAGATGCAGCCAGATCTTGTGTTATCCTCACTGTAGTTCCTTGATATCTGAATGACTTCTTCTTAGCAGCTTGTAATAGATTTTCCTTGGTCTGATAGTTCGTCAATTTGGCTATAACATTCCTGGGTGTTGTCAGTTGGGGGATTAAGTACAGGAGGTGTTCTGTGGATTCTTTCAATCTCCATTTTCCCCTTTTGTTCTAGAATATTGGGGCAATTTTCTTGGATATTTACCTGTAGTTTTTTTTTCTTTTGTTATGGTCTGCCAGGTAGATCAATGATTCTTAAGTTGTATATCCTGGAATGATTTTCTAAATCTTCTGTTTTGTGAATGAGGTGCTTCATATTGTAGTAGAGGCATGGAGAGAAACTGAGAGAACTTATAAACCAAGATGCAAGAAACGGGGAACCTAACCTGGAGACTTAGCTGTCAATCAAAAGAAGGAATTTCTAAAATGGAATGTTCCCAGGAGTTGGCAGTTGAGTTGACCAGAGGAAGGGGTCAGGACTTTGAGTCACTCTCTCTCTCTCTCTCTCTCTCTCTCTCTCTCTCTCTCTCTCTCTCTCTCTCTCTCTCTCTCTCTGGAAGTTGTAAAAGCTGACTGAAAGACCCTGGTGGGGCTGACTTGGTTTTTAGGGGTTTCTCTGACTTTGGACAGTTGAAGTTGACAAGAAGGAGAAACTTGGCTTTTGAGTTGGTGATCTATTTAAGAGTTGAGCTGGCGGGGGCAGCTGTGTAGCTCAGTGGATTGAGAACTAGGCCTAGAAACAGGAGGCCCTAGGTTCAAATCTGACCTCAGACACTTCCCAGTTGTGTGATCCTGGGCAAGTCACTTGACCCCCATTGCCTAGCCCTTACCACTCTTCTGCCTTGGAGCCAAAATACAGGATTGACTCCAAGATGGAAGGTAAGGGTTTAAAAAAAAAGAGTTGAGCTGGCCAGGAGAATCTGAGAGACTTTGAACTTTGTTTTTCTTTGGGCTTGAAGCTGAGAGACCTTGCTGAATTTTATAAAGAAGAAGAAAGAAGTTTTTTGAAAAGGCTGAAGTCCTCCATCTCCCTAACTGTCTTAGAGTCATAGTTTGTGACTGGAATACTTCCTCAAACTCTCCTAAATTAGCCTTGTAGTTAGAGAGATGGAGGACAACAGCAGTTCAAAATCTTCTTTTTTTCTTCTTCACAAAATCAGCTTGGCTTGTCTCCTTTCTCAGCTTCAACCCCAGAAAGAAACAAAGTTCAAAGTCTCTCCATTTCTCTTGGCCAGTTCAACTCTCAAATAGACCACCAACTCAAAAGCCAAGGTTTTCCTTCTTGTCAACTTCAACTGTCAAAACCCAGAGAACCCCCAAAAAACAAGTCAGCTCCACAAGGGTCTTTCAACCAGGTTTCAATCTCCAGAAAGAGAGAGAGAGAGAGAGAGAGAGTGACTGTAAGTCCAGACCCCTCCCTCTGGTGAGCTTCAACTGCTCAGAGCCAGAGACAAAGTCCAAAGCCTTTTTCATCCTGCTTCTTCCTCCAGTGTGGCCAGAAATCCCCCAACTGCCACTCCTGGGAACATTCCATTGGAATCTTCTCTTGATTGGCATCTAGAGCCAGGTCTCCAGCCTTGGTTCGTTGTTTACAAGCTCCCTCTCTCCCCAGCCTCTACTACAATATATTCCTCAATTTTTTTCATCCTTTTGATTTTGTTTTATAGTGTCCTGCTGCCTTGTGAAGTTGCTTGTATCTAGTTGTTGTATTCTGGTTCTTAAAGACTGGATTTCATCCCTGTCTTTTTGGCCATCCTCCTTCTTGTCTGATTTTCTTTGGAAGACATCTTTCATCGTCTTTGCCTCCTCTTTCATTTTCTTTGCCTCATCTTTCATCTCCTTTGCCTCATTTTCAAGCTGTTTGATTTTAGCTTTCAAGACACTATTTTCTTAGTTTAGTTCTAGTGCCTCTGTTTCCAGATGGCTTATCTTGCTTTTTAAGTTCTTTTCCCAGTTGTATTCAGTCTCTCTCTTAATTGTGTTTTGAATTGTATTTTGAGTTCTTTCAAAACCTGTGTCCAATTCGCTGGTGTTTCTGTGTTTTTGCTTAGTGTTTCTTCATCCTTCTTTGTTACATTTACTTTTTGTTCATTGCCTGGATAGGAACTGTCTATTGTAATTTCTTTTTTCCCTTTTTCTGTTGTTTGCTCATATTTTCCCCTTCTTTTTCCCCTGTTGTTGCCTGCACTCTTGCTACTCTCATTATGTTTTGCATCTGTGGTTTTGGGCTTTTCTGTCAGCCTTCCCTCTTGGAGCTTAGTCAGCAAATCTCTCAGTGCAGTCTCTGAGGGAGGGATGTTGGAGCTTGAGCTTCCCTGCCTTCTTAAAGCTTTGATGAGATTACATCCAGCTGGTTTGAGTTTATAGAGCTGGATGTGCCCTGAGGCCAAAACCTGGGGAAGGGGGAGCAATATGGAGTGTCTCTGCTGCTGGGACTAGGCTGCCTGCTCTATGCTTCTTCTCTGACTACTTCCCCACTGCCTGTGTTTGATGCTCTGAGCCTGGCACAGCTTTGCCCACAAGATACTCCCTCCAGACCAGCACCCTTGTCTGCTCAGAGCTCTACGTGGGGGAGGGGTCCTGGGATCTTCCTTCTTCCTTCCCCTTAAACCCAAGTGTTTTGCAATTCTGGCTTTTGTGGGGTGTATCTTTTAAGTTGAGTCCAGTAGGAGGGTTCCTTGGCTCTCTCTTGTTGTTAGGTTTGATTTTTAGTCCCCTAGGAGCATTTAGTTTGTAATCAGTAAGGAAGGGTTTTCAGAGGTCTGAACTTTCACTGCCTCTAAGCCGCCATCTTGAATCCCAAAAAAGCTTAAAGTAGTATTTTTAAGAATACAATAACATAATTAATTCAATGTTTATAAAACATGATGTATAAGTAAGTGGGAAAGGCTCTGATGCATATACAATAAAAAAATTCCCTGTTGATGATGATGATGGTAAGTATTTGTATAACATCTTTGGCATGTTTGGCATCATGTCTGACACTTTGTAAATATTATTTGATTTGATCTTCACAGCAACCCTGGGAGGTGGGTGTTGCTTTTACATCTATTATATAGTTGAGGAATCTGAGGCAAACAGAGGTTAAGTGGCTTTCCCACGGTCAGACAATAAATGTCTGAGGCTGGTTTTAAACTTGGATCTTCCTGATTCAAAATCTAAATTCTAAAATTAAGTGCTCCATCCACTGTGTCATGTAGCTGCCTTAATAGCTTGCCCTCTACTAGGAAGTATTTTGTTAAAAATGGACCAGAAAGTATGAAGATAGATAGAAAAACATGGTCATCAAGTCCTAAGATAGCATGGTAGAAATGGGGAAAGTAAATGAAGGATGAATTCAAGAAACCTTTTAAAAGAAAAATCAAAAGTACTTGGAAACTGGTTTGAACTGGGAGATATGAAAGAAAGTGGGGAATTACATACTGATTGAAGTCTTCTAGACTGTGGAACCCTAGTACTGGCATTGCTATTACGAATAAAAACAGATATTTACATAGTAATTCAAAGTTTGCAATGTACCTTTTCTATATATACATCTGTGATTTGGTTAGTGGAAGCATTATTATTAAATTTTTTTGAAAATGGAATTAAAGTTCATAAAGATTGCAGCTAGCTCAAGAACAAATGGTTAATAAATATCTGAGCTAATATTTTCAGTTATATCTCCTAACTCCAGGTAATGATAATTATTACATATTTATAAAAATAAATTATAATTATGTAGTATTATCATACCTATCATACATTTTAAGTATGTAGCTGCTGACTCAAAGTTCTCTGTTAGTCTAGGAAGGGAAAATGTTTGTTGGCCTTGGAAGAATGAAATCAGATTTGATTCAGAACCTATTCTAGGGCAGATCATCTGTGAAACTTTTCCCCAAAGTTCTAAAGTGGATTAAAAGGTCTAGTTTAGTCATGCATTAAAATACATGAGGACCAATGTCCCAGAGATCAAGGATGATTTGATAATGAACTAGATTCTATCCCAAGTATAAGAGAGAATTAGTTTTGTCTCTTGTGTTTTATATATGGGGTACAAGACAAAATGCCATTAATTTTGTCATCTCATTATATACTATGTTCAGGGAGGACTTGCAACTTAAGTGTGAGAGCTTGCTGAGTCATTTTCAAGACTGTTCTTCCATTTTTGGTAATCATCTTTCTCCCAACTCTCACCTATGGTACCAAAAAGTTGTAACATGCTTAGAAACCACACTCCAATAAAACTGTCTCTACAGGTGAGTTGAAGGTACCTGACAGGCCTCAAATTCATTGGTGAATCAAGGAGGTGTCTAATCATATGAAGACTTCCCCTGGCAGAGTAGGCTCCTGAGAATAATTTGTTCCAATGATCATGAAGGAAGGAGCACTTAGAACTAGTTCAGATATGGAAGACACCAAGGTCATCCACAGCATCCTGGGCCATTTCTAGTCATCTTGATTTTTGTCTTGCCACTGGACTTTGATTATCTGGAAGAGGGAATGAGGCTGGTGCCTTTGTTCAATTCTACCTCACTTAATTCAATTCATTAGCAAGTCAAGACATCACCCCCACAATGTCACTGGTATTCTTAGAAAACAAAGAACAAACAATATATTATCTCTTGACTTAAAATCAGGACACTTTCTAGGGACTGAGGAAAGATGACTTATTTAAATCCAGATCACTTATGGCCCCCACTTCCCAATGGTATTGCAAGTCTCAAATGGGATAGGAGACATAAATCATTTTACAAACCTTAAAGCTATATATATATTTTTAATTATCATCATCATCATCATCATCATTATTAGCTTTCAGTCAACAGGTCTCCAGTCTGATGATGAGATTTTCTATACTATTCAAGCAGTGTTTACAAAGCAATACAGAAATGGTCAATGTTTACCAACTGCGCTATCTGGAAATATGTGTGTTTATGTTAACTGTATGTACATATATGTATGTATATGTATGTAATATATATAGTCATATGCACATATGTATTGTTGTTCAGTTATTTTTCAATTCTGTCTGACTCTCTGTGATCCTATTTGGGATTTCCTCAGCAAAAATATTAGAGTGGTTTACCATTTTTTTCTCCAGCTCATTTTATAGATGAGGAAACTGGGGCAAATAGAGTGAGGTGACTTGTCCAGAGTCACACAGCCAGTAAGTAGCTGAAGCCAGATTTAACAAAGGAATTGAGTCTTCCTGACTCCATGAAAGTAGAATATGTAGAAATAACTTTTTAGAAAAACCCTTACCTTCTGTCTTAGAATCAATACTAAGTATTGGTTCCAAAGAAGAAGAGCTATAAAGGCTAGGTAAGTGGGGTTAAGTGACTTGTCCAAGATCACACAGCTAAGAAGTGTCTAAAGTCAAATTTGAAAGTAGGACCTCCCATCTCTAGGCCTGGCTCTCCATCCACTAGACCAACAAGCCATTCCTTGGAAATATATATATAATATATATATATATATATATTATATATATGTTTAATTTGAATCATTAACAATTTCTTTAGTTTAGGCATTTCACAAAATAATAAATCAAACTTTGATTTACAAAGCTCTTCTATTTTTAAAGTATGAATATTCACACTGAGAATTTAACAATCATTTTTTGAAAGATGGTTTAGAGTCAGGAACAGAATGCACTTGCGTCCTCTTCCCAACAAAGTTTCCTAGTGCCCATCACATTGTTATATCTAACATAATACTAAGCAGAAATAATTATATTTTATACAAGACTTTGGAAATCATTCCAAAAGCCTGAGTGAAAATCTTGCTGAAATCTGTAGGAATGCCAACAGACATTCTCAGCAGTGTCTGTCTTGTCAGTCATTCTGAGTTGTCTTTTCACTCTCCATTTATTTTTACCTTTTGATTCTTCTAGGCTATAAGTATATTCCATTCAGTGTGATCAAAGAGATGGTGACCTATTTTATACATAGACTGGGAGGTCATGGCCATTTTAGAGACCATTGATGTACCTGTTGCTTAAAATTCTAAGACACAAGGCAAGGTGCCATAATCTACCAGTTCTTCTCTAGTTTTAAAAGTATGAATTCCCTGTGAACTTCATTTCTATCAAAGTACAAGGTGTATGACCTGTGGGCCTTGTGACTTTTATATCAAAACTCCATTTCTCCTAGTTTGGGCCCAATAGTTAATAGTTCTCTTGGTAAAATATTTAGCTTTGTCTCTGATTTTCCAGGTCCACTTTCTAAGGGTAGATGTTTAGAGACACATGTCTTCTCCTCCCATATTGTCCCTCCTTAGTTTTTTGGGGAAAAAAGTTAGATCATTTTGTAGTACTCTCAATTCCTTGGATCCCTTGATTCTTTCTCATTTTTTGTCCACTTTTTTCACACATACCCTTTAAACTATTGATTGTGCTTGCAATAGAACTATATTCAATTACTAAATTCATGGCTTATATTCTGCTAAATACCCAGGATACAGAGAGAATGTGAAGTCTTGGTGCCTTCCCTTTGGAAGCTCCTATCATAATGGGGATATAAATATAAAAACTTATACATGGAAAAATATGCAATGAAAGTGAAAGATATTCTTAGGAGGAAGACACTGGCAGTGTAGAGGTAGAGGTGATAGGGATTAGGGGAAGAGTCAGTAAAGGTCCCTGCAGATGATGGAATTTGATCTGATGCTTGAAGGAAGTCAGGTGGCAGAAGTAAGGGAAAAAGCATTACAGGAATAGGGATCAGCCAATAAACAAGGCATAGGCATGGAACAATGATGGGAAAGAAGCAGCAAGACCAGAGTACTAAATAATAGATTATGTGGGTGGAAGGGAACTGCAAAAAGACTGAAAAAGAAGGAAAGGGCCAGGCTATGAAGGGGACCAGAAGGACAGTGAGGCAGCCCAGTGAATAGAGCATCTGTCCTGGAGATAAGCATATGTGGGTTCAAATGTGAACTGAAATACTTCCTAGCTGTATGCTTCTGAGCAAATCACCTGACTCCAATTGCCCAGCCCTTGCTACCCTTCTGTCTTTGATACTAATATAAAAAGTAAGAGTTTTAAAAAAGTCAAGTAGGATTTTACCTTTGCTCTTGAGGACAATAGAGAGCCACTGGACTTTACTGAGTGAAGATGGAGATCCAAGGGCACTCATGCTTTAGGAAAATCATTTTGGCAGCTGAATGGAGGATGGATTGGATTGAGGAGAAGCAGGAAGATCCACCAGAAGGTCACTGGAATAGTCTGATGTGAGGTAATGAGTACTTGCATCAGCTGTGAGAGGAAAGCTCTATAGTCGACATATTATGAAGGTAAGAACAACAAGATTTGAAGATAAAATGAAAACATGGAGTGAGTACAGGGAGGAAATAAGTGACAACAAGATTGAGGGATTGGGTGACTGGAAGAATGGTGTTGCCTTTTGATAGGAAGAGGAGAGAGTTTGGGCAGAAATAGAATGAGTTCCATTCTCGACATGTTCAGTTTGAAATGTCTATGGGACAGCCAATTCAAGATGTTCAAGAAGCAACTGCTGATTCTAGTCTGGAGATGTGGAAGGAGATAAGGAATGACTAAAGATTTGGGGATCACGTGTAGAAATCCTAAGTCCACAGCAGCTGAGTTCATCAAGTGAGAAATACTATCAGTCATATGAAGAGTCTGACTTGAGAATTAACTTGATTTTATTTCTCAAACATACCCACACCCTACCTTGCCCCCAGAGGCAATAAGCAATTAGGTGGAGAGAATATTTTATTTAGAATCAGAAGATTATCTAATAATAAATAATAAATCTAAGTAATTTTGATAACAATGTGCCCACTGAGGCCTCCTTGCCTCCACCCTTACTCCAAAGGATTCTTGGGAAGAAACCTTAGCAGACTACAGCAAAGCTATTTTCTGTCTTGCAATGACATTACTAGTGGGGTAGCTAGGAGTCAGAAAAATATGAATTCAAATGTAGTCTCAGACTCTTACTAGATATGTAACCTTGGATAAGCCAATTAATCTGATTTTCTCATCTGTAAAATGGAGATGATAATAAACAACACCTACCTCCCAAGATTATGGTGAAATTTAGATGAGAACTGTAGAATGCTTATCATAATGTCTGACTTATGAGTGTCCTATAAGCATTATATTAATATTAGGTATTATTATTATCACCCTCATCCTTATCATTAGTATCAGTATCTTTGCTATTTGTCACAGCATTGTTGACAAAAGATGTGACTATGTTCTCAGCATTTAAGGATAAATAGAATAACTTCTCCAGAATGGATTTTTGCCAGTTTTTTTTAAATCCAGAAGAAAGCAATAAAGAACACAATTTAAGCTTTCAAGGAGATATTGCCCATGAAAAGTAGGCATAATAACAGAATCCAAATAAAAAATTATTTTTAAAGTACCCAGCAATGTTCCTTTAAATAACTAATGTTTAAAGAATAGAAGTCTTCCTTTTTAATGGCTTTCAATGAAATCCACATTATAATCTCATTGAAAACACTCATTTCTTGCTAAATAAACATTATCTGATGAACAGAGGACTTCAATAAAATCCTCTCATATCTTATTATACCAAAGTTTAGATAAGAGCTTTTAACTTGTCCTCATAACTCAACTGCAGGATCAGTCCTGTTACTCTCCTCCTTATCCTTTCATTGTCCCAGTATTATTTCTGTAATATGATGGCTCCAAAAGAGAAAAAGAAAATAAAAAGGAAAATGAAACATTGAAGAATGAAGCTTATAGTTAACTTGTGGTTATCATGACATTATTTTATTCTAATTTTTTTTGGTCTCATTTCAATTTTTATTTAAATTTGAGAATTTTCTCATGAATATAAGTAAAAATCCTGGGTTTTTCTACCTGAGAGCAGGGAGAGGCCATATTAACATCTAATGCCTCCCTTATGTAGTTCTTGTAGGTGAATTAGTCAAAGAATATTTGTCCATGAATAAATAGAAAAGTAGTTATATGTCATGCACTGTGCTTAACTTATGCCATGGATATCAATAGAAAAGGCGAGACTATCCTTGCTTTCATGGAACTCATATTCTAATTAGGGGTGCAGGGAGTATATCAAAATATATAGTCATCTATAGGATGGATGGATGGATAGTTGGATGAATGGATAGATGGATAGATGGTCAAATGGATAGAATGAATGGATAGACGGATGGATAGATCATCTGCTCCCCATCTCACTGGAAGAAATAGAGTTGGTGACAACTCTATTTCATCCAAGTAATATGAGCAGTCAAGAAGCTTAGATGTATTCTGCATATATAAGGCTCAGAGAAAGAGTAAAGATAAGATTAGAAGGAAACTTATCATTGGAGATGAAACCTTCAAGTAAATAATTTGCTTCTTAAAGTATTTTGCAAGCAAAGGATTAGACCAAGTCAATTTGGAATCTTTCTTTATTATTCATAGTATTATGAGGATGGGGTGCTTAGAGGTGATTATATATTTTACAAATAAGGGAAATGGAGTTCAGAGAGGCTAAGGAAGGAAGAATTTATTAAGCACCTACTCTATGCCAGGCAATGTTCTAAGTGTATTTCAAATATTATTCTATTTGATCTTCACCACACCCCTGGGAGGCATTCTCATACTACAGCTACACCCGTGCATCAAACAAAGATCTATCCATATAAGGATAAGTCTCCATTTAAATAATAATAGTTATAATAACTGAATATGAAATAATTGACTAAGAAGTCATAGATTAATAGACTACCAGAGGTGAAATAATCTCAGATATCTTTTAGTCAAATATTTTTTTTTTATTGCTTGGGATCTATGATCTTGTTCTTGTTGTTTTTCAAAAATATTTTTATAGCTGTGTTTTAATGTAATTGGTTTCCTTTGTAATTCTATATTTTTATTTAATGCATTTAAAAACATTATTCTGAGAAGGGGTCCCACACTGCCAAAAGGGTCAGGGAAACATGAAATAAGGCTAAGAACCTTTCATCTAGTCCTGTCTCATTTTAATGATAAGATAAACAAATGCTTTAAGAAGGTAAATGACTTATTGAAGGTTAGACAGCTTTCTTGTGACCAAGGAAGAACTAGAACTTGTGTCTCTTTGGTAGTCCAGAACTATTTCCCACCATCAGCAGAGAGGTCCTCACTTGAGGCATAACCATAATCCTCAAAACTGACTTTAAGAGCACAGACAACAAAACCCTGGGCAGTGGACTAATCCAAAAGAACAATTTAATAGAGTTCCTTATTTAGTTCTAACATCAATTCCTCTCCTCCCTTTCAACAATGGTCAAATGTGCTGCAGTGAAGATTTAAATGCCCCTCAAAAGCATCAGATAATTACCTAAGCCAGAAGCAAGATGTTAGACTAGGCAGACTAATGATCTGATCAAGGATGGCAATTCCCCTAGTTCCTAAAGAGCATAAACATAAATCATTGAATAAATACATGTTTTTAGTTGGACCTCAAACTAGAAAGAAAAATATCTCTCTAGTGAGGAAATTACCAGAGTTCTCTTAGCATATCAATGTTCATTTCCCTTTAAGCAAAGTCCTTATGCACAAAAAGACATTTCTAATCTTTCTTTCAAGTGTTGCTATATGACTCACCAGTGCTAAATAAACACCCTAGTAAGTGCTAGAGGGGAAAAATACACATAACTGGACAGTAAAATCATGTTTCTTAAGACCCCTCAGCTTTTCTCTTTGAATAATTATTAGAAAATTTCTCTTTTGATCACAGAGTTTATATTTTTCTTTCTATGTTTTTTAAAACATTACAGTTGACTTTTCCCACACTTTCCCCTGAATAGGCTTTATATCATGTGAACTGTGAACTCCATTGGGACCTAGTTAGTGAAAACTTATCATATGTTCTGGGAAGATTACCTTTAAGTTGCCTACACAATGAGCTGGATCTCAAGAATTGAGTTTTAATCCAAGGATCATAAGATTTAAAGCTGAAATGAATTTTAGATAGCATATAATCCATCTGAAAAGAGTGAACTCTGAGACCCAGAGAGGGGAAGCAACTCATCCAAAGTCACACAGCTTCTAGAGCCGGAAATTGAACCCAAGTTCTATAAATCATAATTTCCCAAAATATGTCATCTAATTTTATTAGAGTACATTTATTTAGCTAAGTACCTCTAAAGAAAGTCCTTTATAAAAATCATTCATTGATCCACTTAGGAAAGAACCATCTATTTTCCTGGTTCAAAGAAAGTACTTTGTAGCAAGTAATTTGGAGTTAAAAAAAGGGGGGGTTTTAAGGACAGTTAGATAGCATAGAGGATAGAGGGACCAGCCTGAAGCTAGGAAGACTCATATTTCTGAATTCAAAACTGAAAAATGCTAAGCACAGTGCATGGGATTTAATAGGTTCCACAGAAATGCTTCATTCTCTCCTCTTCCTTCCCTATACACATCCCAGCTATATAGATTTGGGAGATTATTGTTTTGTTTTGCTTTTTTAAACCCTTACCTTATGTTTTAGTATCAATTCTAAGACAGAAGACTGTCAAGATTAGGCAATTAGGATTAAGTGACTCACCCAGGATCACACAGCTTGGAAGTATCTGAGGCAAGATTTTAAAACATGTCCTCCTGATTCCAGAGCTGGCACTTTATATCCACTGTGCTACCTAGATGCCCATGAGAATACTGGGCTTTAAAATAACATGTCAGGAGTGCTGTTTGCTAAATTTCTGATAGCTGCTTTTCTTATTTCTTTTTTCTTTATTCTGAACTTAACTAAAACCAAACAGTACAAGCATTTTAATATACAAAGTAGAACAAAAAAAAAAGAGAATATAAAAAGCTGCAAATCTGTTTCATGAATAGTTTGCCCTTCTTGCTAAGCATATAATAAATTCAGCATGTTATTTTCAAAGCTATTCTGCCTCTATTTCCTATGACCTTCAACCTGTTCTGTTCTACATATTTTTAATGGTTCAAAGTTTTCTTTTTTCTTTTTTCCATTTTAATAAGCTCAATTCTATGCCCCTTCTTCCTATAACTTCCCTCCTAAAAAAATTGAATGAAAGAAAAATAAAACTCAATAATAATAGGTAACATTTATACAGTGCTTTAAAGTTTGTAAAGAAGCACTTTACACATAGTAGTATAATTTTATCCTTACAATAATCCTAGGAGGGAAGTGCTACTTTTATCATCATACTGACTCTTTAAACCAGGGAAAGTCACTTAACCTCAGGGTACCCTAGGTAGCTCCCTGAGACTCTAATTTACCAATATTGCTTGGTCTGAACAGCATCCTTCCTGAGAGTTCCTGCTATTGATGAATTCGCAAATTCAATTTAAACACACACCAAATGCAGAAATTCAAAAGGAAATTATTAATTTTTAGCTTTTCAGTTTGCAGAAGACTGGTGGTGAATTTTCATCTATGATAAGAGAACTTTCTTGAGACATTTTCCAAAAACAACTATCTTTGGAATCTCCCAACTAAGAATACAAGCTTAGATAGTAGCTTTATTCCCACCTGATTCTACAGACCAGGAATATTCCTTCATATTCCTTGTTCCTTAATTGTTTCAAAAATGCAAACATTCAAAAATTCTACAACCCTTCTTGTTCCTTAATTGTTTCACACAACAATAAACCATCTCACAAAGTTTTAGCAACTCAGATGCTAGGCAATTGTCAAGAGCACAGTATATGGAAGATGTTCACCAAAAGTTTCAGTTCTGAACACACACACACACACAGAGTTGTTCTGATTTAATCCATATGCCTCTATATCATCTTCTATAATACTGTACTGAATCCCATATAAATCATAGCCAATAAACATTTAAGCTCCTACTGTGTGCCAGATAATAGGATAAATGCTAATAATACATACTAAAATGAGACAATCACAAGAGACTTACATTCTAATGCTGAAGATAAAAATTGATATAATAATATAAAACAAATGGGAAGAGAATAAATAAAAACAAATCCATGGTAGTTAACTTCAATGCATGTCAAGAGGAAGGGCACTAGCAATTGGAGGGATCAGGAAAGGTTCTATGTAGAAGATGATACTTGGGTGCTGTCTGAAAGAAAAAAGATGGATTACATGAGCTGGACATGAAAAGGGAGAGTATTGCAGTTCTGGTGAATGACCACTCCAAAAGAATGGAAAATGGCAAGAGAGAAGACCAGTTTGACTGGATCACAGAATGAGGGAGAGGTAATGCTGACTGAATGAGTCTTTATTTATACCTGCACCTCCCAAAGCATCTAGGTAGCTCCTACCCTGTACAAGGTAGACAAAAAAAATTGACTGAACGAAATTTAGATGCTCAATATTTCATAACATTTAATAAATTAAAGAGGAAGACTTTCAGAAGGGAGAAAATGGAGGCAGGCCTACCAATTAGTGGAATACTATGTGACAAGTTTTATAAAGCTCTTGGATACAAGTCAAAAAGGCAAGGTAGTCCTTAATTTCAAGGAATTCACACTTGAATTAGAAAGAAAACAAAATAATGTGCTGAGGGAAAAGGCCAGAAATCTGAAGATTGCAAGGGTGAGTCAGATGACAAGGTGCAAATATCCTTAGATTATAGTAGTCAGTCTGATAATATAGTCAGGGGTCTATAGGCAGTAGAAGTAGGGTAGATGGCAAGTCCTAGAGGTTCTTCACCTTAGCAATGTGAATAGAGTTGGTGACTCTCATAGCACCCAAGTCCTAAGAGCAAAAGGAAGTATGGGTAGATTCCATATGATTGGCACTAAGAGAGAGAGGTGAAAGAAAGGCAAGGGAGAAGTCTCTGGTAGGCTCTACTAAACTATTCTCAAGAGTATCTTTCCCATCCCTGAAAGAGTGGGATCTTCATCCCAGTTGCATGGTCCTACAACACTCATGACCGGATTATGGGTTGGGGGTTCATGGTAATGGAAGCAAGTGATAAAGTTAGTAAGAGAAGGTAGACTGAGTAGTCCTTCACTATGTTCTCCATGGCCATTGGAGAAGTCCAGATTGCCCTAATCTAGATGCATATCTACCTCCTCTATCATTCTTGATCTTCCTACATGGCTGAAAGTATTCTCTTTATTCTCAAATTCTCCTAGGGTACTTATCTCAAAAAGCTGAACAAACTTCATTTATTCTTCTCTTTGTATAATGTGTTAAATGTTGTATACCTCCTAGTAAAATGTAAACTCCTTACATGTAGGTACTGATCTTTAAAAAATCTCTGAATTCTCAGTACCTAGAACAATGTCTTGAACATTGGTTCAAAGAGAAAGCATAAAGATACCAATTACATTGGTTTAAAAACACTTGTATTGACTTATGTGACTATATTAAATATTCATATTATAAATTGTCTAAAGATTTTTATACTGATAGAAATTAGTTTTTTGTTGTTTGTAATAACTACTTTTGGGAAGAATGTTTAAGTAGGTTTACCTAAATTTATGTAGTTTTCTTTTATGAATAATTAAGGTATCTTGAGGTTTTGAATGTGGAGTAAAGCTTTCAATCTCTTTATTTATGGAATATTAAAAACTTTTCAATAAATGACAGTGAAAATCATTATTATAAAAATGCTTTCTATGGTTAAAAACTGTCTGTAAGTTTAATATTTAAACTCAAATCCTCTATGACCCCAAAAGATTTGTGAAACTTCTAATGATATAGAACTCTAATGGAAGAGAGAAGATACTATGAAAATCTAAATTTTGTTATAATTCAGCAAGGGAATCACAATGAAATGCCTTTAAGGCTTCTTCTAAATACTGACTGAATAGTTTAATCTTTCAGGAACAGTAGAAGTTTTCCTAAACTTCCTCTTCAGAGCTAGTGATTCATATAGTAGGGTCAGCTTTATAAGGATACAACTGTATATATGTAATCTATGGAAGAATATCAGAAAAGCTTACTTCCCACAAAATATCTCACTCAGGAGCTCTCCTTCTTTCTAAAATTTCACCATTATATGTTCCTGGGTCTAGAATCAATTATCACATGTCCCACCTTGCTTACACTTAATTTACAAATTCCCATTACCCTTTGTGTGATATTCATATTTAATTCTTTGGAGGCAGTGGTGTTCCATCTCTCCATGTCATAGAGTAACATTAGCAAAATATTTGCTTTGAAAAGATGAATATTTGTTCTCATGGGAAACTAGGTCAGTGAAAGAGTCTTACAATGTCCTGAAAGTCATCCAGGCCTCTTTCCTCCTCCATTTCAACCCTTTGCCCAGTTCATGATCTATTTGTAGTGTCAGACCGAGATATTCTGTTACACAATCTCTAAAGAATGTCTATGCAAATGCACATTAAAATCTGGACAAAAGATATTATACATCCACCTGATTTTTCCTGTGTGGATCAATGGGCTAAAATCTTTTTAGTGGTCCCTGATCTCTTCTAGAAGTTTTGTTTTGTTCTGATTTGTTTTTAACATCCTGGGGATTGATGCTGACCACACAATATCATTTTTTTTAGAACATTTGGAATCCCTCCCTGAAATATACATCTTCTCTCATAATGGCAAATACATTTCGTGAGCACACATTTCCCCTCTTTTATACTTTGCCTGACTTTACTAATAGAGTGCCATTAAATAATATGTATCTATTTCTACATCTTCCAAGAAATGCTGAATGATAATTCATATGTAGGTGGGAGACACTTTGCTGTAAAGGAGCCCCAAAAGCAATATTTTATATACCAAAATTTTTCAATGTACACAAAAGGAACTGATATTCTTTGAGGTTTTTAGTCAGTTGTGAGATGATAAAAATGTGGTTGATTGTTGAATGTCCCTATTGAAACTTGACTGATTCTCTTTTAAAATTCTCAAAAATTTGGACAACTGCCAGGAATTGATACAGAGTGAAAGGAGCAGAACCAGGAGAACATTATACCCAGAGACTGATACACTGTGGTACAATTGTATGTAATGAATTTCTCCATTAGTGGTAATTCAGTGATCCTGAACAACTCAGAGGGATCTATGAGAAAGAACATTATCCACATTCAGAGGAAAAACTGTGGGAGTAGAAACGCCAAAGAAAAACAACTGCTTGATTACCTGAGTCGAGGGGGATATGACTAGGGATTTAGATCTAAATGATCATCCTAGTGCAAACAACAACATGGAAATAAGTTCTGATCGAGGACATATGTAAAACTCAGTGGAATTGCGTGTCAGCCATGGGAAGGGGTGGGGGAAGGGGAGGGAGGGAAAGAATATGATTCTTGTAACCAAGGAATAATGTTGTAAATTGACTAAATAAAATTTTCTAAAAAAAAAATTCTCAGAAATTATGTCCTAAATTCATATGTAGATCACTGCTGTACAAGTTTTTAATAAATTGAGGAAGAATATAGGTTCATATATTTTTAATGTTTCTTGGGTCACCTTTTTGTATTAATTAAGTTTAAAATATTTCTACATCTTTTATAGCTTTCTTTTTTTTTTATTCAGACTTGTATATTGATCCTTCAACTCCCTCAAAATTATATTGTCTCCATCACAGACCTCCTTTCTCTGTATATTCTTTGTCCAACCTAAACACTTTCCTCCCTTCTTTATTCTGCCAGTTCTATGTCTATTATAAACACCTTAGAGACTGTAATATTATTTATTATATGTGTGGTGATTCCATAATCCTTGATATAAAAATGTTTTGTTAATTTTTTACAAATCTTTTCCATTTTTCTTCCATCTATTTTCCTCCTATTTTATCTTTAAATGATTTTGGGGTGACTTAGTTTAGTCTGCTGTCTTGTCAAGCTTTCTTTACTTTCCACTGGTTCTCTTTTTTATAAGATCCTGCTGTTCATAATCATTCATCATATATACTTATAAAAGTTTTATAGATGTATTTATATTCTAACCTGATTTTGCCTTTGGTAGCCATCTCTCTCCATTTGGTACATAAATCAGATGCACACTGGCTTAGATTATTCTGTACTTCATTGGTGTCTTTATTGGGACAATTAATTGATACTGGTTAAAATTCTTAATGAATTATTATAGTCAATGTTAATAACATTTCTATTTTGCATTTCTCTTTTTTTAGTTTAATAAAAGGTACATTTTCCTGCCAATTAGACTCATCCAAAAGTGGATGGATTGTTTTATGACATAATGAATTTCTATCCTTGGAAGTCTTTAACAAAGGCTCTACAACTTTTTCTTGGAGACGATCTATAATAAATTTCTTCTGAGCTTTGGACTAGTTGACCTCAGAGATTTCTTTCTATAAATAGATGATTTTGTTCTATGCTAAGTTTTTACAATTTCTTTGATAATGTTAGAGTTTTGTCCTTCATTATATTCAATAAAAACTCAACTACAATGACTCCTTGTTACCTCCAAGATAAAATATAAAATCCTTTGATTATAATTTATAGTCCTTCATAGCCTTATAAATAAATGACTTCCTCTAAGATACTTTAAGGTCCAGCTAAACTGATCTTTCTGATGTTCACACTTTACACTCCATCTCCCATCTTGTCTTTTTGCACAAGCTATTCTTGATGTCTATAAAGGATTCTCTTTTCTGTGTCTCTTAAATTCCCTAAAGTTCTTCAAATGCCATGTCCTAGATAAATCTTTTCCTTATTCCTCAGCTGTTGGTGTCTAACCCTAAAATTCTAATTTCTATTTATTTATCCTTCCATCAATCTACTTATCTATCAATATTGTTTTTATACATAGATATGTATATGTTCATGTTGTTTCTTGTGATAGCATGTAAACTCCTTAAAGCAAGACATATTCTATTTTTGTATTTGTGTCCCTACTCGCTACCACAATGACTTCTGAGAAGTAAGGATACCAGAATGTGCCAGGAGTAAGACTTGATCCTGAATCTTTTCAGTGCTAAGGTCAGCTCTCTATCCATTATGCTATGCTCTCTAACAACAGTAATAATAATGGAAATATCCATTAATAGTTGATAGAATGCTAGATAAATTGGCTTCTTCCTTACAGACTCATTTGTTTTCTTTAGTTTTTAAATATCCTATACTAAAAGGTAACTAGAACTCTATCAGTCTTATTAGTGATTGTCAGCATAGAAAGATTAATTTTTTCATAACTGTACTATAACAATCCTACCACTATATTGTACATCTGCCTTTTTCCCAAATTTCCACATCTCTATTATGAAACAATTAAAATATTTTATCTGAAATATTCACTGAGGAAATCCTTGTCTCTGATGGACATGGCTTCTTCAATTTCCTGTGGATAGCAGAACTCTTTGCATCTGAAGGTTCTCTGGGCAATGTTAAGAATATTTGTCTACTTCTGCTAGAAGCCCTTCTGATTAGTCAGGCTCCTTGAGTTAGAAACATAAGGATTTATAATGAAAAAAAGAATCACACAGTGAAAACAGAGAGAATGAAAAGAAAACAAACCAATAAAGACTCTATCCTATCATAACATTTGAGGTTCTGGTATTTGCTGGCTTTGGAGGGAGTTCAAAATAAATGAAGAAAATGTGTATTTCATTAAATGCTAATATTTGGAAGATAGAGGAAGAAAGGGGATGAAGCGTGTCTAACCATAGTTGTAAGGACACAGTCCATAAGGAGTCACCGATCGCCACACTGCTCCGCTGCAGAGTCTCCTGTTCCCTTCTGCTAGGAGCACACTCCTGCTTTCAGAAATGTTGCAGTGAAATGTCAATGAAGGAAGCTGAATTTTCCTGCAGACAAATTGAGTGAGCCATGAGATGCTACCAAGGGGTTCTATGCTACTGAGAAGGACACCACCACAAACTTTCAGCTGAGACTACAAGAAGATAATGTGATCTTTCCGGCCAGGCCCCAGCTGCTCAATGCATTTCCTCATGAGGAAGACCCCCTCACTTCTGACCTCCACCTAGAACTGCCTGCCATAAGCTACATTCTGACTCCCCAACATCTGTAGCTGTTAACATGATATCTGTTTGTCTTGCAGTATAAATAGGCCAAAAGAATATAGCAGGGTTCAAAATTCTCTGAACCATAACAGCAGAGCTGCTTCCTTTCCTTCTTGGGAAGGGCCTTGGCCTACTAAAGGGTTCTGAAGAAAGCACACTGTTATGATTTCCAGGTTTTTCAAATATAAATTCAGCAAATATTTATTAGATTTGAACTATTGTCTGTAAGTCGCTACCCAGGCAAAGTAAAAGGGAGACAAAGTAATCCTTGAGAAGAAATTTCTTTCATTGAAAGCATATATGGACAGCAATAACAAGCCATGATGAATTGTCAATAAATTAACTACTATAAGCATTGCAAGGACCCAGGACAACTACAAGGGACTTGATGAAAAAGGGTATCTACTACCATTGGAGGAGCTGATGGACTCTGAATGCAGAATGCAGTATGCCATTTTTCAATTTATTTCTTCCATTAATTTTTCTCTAGTGTAAGCAATATGTGTCTTCTTTCAAACCCAGTGAACATGGAACTATGTATTGGAAAATAACACATGTACTGCCTGTATCATATTACCTGCTCTCTTGGGGAGAAGAGTTCAAAGATAGGGGAAAAGAACCTAACTGTACAAAACTATGTATACAGCTCTTTTTGTGGTGGCAAAGAATTGGGAACTGAAGGGATGTCCATCAATTGGGGAATGTCTCAAATTGTAGCATATGATTTTTTCATTTTATTTATTTAATGAATTAATTTAGAATTTTTTCCATAGTTACATGAATTATGTTCTTTCCCTCTTCTGCTACCACCCCACTCCCATAGCCAATGAGCAATTCTACTGAGTTTTACATGTGTCATTGATCAAGACCCATTTCCATATTATTGACATTTGCACTAGAATGATCATTTAGAGGCTACATCCACAATCATATCCCCATCGACCCGTGTGATCAAGCAGTTGTTTTTGTACTGCATTTCTATTCCCACAGTTATTCCTCTGGATGTGGATAGCACTCTTTCTTATAAGTCTCTTAGAGTTGTCCTGGATCATTGCATTGCTGCTAGTAAAGAAGTCCATTACATTTGATTGTGCCATAGTGTATCCATCTCTGTACAAGTTCTCCTGGTTCTGCTCCTTTCGCTCATTATTCTTTTACCACAAAGTATTGCATCACCATCAGATGCCACAGTTTGTTCAGCCATTTCCCAACTGAAGGGCATCCCTTCATTTTTCAGTGTTTTGCCACCATGAAGAACACAGATATAAATATTTATGTACAAATCTTTTTTCCTGATGATTTCTTTGGGGTATAAACCCAGCAGTGGTATGACTGGATCAAAGGGCAGGCAGTCTTTTAGGACCCTTTGAGCATAGTTCCAAATTGCCATCCAGAAGGGCATCTTCTCATTTTCCAGTTTTTTATGTAGTAATCAATTATATGATTATAATTGAATACTACTGTACTATTAGAAATGACATGATGATCACAAAAAAACATGAAAAGATTTATATGAAGTGATGGAAAGCAAAGTGAGCAGAACAAGGAGAACATTGTACGCAGTATCAACAATAATATAAAATGATCTAGTTTGAATGATTAATAACAATAAGGCAAAGATCCAGGACAAATCCAAGGGCCTCATGGCAAAAAGAAGAAAAATCCTACCTCCACAGAAGGAACAGATAGGATATGAATGCAAATTGAAACTTATCATTTTTTGCTTTATTTCTTCATTAATTTTTCTCTAGTGTAAGCAATATATCTTCTTTCACTCCATGACAGGCATAGAAATATCTCTTCCATTATAATATATGTACAACATATTATATTATCTGCCTTCTTGGGAGTCAGGAAAGGGTGGGAGAAAGAAAGATAGTATGGATTGCAAAATATCAGAAAATAAAATTAAGAAATTATATTGATATGTAATCTGGAAAAAATTAATATTTTTCTAATAAATATAGGTTAGGACAGATCTTAGTACTAATATGAGGCTCTAACCAATGAACTAAAATTATAGATAGGAAGGAAGAACCTCCAACTATATTGAAGACATCCTATAGATTAATAAATGTGCAAGATAAATCCTAGAGGAAAGGAATAATCATGAGTAAAACCTTAGGGAAAGGAAGGATTTTCCATAAACACTCCAAGAATGGAAAGAATAAATATTGAAAACCAAAAAAAAATTTGATGCAATTTCAACACTTGAAAAAGAATAAATTAGATAAAAAGAAAACAACTTTATTCAACTAGTCAATAACTTGATAAATGTAATGGAGCAAATAAAACTCAATAATTAAGTGAAGCAATAGGAAATATTAAAACAAGATGAAAAGGCTAAAAAATTGGAACAAAGAAAGAGTCACTATCAAAAACAACTGACCTGGAAAATAGGACAAAGAGATATAATTTAAGACTTATTAATGACTTCCTGAAAATGATATGGAAATGACAACAGTAAAACCAACCTTAATATCATTTTTCAAGAAAATTGACCAGAACTATTTAAGCAGAGGATAAAGTTAAAACAGAAAGAATCCAACAATCATCATCTGAAAGAAATCAAAACACATAGAAATGTCATAGCCAAAATATGTTTTTCAAGACAAAGAAATACTGGAAAGCAACTAAAAAGTGATTATTTACAGTCAGGATCATATAAGATGTAGAAGTAACCACTACAAAAGAAGAGTGAATCTTGGAATATGACATACCAAAAGACCAATGAAAATAATCTAAAACCAAGAAAAATGTATTCTGTAAAATGAGTATAATTCTACAGGCTAAAAAAACCAGACTTTTACAATAATAAGGGACCTTTGAGTTCCTGCTTAACAAACTACAGCTGAGGAAAATCTGTGAAGCACACACATACACATGCACAAATACCAACTATATAAAAAGAAATTAAATCCTAAGAGATATGCACATTTTTATAAACCTACTGAATTAACAAATAAAATTACTTTTTAAATTTTTTAATATACTAATAAAAATACAAATCATGAACTAATTGTATTCAACAAAAAAAGAAAACCAAATCACTGATTAGTTGCAAAAATACATATTTTTGAAAAAATAATGGAATACATGATACCAAATTTCCTTTATTTAAAAAAAGTTCCCAAAAGCTAAACAAGGAAAAGAGTAAACTGAGAATATTTTGATCTCCAAAACTGAGAAAGAGACTGAGACCAGTATCTAATAAAAATAGATGCAAAAATATTCAATAAAAGACTGGCAGTGAGGCTATAGCAAAAATATGCAAATGTAATTCCCTATGAAAAGATAGGATTTTACCAAGAATGTAAGGGTAGCTCAGTAGAAAAATATAATCATGAGACTATGTTGGTAATAAAAGACAATAAAACTTATATGATTATATCAACAAATTCACAAAAAATAACTTTTGATGAAGTAATATCCATTCATGTTAAAACATGGAAAGCATAGGATAAATACCTTTCCTTAAAAAAGTAAACATTATAAAAAACTAAATATTGGAATTATCTATAGTGAATAAATTGCTTGAGGTCTTTCCAATAAGACCATGTATAAAGCAAGAATGTCAATTGTCATTGCTATTATTTGATATAGTTCCATAAATATTGATAGCAAGAAAACAGGAAAAAGAAATTGAGATAATAGGCAAAAGAAAAGAGGGAAAATTCAATATAGTAGCAGAATACAAATTTAGCAGTTATAACTTCAAAAATATCAATCTTTCTGACTATTACAAAGAAACTCATTAGAGAGATATATAGAAAAATAAAATCCATTTAAAATAACTACAGGATGCATAAATGATCTGCGAGCCCATCTACTAAGAACATAGAAAAACACAAATGAACAATGATAAACTAAGAAACAGAAAAAATAAACAGAATTACCAGAACTCAATATACACCATTAAATATTGATACAACTGAGAATTCAAAAGAAATTAATAATTGGTTATAAAATCTAAAATAATCAAATCAGTAGATTATCAAATAAATATCTTAATGCAATATCAATGAATTAGATTAATGGATTTATATTCAAATTAGATAAATTTTTCAAAGAAAAAGTAATGCTTATAATATAAAATTATTCTTAAAAATTTAGAAAGAACTATTCTATCAAACCCCTTTTTATGATACAAATATAGCCTTAATACCTAAGCCAAAGAAGTATAAAGCAGAGAAAGAGAACTATAGACTAACACCTTTATTGAATATTGATTCAAAAATTACATAAAATCTTTGCCAAGTATACAGTGACTTCTGGGGAAGTGGAAAAGACCTTATGACCAAGTTGTTTTCTACTAGGAATAGTAAAACTGAAGAAAAAAACAATTAAAATAATCATATTTTAAAAAATAAAACTTCACAAATTACATCAACCCTCATTTATATAAAACCTCTACTAAGCATAGATCCAGATAGATCTATTTTAAAATATTTGTGGGTGGGTAATGGACAAGGAAGAAGGGGAAATGCACAATCTACTACTTTTGAACATCTCTAAGTGTTAAAAAATCTTTTCTTGACATTTAGCCTCCATTTACCAAATTGTCCCTAATTCTGTCCTATAAGACAGAATTTTAGAACAAATTTAATTACTCCTTCATATAATGATCCTTCAAATACTTGAAAATTCATATCATTCTTTGTCATACTAGTCCTTTCCTCCTGTCCAAGTCTGAACACCTTAACCTATCCTTTTTCAGTTCCTTCATGGCATGAATTCAAAGTCCTTTACCATTCTCTGAATGCTTTTCAAATTATCAATATATTTCCTATGATATGCCTTGAAATACTGAACATAATACTCCAGATGGGACACAAAGAGGGAAGAGAATAGCTGGATTATCACATTCATATTACCAAGTCTGTCATTAATTTTTATCATTACCTTTTGATAGTACTGACTCATAATAAGCCGTTATTCTCTAAAACACCTAGATCTTTTTCAAATCTACTTCCTCTTGTGTTTTCCCTACTTGTAAGTAGAAAGTTAATTTCTCAAACCAAAGAGTAAATGTTTTATTTATCACTATTAAGTTTTCTCTTAGTCGATTATACTTTTTTTTCTAGGTAGCAAGATCTTTGGAATATTTCTTTGTGTGTTTTGGTAGTTATTTCTCCCAGATTTGTGCCATCTATAAATATGATAAAGCTGTTATCTATTCCATTATCTGAGTCATTGATAAAAAAAATGTTACTTGGCAAAGGGCCAAACACAGATCCATGTGGTACTATACCAGAGACCTCCTGCCAAGTTGATATTGAACCAATAATGACTTCCCATTGAGTCTGGCCATTCAGCCAGTTCCAAATCCATCTAATGATACTACTTTCTAGTCCATAGCTTTCTATCTTTTTTCACAAGAATAACACAAGACGATTTATCAAGCATTAACACTTAGTCACCAATATCCTAATCAATGCTGTTGTTCAGACCCCTAGAGGGTCTATATGTTCTAGATCTTCTGCCAGGCCACTAGTACTTGACTGGAAACCAGACAACCTGGATGACCTCAAATTTTCTTTCCAGCTCAGACATTCTTTGATTAAAGAATGAAATTGAATAATTGAATAAATGAATTAAAGAATGAAAAAAAGTACAGTTTTGAAAGAGTCCATATAATTTTTACCTCTTCTATTTCAGGGAATACCTCTGAAATTGCCCTCACAGCCTATGCAAGAGCTTATTCAGTATATTAATATTCAGTGAATAGTAGAGGGTCTTTGCTATTGGTAGAGTTTGGGGTTGAGCAGAATGAGACAATTACATGGTATATCACCATCATTCTTCAGTAACATTTATCATATACCATCTAATCTATAAATAATGTCTCAAGGAAAATGATTTTTTTCTAGGCCCCCTTCATATGAAATGCCAACAACCACACATACAGATATAACCAAGTAAAAACAAACATGAAAATAACATTTAAGTTAGATAAGATTCAGTATGATAATATCTATAAACATTGTTCTGGGGGAAAGTGAATTATAAATGGAAGATGTGTATTTTGTTTTTATTTTATTCTTATTTCTGTTATGGTCAATTTGGATTTAAATATTTACGAACAAAACTGTAACTATTGTGGCCTGAAAGACAAACCAAAGAAAAAGTAAATCAAGTAATAAGAATCTCTTCAAATTTTTAAGATAAATGAATTTGGTGGGGGACTCCAGCCCCCATAGACAGGAGACCTCAGAAAAATGTAAAAGCCACTAGAAAATTTGCTATAGAGGCCAGTACCAGAAGAAGTAGGGCAGGAAAAGATTGGGAGAACAAAAATCTTATCCATGATGCATAGAATGGTGGGAAGAAGTTATTTCTGCTAATTAGATAATAGACTCAATTGTTTTTAGCTGCTAAATGAGTAGAAACTTTCAGTGTCCTCTAAATTTTTGCACCCCAAATTAAACGCCTAGTCATCCCATTCTAGTTTCGGTTATGTTTAAGAAGCCATGAAAAGATTAAAGTTTTCAGTTGAGTTTGGCTTGGGGTTTTGCCTATGAAATTAAATATTCACTTACTTTGATACAATGTGTAGCACAAACAGAAACAACTGCAAAGAACTAAACCTATCATCACTTTGCCAAAGACTATGTATGAAAGAGTAGAGAAGGGTCCCTTTGTTGATTCACTATGATTTGATTCAAGAATCATTTTTTAAGTGATTGATATTTTCAAGGTATACAAAGAGAAAAATGACACCTAGCTTAACACATAACTTATTACTCTGTATTTGTTGAAATTCAAGATCCTTGTAGTGGTGGTCAATTTTTTTAATTCCTCCAGGTTCATTATTAGTTTGACATAAAAAGGCAATACTGTCCTGGATCACTTAATACAAATGTAATTACTTGTTCCAATTCTGCCATTACCTTGAAAGCTAGGGTAATGAGATATTGATGGACCAAGAATTTACAAGTAAAATCATAGTGCTTTCTTTGTGTTTAGAATACTTTAGGTTCATCAGTGTTTAAAGAGCTGAACTTATTTGTCTTTCTACATACAGAAGTTGGAGTGGGATGAATATCCTCAACATCTTATTCTATCTTACTCTTCATATTCATTCAGTTGCCAAATATTGTCTTTTATACATCCACAATATCTCTCAAATACAACTCCTTCTCTCTAGTCATACAGCATCCACTTTACTTCACACATTCATCACCTTTCTCTTGCCTAAACAATCACAATTTTTGTTATAATTGCTATAGATATAATCCATTATGCTGAAATCTTCCTAACATTCAACTAGCCCTGTATTCCTGGTATAAATTCCATCTGGTCATAGTGGATGATCTTTCTGATATGTTACTGTAATCTCCATGTTAATATTTTATTTAAAATCTTTGAATCAATATTCATTTGTCAAAAATTGGGAGGGAGAGGAGATAAAACTTGGAGCCATCTAAGAAACTGCCTATAATCATTAAACGGCATTTTTTGTTTATTCTAGGGCAGGTAATGGCAAATGTTCCTAAATGTTGAATCCTCTTAAAAGTATGCATTTATATTCATCTATCTAAGCTGTTTTTAAAAGACTAGATAGGAATGGAACTAAACCAATCAGGTAATTTTTCTAATAGTGTGAATACATAATATTAAACTTTAAGACCTAAGAGGAAGTGTTAAAAAATTAAATGTTTCCCCATTTGTCCTCCACTCTCTCCATAATATCCATACATTCCCATGAGAGATACATTTCCTCCTTTGCTCACCTAAATTAACAGACATTTCATAGAAACATGAGAGTTGAAATAGACTTTAGTGGTCAGTTGATTGAACTGCCTAAATAGTAGATAAATTCTTTTTTTCATCACAAAAGATTAATAAATCTCTGCTAACCTTCTGTATACTGCTTTGAAATTTTCTTTCTCATAACTTCCACTAATCAATCTTAGGACTATTATTAGTGAATGAGATAAAGAATTATTCAACTTTTCCTTTAATATGATAGCTCTTCAAATGTTTGGAGATATCCTTTCCCTCCTGTCTTCCCTTATCTAAGCTAAACTTCCCTATCTTCAATAGATTCGCATTTGACATGATTGTATGGCTCCTTCTCTACCCAAATTTCCCTCATTTGAACATAACTTCATTTACCTAAGTTCTTTCTAAAATATGGTGGCCAGAATGAAACAAAGTACTCCAGATTTATCAAGCTTCTATGCAAAAGTGTCTCACACAAGGCTCTACACACAGTTGAGACTTAATAAATGTTTATTGAATTGAATTGTAGGTTCTTTTGAAGATCTGAAGTCAAAGATATGATCTCTGCCCAAAAGATAAAGACATGGTCTCTACTCTCTGAAAGATTAAAATTAAGACATACACATGAAAAATAATAACATAAAGCAATAGGTTAAGGGCTAAATGAATGGCATAGACAAAAAAAATGTAGGAGTTTAGGGGTAGAAGACAGAGATTCTGGTTAGGGATGATTAGGAATGGTTAGGGAGAGTCCATACAAAAGGACAAACTTTTCCTAATGTTTAAATATACCATTTTATAAAATATATTGCTTTTCTTCAATGACAAATGGATGCTTTCATTTACTTTCACAATTTTTAAAGATATCTTATTTGAAATGAGTCATTAATCATTTATTTAGTTAACTAATTACTTTACTGATTTCTTTTTTAATTACATTTTTATTAAAAAGCGAGCTTGATTTAAGGGAGAGACTTATCAGTGTGGAAATGAAGAGAATTATAGTCTTGTCCTTGCTCCTTTATTGATAACTTCTGTGATTTTGAGTGAATTATGTTAACTACAAGGGCCTTGATTGTCCCACTTATTAGATATGGAATATGAATTCCAGATGTCTGAATCTCATGACAACCCTTCCCCCTATCCCACATTCAACCATTAATCTGCTCTTTCTTGCTCTCAGCTTGCCTAATCCAGTGAAGAATTTTGTTCTCCTTATTCCTTCCCCATTTCTACATGTATCCTCTGCTGGCCTCTGACTTCATAAAGAATTTTGTTTCCTAGTACTGACACTCACTCCTCCAGGATTTGACCAATCATTTATCTAGGCTGAAACCAAATAGCCAGCACAACTACTAAAGACCAAATATCCTGATATAATTAATTTAATTCATTTCAATATTCATTGAACATCTAAGAATGAGTTACTATGTTAGGTTCTGAGTATACAAAGAGATAAAATGATAATTCCTAATTTTTAGGAGCCTAATAATAGAATAATATTATAAAAGAATAATAATAGAATAGAATAATAATCTATCAATAAAAGGGATACTATGAGAATGCAAAGACTATTTTTAGCACAGTAAAGTGGAAAGAACATTAGATTTGGGTTCAGAGGACCTGGGATCAAATATTACCTTTTTTTAGTTACCCTGGATAAGTCTCTTATTTTGGAGAATTTATCTCATTTAGTCTGTTTCAAAATCCATGATGCTCTGATCATAAGATGGAAACTTGAGGAGGAAGAGAACATGTTAAGATGGGTGGAATAGGGAAGGTTTCTTGGTAAAGGTATTACTTCAACTGGGCACTGAAGGAAGATAAGTATATGAAAAGGTAGAAATGATGCATTCTGGGCATGCAGGACAGACTGTACATAGTGACAGTTGGAAGAATGTAAAGGAAAGGGTACAAAGCATCAGTTAATATTAGTTTGGCTGTAATGTGGAAAATATAAAAAAAGAGTAGGATGAAAAAATGACTAAATTGGAGTCACATCATAAAAGTCCCTAAGTGGCAGACTGAGGAGTTTAGATTTGTTTTTTTCTCAATTGGGATCTAGAGAAGACATTTGAGGAGTGAGTTAGAAAGATTCTTATAGCAGCTTTGGTGAAGTAGAGATTAGACAGGAAGAGACTGAAAGTTCAAAGACTAGCTGGGAACATTTTACAATAGCCCAGAAGAGAAGTGTTTAAAAAAAACTCTATTAAGGTGGTAATAGTGCCAGCGGAGAGATGGGGGCAGATGGGAAAAAGCTTAAGATCATAAACTGGAAAAGATGTTGAAAATCATCTAGTTCAATCCTTTCATTTTACAAAAGAAGAAATTATGGAGTAGGTGAGTTAAGTAATTGGGTTATACTGGTTATAAAAACAAATTGGAATTTGAATCAATGTCCTCTGCTTTCAGGTCATCTCTTTTTCCACTGTAACACTGATTTTTATTTTACACATAGACTGTATAGGATGCATTTTTCCATTCTCATTGCTAACTTTATCTACCTCAACAAGACTTCTATTCCAGTGGAAAGTCCCCACTACTCACTCTGGTCAATGCCAGCTGAGCCCAGCTTATCACTTATCAAGAAGCATGTATTAGGAAAAGAAATATAATAAGGCTATATATATAGCTTTACATAGTGACCTGGTTTATTAATATAAAAAAGAAAACATTATGTAAACTGTCAGACTGATTAAACCAAAAGTCAGAATTAAAGGTGCTATGAGAAGTATCAACAATCTCAGATATACAGACCATTCTGAAGGCAAAAAGTGAATAAAAATTAAGAAGCCTCTTGATGAAGATGAAAGAGGGGAGTGTAAAAGCTAACTTGAAGCTTAACATGAAAAAATATACTATGATCATATCAGTTTGTCCCAACAGTTCTTGGTAAACAGAGGGAGAAGAAATGGAAGCAATGTCAGACTTTGTATTCTTAGACTTAAAGATCACTGCAGATGGCAACTGTAGTCATGAAAATAAAAGATGCTTCTTGGAATAATATCTATGACAAATTTGGGCAGTATACTAAAAAGCAAGAGATAATCATCTTGCTGACAAAATGTCTATATGGTTAAAGCTCAGGTTTTTTTCCAGTAGGAATGTATGGTTGTGAGAACTAAACTTTAAGAAAAACTGAGCACTGCAGAGTCAAAGCTTTCAATTTGTGATGCTGGAGAAGGATTTGAGAGTCCCTTGGATAGCAAGGAGATCAAATCAATCAATACAAAAAGAAATTAGTTCAGACTATTTATTGAAATGCCAAATAATGACTTGAATAAAATACTCTGACTACAAAAAGAGAAGATAAGACTAATTGGAAAAGACTCTGATATTGGAAAAGATTGAAGGCAAAAGAAGGAGACAGCAGAAAATGAAGCAATGAACATGAGCTTGGACAGACTTTGGGGGGATAGAAGAGCCTGGCATACTATGGTAAATGTAGTCATGAAGAGTTTAATGTGACTGAACTATTGGACAACAATAAAAGCTGCTTCAAGGGGAAAGAGAAGAGGAAATGCATTTCCAACATAAGATACCTCATGTGTAAAGGCAAAGAAATTGGAAATGGGATTTTTGTACATAGGGAATAGCTATTGAAATAGCTTGACTAGATCAGAGAATATATTGATTTTTAAAAATATTTAATAAATATTTCTTAGGCAAACACTATATGCCAGGCACTATACTCTATCTACCATGCCAACTGCCAATAGGTAGGAAGGAGAATGGTGTGAATAAAGATAAGAAAGGTAGATGATAGTCAGATTTCAGAGAGCTTTAAAGTGCAGATTGACAGTTTATATTTAATGCTGTGAATTTTCATTCAGTCACTTTTAGTCATGTCTAACTCTTTGTGACTCAATTTGAGGTCTTGGCAGAGTTACTCTAGTGGTCTGTCATTTTCTGCTCAAGTACATTTTACAGGTGAGGAACTAAAGTAGATAATTAGTATTAATTCCAAGACAGAAGGAAAGAAAGGATTTTTAAAAAATGATTATGATTCAAAGATTTTAAATAAAATATTAACATGGAGATTACAGTAACATATCAGAAAGATCATCCACTATGACCAGATTGGATTTATACCAGGAATACAGGGCTAGTTGAATGTTAGGAAGATTTCAGCATAATTGACCATATCTATAGTAATTATAAAAAAATCATGTGATTATATTTATAGAAGCAGAAAAACCATCTGACAAAATACATCTATTTCTATTAAAAACATTAGAAAACATAGTAATCAATGGAACCTTTGTTAAAATAAGTAGTATCCAAAAGCAAGCTTTATCTATAATGAAGAAAAACTTGAAGCTTTCTCAATAAGTTCAAGAGTGAAGCAAAGATGTCTGTTATCACAAAATTAAACAATATTATACTAGAAATGCTATCTATAGCAATGAGACAAAAAAAATTGAAGGAATAAAAATAGGCAATAAGAAAACACAACTATCACTTTTTGATGATGATCTAATGGTATACTTAGAAAACACTAGGAACCCTAGGGAATTAACTATAGAACTAGTTAAAATAATTAACAGATTTAGCAAAGTTTCAGGGCAGAAAATAAACCAACATAAATCACTGGCTTTCCTATGTACCACCAACAAAACACGACAGAAAGAAACAGAAAGATAAATTCATTTTAAAGTAACTAAAGATCATATACAATATTTTGAAATATACATGCCAAGAAAAACATAGGTATCATATGAACACAGAAAATATTTTTCACACAAATAAAGACAGATCTAAACAATTGGGAAAAAAATAATCATTGTTCATGGCTAGACCAAATCAACATAAAAACTAGAAAATAGAAAAATTCATCTGAAAGAAAAAAGATCAAGAATATCAAGGTTATCAATGAAAAATATATAAATGAAGGTAGCTAAAAATTAGCATTTTAAAGTATATTATAAAATGGTAAATAATCAGATCAAATCAAATATCAGATCAAAATAATCAGATAATGGTTAAGAGAGTGGTATATCAGTAGAATAGATTAAGCCCACAATACACAGTAGTAAATAGATTAATATTTTAAACGATATTATAAAGTGGTAATCATCAAAATAATCAGATCCTGGTTAATAGAGTGGTATATCAATAGAATAGATTAAGTACACAATACACCATAGTAAATAACTATTAGAGTTTGATAAATGCAAAAATCCAAACTTTTGGGGTTAAAAACTCAACATCTGGCTAAAATATTGGGAAAACTGGAAAACAATTTAGCAGAAACTAGTCATAGACCCAACATCTTCATACACTATAGAAGGTTAAAATGGACAAATGATTTAGATATAAAGGGTGATAGCATAAATAAATTAGGGAGAATGGAAAAATATATCCAACTGATCTATGAATAGGGGAATAGTATATGAACAAACAATATACAGAGGGGAATTAGAGGAAGTAAAATAGATTTTGGTGACAAGAAATAAAAAAATAACTTTTGAACAAATAAAACTAATGCAGTTAAAATTAGAAGGAAATGGGAAATTAGGATGGGAGATTTGCAATAAATTTCTCTGATAAGGGCCTCATTTCTTAAATATATAGGGAACTGAGTCAAATTTGTTAAAAATAGCAACCATGAACCAGTTGATAAATGATTAAAGAGTATGAATAGGATGTTTTCACAAGAAGAAATCAAAACTATCAATAGTTATATGAAAAATGTTCTACATCTGTGTCTGGATAAATACAAATTAAAAAAACTGAATACTAGCTCACATTTATCAGATTGGATAACATGATGAAAAGGAATATGACAAATGCTGGAGGGGATCTGGAAAAAATGGGAGAATAATGTATAGTTGGTAGTGTTGTGAACTAGTTCAAGCTAGAGAAAAATTTGGAACTATGCCCAAAGGGCTATCAACCTATGAACACCCTTTGATCCAGCAAAACCACTACTATGTCTATATATTCTGAAAAGATCAAAGAAAAGGGAAAAGGACCTATTTGCTCAAAACTATTTATAGATTTTTTTTGGAAACCAAGGAGATGTCTATCAGTTGAGGAATGACTGAACAAGTTATGGTATATAATTGTGATAGAATACTATTATGCTACAAGAAATGATGAGCAGAGTGATTTTCAAAATCCCTGAAGATTTACATAAACTCATTCAAAGAGAAGTGAGAAGAATTAGAACACTATAAACAGCTATAAACTATAAATATTGTACATTGATCAACTATGAATGACTGCTTTTGTGATCAACACAATGATCCAGGACAATTCAGAGGGATTTATGATTAAAAATGCTATCTCCCTCCAGAGAGAGAACTGATGAATTCTGAATACAAATTGAAGTATTCTAATTTTTTTTACTTTCTTTATATTTATTGTTTTTATTTAGTGTTTTCTTATGCAAAATGGCTAATTTGGGAATAATTTTGGCAAGACCTCATAGTTATAAGAAAAATAAATTGCTTGCCTTCTCAAAGAGTAGGGGGGAAGAGAAGGGAGGGAGAGAATTTGGAACTCAACATTTTAAAAGATGATTGTTAATTTTTTACATATAATTGGGAAATATTTAATGAAATTAGTAAAGAAAATTTAAAAATAATTGTTATGAAGATCTGGCAGTCATCTATTCAAAGATGATATAATGAAGTCTATGGGTGTTGATGATATTACCAAGGGAAAGAGTATAAAAGGAGAAGAAAAGATCCAGGGGAAAACCTTGGGGCTCATAGTTATTTTGTATTTTTCTCTTTCACATATTTTCTATTCTTTTCAGATTGCCAACTCAAATCCTCATACAGTGAATTCCTACTATATACAAAGTCTTGTGTTAGGTGCTAAGGAAACAAAAATGAAAATTACTGTTGTCCCTGACTTAAGGAACTTATTTATAGCTAAAGGAATGGGTGTGTTTGTACATGTGTATGGCAAAATTAAATATGATAAACGAAAGACTACTAGGAAAATTTGAGAACTAATTTGACGTTCACTTAGGCTCTTGTTAAAATGGCAGAAATATTTGGGGTAAGAGCCTTATGCATCAAGACTCCAAGGCAGCAATGGAGCAGTAATAAGTAGTAATAGTAATAATAATACCAGAAGCAGCAACATCATTGCAAAGGGTAAGTGAACTAAAGTGTCTCATTTACCTTGGGCATTTGGGGCTTTTTATTAGCCCCAAACTGTTACCCTTGAGCCTTTTTATGTCATAGATAAGCATTCATTCCTCTTCCTTACTGGCTATCTTCATATCCAAGGCAAACTGAAAGTCAGTCTGATACTCAGCAAACAAAACTGTGCCCCAGTTTTGAAGGAAATGGTGACTATCACCCAGCATTCACTGCACAGTCACTTCTCACCATGCACCCCCTGTGTCCATATTCCATATGTCAGTCATTAGCAGTCATGTTAAGAGGAGAAGCCAGAAAGGAAAAGAGTCAAGAGGAGGAGAAATAAAGGTAGGGGAGGAGAATGAGAAGTGAAAGAAGGGGAGACGCATTGCGCATGGGGGAAAGAAAGTTGGAGACAGAAAGAAAGAGACCATCGGGTGCTTGTGCGTGACTCTTTTTCATATGGAATTAATGGTGGTTTAATGGGGTATGAAAGGATGTTTTACTGGAAACAATGAGGAACAATTGTCTAGCTCACGTTTCATTTCACAGGTCATTATTGCATTAAGAAGTAAATCGACCAAGTCCGGTAAATAACAGTCTGTGTATTGCCGAGAGCTTCAAACCAACAATCTTAGCCGTCACCAACTAATATCGCTGTCATTTTAACCCTTGCAGGGTTGTGCTGGGGGGCTAAACAATTACAGTCTTCACCCAGACCTAGCAGGTGAGAACAATTCATTGTCCCTCTTGTCCCTCCTTTTGCAACGTCCACAAGACCATATTTTAACATTGTTGTTTTGTTGATGAGCCAGCCTTAGTCAACTGCCGACTCTGGTGGCCTTGAAAAACAACCCCCATTTTAGTGAATGCTGCAGGCGTCTTTAAGCAGACTGCTTCCTCTGCAAAATTAATTGCTGCAAAGCACAGTGTTCCCCCCTTGAAGCTTTTGCAAGCTAATACTCAGCAATTTGGGTGGGCCAGAGATATGCCTGATAGAACCAAGGGAAATGAGCTCCATTATGCTTTATAATAAAGTTCACCTTTGTACCAAGCATTGTTACTAGGCACCAGAGCCCCAGGATGAGATACTTTAATGTCTGTCTCATTAACTCTTTGGAAATTAAGGCTAAGTCCTTAGAACAGGTTGTGTTTAAAGATTATGCTTAGACAAATGGAATATTTGACACTTTGATGGATCTGTGACTTCATCAGTGATGGTACTTCTTTTATCCATTTCCACTCACATTCACTGATCTCCCATTTTATTTTTCCAACAATCCTCCATAGAGCTTCACTCCATTCTTCTGGTTCTTTCAATATTGAGGGTCTTTGTGCAACTGTTGCTTAGGCTATTCATTTGTTTTCTTTCATTCTCACATAATCAGCCCTTCTTTTCCAGGCATATATGTATTTTAATGTGTTTTTTTCCAGTTGGACAAATTAATATACTATCTACACATAAAAAAGCACAGGAAATGCATTTTTGTTCCTCATGACATGATAGACATTCATTGGATTTGGATATTGGATTGAAGCATAAAGGTGGGATAACTTGACCAAAGACATTTCGAGTTATCAACTTTATAACTACTTACCCTAATAAGCCTAATAAGGCTTCACAGATCTAAAAAATATGAATGGCCTCCTTGAAGCATGATCAATTAGCATTCCAATCAAGTTCATGAAAGTTCAGGATATTCCTGCTTCTGGGCTAGGGTGATAGAGGGACCCTCAGTTTCACTTCAGAACAAACTCAGATATCCCTAAATAAGGTATGATGACCCTGGATATGCAAACTTAGGATGTTCAGTGACTAATTCTTTTAATTTCCTGGTGAACTTGAACTCCATGCATATATATTCTGAAGTAGTGATTAACGCCCCTCATGTTCCCTTTCTTTGCTGGCTCTGAAGCCTATGGATGACTCTCTGAACTGCTGGAGAAACTTGTGTAAGATGTACTTCCCCCAACCTGCCCCTAATTATGAGCTTCCCTTCTATACTAATCCTGTTCCTAGGATAGAGACAGTTCCTCCTGTCTTCTTTCCTTTGCTAGAAGTTACCCAATATTTGTTGATATGAATTAGTAGAGGGAGTTCCCTCTTTAAGAGTTCACAGTACCAATAAAATCAAAGGTTTGGCTAAAAGAAGTCTCTCAGTAAACGTTGCTTGAAGAAAGAGATTGTGCCATTTTCCTTCTTTGTTTAGCTCATGCATGGTATATGGTGGGCATTTGCTATTTATTTAATTGAATTGGAAGGAAACTATTCCAACAACTCTATGCTTTGCATTGACAATTTCCAACCTGAGTGGTTCTATATATGTTAGTGGTATAATCAATTATGCACTCTTAAAAATTAAAATGAACAAACTAAATAGTAATATGATACTGTGATGGACCTTTGCTGTATAGCAGATCAAAAAAGAAGAGGGGGATAGAATCTCTATTTTATGCTGTATTCACTAATATCACAAAGGTAGTCAGTTGCACTAACAGAACCCAGTTTGGGTGACTATTCAGCAAGTTTAGCTGCGTCTAAAAGTCCATTAACAACTTGAGGTTTCTCATTCCATGCTATGGGTTGTTTCTCTCATCAGAATGAATGGGTGTCTGACATCTTTTACAATTAATGGAGTGAAGCCATATTGTTATTCAATTTTTTCAGGGTAACACATGAAAAGATATGGAAAGGTCACAGATATGTATCACTACAGAAATATAATATCATCAGAACACAATACATCATGATCTTATTATGATTCTGTTAGTCTGATCAGGTCTCATGGATAAAGGATATTAGAATCCTGAAAATACTTTTCTCTGGCTAGCTCTGTATCAGATCATAGGACATCTTGTACTACAAAGCGTCAGTAAAGGTGAACTTCAGGGGACATAACATCTGCCTTCAATCATGGGAATCCGTAGCAAAAACACATCCCACATGGTGCATTCATAGCATGCCATAACTCAGTCCAGTTATTTGAACATCATCATTTCAACCTCAAAATGGCCCCAGAGGGGCAGGGAGCAGCAGGTGCTGAGTTAACAGCAAAGTTCCAGGTTGACATCTATTGGTAACTTTGGGGCTAAAAAATCAGGTGGCTACTGCACAAAAAGAGCTCCTACTGAACTCCAGCTGCTGAAGAAGCACATTCTCTAGGGATGTGCTAATTATCCATGAGTTATCTAGGGAACTCGGTCTTATGAGGGCAACATGGCCTTTGAGAAGTTGGTTATTGGAGTAAGACAAGTGAACTTTCATTCTTCAGAACAAATTGAGTCTACAAAGCAGTCGCTCTAACACGGAACAGTTTATATGTTACCATTTTCAGAGGAGCTTCCAATATCGCTTACTAACTCAAATGAACATTAAACATCAAAATATGATCAACAATAGAAAATTTTTCAAAACTCACCTTTTACTGAAACAAATGCTCATCTTTCTAATACCCATTTTCTTTTAGAGATATTCTTTGGCTTCAAATCATGAAATGCCATCATATGACAATAATTAAATTCTCAGAATGTAAAAGGCAATGGAATGGTACACAGAATTTATGAAAACTTTGCATAATATTACCAAAGAATAATTTCACCAAGGAAGCGGTATAAAGGATATCCTCAAAGAGATGTAAGAGTGGAAAGGGATGTAAGTGGGTAATCAATAGACTTGCCTGTAGGTTTTGCTGTTATCTATACAATGTAAGAAATCTAGATTAGAGAAAGTCTCCAAGAAAATGGGGTGGAATTTTTTATTGAAGAATGAAGACAGAAGTAGCACAGAATGAACATGGATTGTGATAGGAAAGATTAGATGGAGTAGCTTTATTGATAAAAACACAGAACCATTAAAGTATCAAAGTGACTTTGCATACAGTAAGTGATTAACAAAGATATGTTTAGCTGAATTGAATTTAAATGAAATAATAAAATCAGAAAGGGCAAAAAATAGATTTTGAAAATTCATTAGATTACAGCATAGCCTTGACTGACATTCCATAAGTAATGATGGGGGGGGGGGAATAACCCATAGTCTAATCTATTTTAATTGTAAGGCATAAAAGGACCCTTCCTTTTGGAATAAAAATTTCAGATCGGGACTTAAAAACAGAGGAAAAGGAAGATGAAGAAGGAAAAGGAAAGGGAGAGAGAAAGTGGCAATGAAAAAGCCAAGAATGAACTTGGAATGTGTGGGAAATATAATGGATTAAGTTTCACAAGAACAGAATATTTATATTTGTAAAGGTTACCTTGATAAGTTGGAGTCAGGTTTATATTCAACCCAATAAGCAACAGGTAACCCTTGCATGTTCTTGTGGAGGAAGCTGAAATCATCAATTTGGAATCTTTGGAAGATTTGTATGCCTTCAGAATTAAGACAGACTGAAGGAGAGGCAGAAAGATTAATCAGCAATGCTATTGAAACAGTCCAGGACTAAGGTGATGACAGTATCAAAAAAGGTTGGATCAACATGATTTGTTGACTGAATAGATTAACAGAAGCAAAGACAGGGAGGGACCAAAGATGACTTTGTTTTTGAGTCTGGAAGCTGTAACTAGTGGTTTTGGAGATAGGATCAGATGTGATATCAATGGATTACTTTGGGCCAGTATCAGGGTTTCCAAGAATTGAAGGACCTAACAGTTATCTGTGACCAGGCTAGAGCTTGATCTGGGACCAGCACAAAGATTTACTCAATCACAGAGCTGGATATAGTAAATGGAAGGTATAGTTTATTTCCAGAAAGGTTTGAAGGATAAGGGGAATTCCTGTCAATAATTCAGTAGCTATAAAACACAGATCTAAATCTCCTCGCACAGGGTCTTCAGAGATTTAATAGACTACACTTATCACCCTCTCCTCTCTAATCTATAAACCCAGTCCCTGTTCTAGATAACCTGCACTAGCCCCTCTCTTGGTTATTACTATAGGTGCTGGTCTGTGATAGATTTGGCAGGGAGCTCGGGGTAAGTCCTAGGTCCAAATGGATCCAGATTTCAACTTACTGACTGCAGATAACTGGTTCAGGCAACTATTTGCTGTCAGGATCACAGGGTTCTTTCCCAGGAAAAATCCCAAGATAACAAGAACAACAAGCAAAATAGGAAGTAGGGATAGGATCAGAATCCTCAGGGCTGGCAGCCACTCTCCCCAGGTTCCAGAGAGATAGCAACTATCCCTCAGTTCCAATTTAACCCTTCCTTCCAGGATTCCAGAATCTTTCTCTGTAGGTCTCATGCATTTGTCCATGCAAATCTTCATTTTCCTACTAAACTCATCTCTTCCTCATAACAAAGCCCAGGAGACTGGTGATTTTATTGACAAAAATTGAGGAGTGAAAACAAAAATGAACAATTTTTTGATTGGAGGAAGATGGAAGATCTCATTTATGTCATCTAGGCGGTTAGAAAGTAATTGACAGGAGGGCGGAGTCAAGATGGCAGCGTAGAGGCAGCAAAAGTTCAGACCTCTGAAAACCCTTCCTTACAGATTATAAACTAAATGCTCCTAGGGGACTGAAAATCAAACCTAACAACAAGACAGAACCGAGGAAACCTCCTGCTGGACTCAACTTAAAAGGTATGCCCTCAAAAGCCAGAATTCGAGAACAATCTGATTTAAGGGGAAGGAAGAAGGAAGGTCCCAGGATCCCTCCCCCACCTAGAGTGCTAAGTCTCCAGTGGCAGCTGGAACCTCTGGGTGGGCAAAGGCGCTGGTCTGGTGGGAGTACCTTGTGGGAAAATTTATGCCAGGCACAGAGTATCCAACACAGGCAGTGGGGAAGAAGTTAGAGAAGAAATGCAGAGCGCAGAATGGGAGGCATAGTTGTAGCAACAGAGACACTACATATTGCCCCCCTCCTCCCAAGGTTTTGACCTCAGGGCACATTCAGTAACCCAGTTGGACATAATCCCATCAAAGCCTTCAGAGGGAAGGGAAGCTCAAGCTCCAACAACTCTCCCCCACAGACTGCACTGAGAGATTTACTGACAAAATCCAAGGATGAAGGCTGAAAGAAAAGCCCCAAACCAAAAAAATAAAGGAGAGGAGCAAGAGCTAAGACAACTGCAGGGAGTAAAGAAGTGGTCAATATGAGCAAATATAAAAAGAAAAAAAGATATTATAATTGACAGCTTATATACAAGCAATGAACAAGGAGCAAATGAAACACAGGATGAGGGATCTTCAAGCAAAAAAAAAAAATAGAAACCCCAGTGAATTGGTTATAGGCTATGGAAGAACTCAAAATAAAATTCAAAACACAATGAAGAGAGACTGAAGACAACTGGTAAAAAAAACTTTAAAACTAAGATAAGTCATCTAGGAACAGAGGCACTTGAACTAAAACCAGAAAATAGTGTCTTTAAAGACAAAATCAACCAGCTTGAAAATGAGGCATAGGAGATGAAAGATGAGGTAAAGAGGATGAAAGATGACCTCCATAGAAAATCAGATCAGAAAGAGAAGGATGACCAAAAAGACAGGGATGAAATCTAGTCTTTAAGAACCAGAATACAACAACTAGAAGCAAGCAAATTCACAAGGTACCTGGACACTATAAAACAAAATCAAAAGAATGAAAAATTTGAGGAAAATATAAAGCTCTTCATTCACAAAACAGAAGATTTAGAAAATCATTCCTGGAGAGACAAATTAAGAATCTTTTGTCTACCAAAAGCCATGACAAAAGAAAAAGGCTGGGCATCATAATACAGGAAATTATCCAATAAAACTGCCCCAATATTCTAGAACAAGAGGGAAAAGTGGAAATTGAAAGAATCCACAGAACACCTCCTGTACTTAATCCCCTACTGACAACATCCAGGAATGTTATAGCCAAATTCAATAACTATCAGACCAAGGAAAAAAATGTTACAAGCTGCTAAGAAGAAGCCACTCAGATGCTATGGAACCATAGTGAGGATAACACAGGATCTGACAGCATCTACACTGAAGGACCAAAAGGCATGGAATATGATATTCCAGAAAGCAAGAGAACTAGAGATACAACCAAGAATCAATTACCCAGCAAAATTGACTATATTCTTACAGGGGAAAGTATGGTCATTTAACATGTATCCCTATAAGAAAACAGGTCATTGGTAACTCTTATAAATTGTTATTATCACCTGGACAGCTAGAAGAATTACACTTAGAGGGAACAGTGATGAAATAGGATGAAATATCAAGACATAAATATGTATATGGATATGTGTATGCATAATACACATATGTGTATGTGTACATACATGTATGTATATACATACATACATATATATGTATATATATATATATATATATATACACCTAGAGCTAAAAAAAGAGGGAAATACTAAGAGACTATAAAGAAAATAAGGGGGGAATAAGAAGGGAAGGGGGTAGAAAGGGAAATAAAATAAAGGTGGGAATTAGGGGGACTGAATAAAAACAAACATTGGTATAGATGGAAACAGTGAAAGAAGAAAAGGCAGGACTAGGAGTAGAAATCAAAAGGCAGGGAAATACACAACTGGTAATCATAACTCTGAATGTGAATGGAATGAACTGACCCATAAAATGCAAGCAAATAGCAGAGTGGATTATAATCCAAAACCCTACCATATGCTGTCTACATGAAACACACATGTGGAAGGTAGACATGCATAGGGTAAAAGTAAGAGGATGGAGCCAAATCTGTTGTGCATCAACTGATAAAAAGAAGGCAGGAGTTGCAATCATGATATCTGACAAAGCCAAAGTAAAGATAGATCTAATTAAAATAGATAGGGAAGGTAATTACATCCTGATAAAAGGCAGTATAGGCAATGAGGAAATATCAGTACTGAACATATATGCACCAAATGGCATAGCATCCAAAAAATAGATAGAAAAACTATACTAGTGGGAGACCTGAGCCTTCCTCTATCATTACTAGATAAATCAAACCAAAAAATAAATGAGAAAGAGGTAAGGGAAGTGAATGAAATCTTAGAAAAATTAGAGTTAGTAGATATGTGGAGAAAAATAAACAGGGACAAAAAGGAATACACCTTCTTTTCAGCAGCACATGGTACATTCACAAAGATTAACCATGTATTAGGGCATTAAAACATTGCAAAGAAGTGCAAAAGAGCAGAAATAATATATGCAACATTCTCAGATCACAATGCAATTAAAATAATAATTAGTAAGGGTACATGTAGAGGCAAATCAAAAATTAATTGGAAATTAAACAATATGATTCTCCAAAATTGGTTAAAGAACAAATCATATAAACAATTAATAACTTCATTGAAGAAAATGACAATGATGAGACATCCTTTCAAAATCTATGGGATGCAGCCAAAGGAGTACTGTAAATGCCAAAACTGTAAGGATAATTTTAGTGTTTTGACTTAAATTCTAAATAAGTGGTCGCCATGGGAAATTCCCAAATATGCAAATACCCAAGTCAGTTGGGGATTATGGAGATTTTAATTAATAAAGAGAGGAGGAATTAAGGGAAGGAGAGAGAGAAAGAAAGAGAGAGAGAGAGAAAGAATTAATTTAAACTGCTTTGGCTCAGGCTGAGTCAAGCAGTAGTTAAAGGCCTGGGCCAAAGTGGCCTCCCTGAGCCTAAGGGAGAGCGAATCAGTCTTATTACTCACCACAAGACCATCTCCAAGCAAGCTCCAGTCCTCCACTGAATCTCCTGAACTCCAATTCAGAATCCAATTCCACTCCAAACTGAATTGCTCAACTGACTTTTTACCCCTTCCTTTTAAAGAAATTTTCTCTTATGTCACCTCCCCTAAATTTTCACATCTACCAATCACAGTAGACACTTTTTTTCAGGACTTCCCATTCTTAGTTCTCACCTTCTTTGGTTCTCATCTTCTCTGGTTAGATTATATCTTCTGAGTAGTTCGCATCTCTTTGTTAAGCTTGGTTTTTTAAGTTACTTGACCTTTTGTGATTAATTTAACTTTTACAGGTACTTAACACCTTTTTGTATTAGATCTAAAAATAGACTTATTTTAAGTTTCTAGCTTTACTATAGGTATGAGTTAAAAACCTTCATTGTTCAATCAGGAGTTTACAACTTTATCTTCCCCCAAGGCACTGTCTGAGTAGGGTGGAGTAATTTCCAAGTTCCCAATACATTCTTGATTCTTGTTAGTCCAAGTATCTCCATTGTTACAATAAGAGAATAGCTAAACCAAATCTTCTAAGGTACAGACTGAGTAGTTTTTAAGATTCACAGTACTCAGGAGAAAATTTATATCCTAGAGTTCATATATTAACAAATTAGGGAGGGCAGAGGTCAATGAATTGGGCATGCAAATTAAAAAATTAGAAAGTGAACAAATTAAAAATCCTCAGATGAAGACTAAATTAGAGATCCTAAAAATCAAAGGAGAAATTAATAAAATTGAAAGTCAAAGACCTATTGATTTAATAAATAAGACTAGAAGCTGATACTTTGGGAAAACAAATAAAATTGACAAAGTACTGGTCAATCTAATTTTAAAAAGTAAAGAAAACCAAATTGACAGTATCCAAGATGAAAAGGGAGACCTCACCTCCAATGAAGAGGAAATTAAGGCAATCATTAAAAATTATTATGTCCAATTATATGGCAATAAATATAGCAACCTAGGTGATATGGATGAAGTTTTACAAAAATATAAGTTGCCTAGACTAGCAAAGGAAGAAATAGACTACCTAAACAACCTCTTATCAGAGAAAGAAATTGAACAAGCCATCAAAGAACTCCCTAAGAAAAAATCCCTGGTACCAGATGTATTCAGAAATGAATTCTATCAAACATTCAAAGAACAACTAATTCCAATATTATACAAATTATTTGACAGAATAAGCAAAGAAGGAGTTCTACCAAATTCCTTTTATGACACAAAAATGGTACCGATTCCAAAACTAGGCAGGTCTAAAACAGAGAAAGAAAAGTATAGACCAATCTCCTTAAGGAATATAGATGCAAAAATCTTAGATAGAATACTAGCAAAAAGACTCTGGCAATTCATCACAAGGGTTATTCATTATGATCAGGTGGGGTTTATACCAGGAATGCAAGGATGGTTCAATATTGGGAAAACCATCCACATAATTGACCATATTAATGAGCAAACTGACAAAAATTACATGATTATCTCAATAGATGCAGAAAAAGCCTTTGACAAAATACAACACTCATTCCTATTGAAAACACTAGAAAGCATAGGAATAGAAGGGCATTATCTAAAAATAATAAAGAGTACATATCTAAAACCATATCCAAACATCATCTACAATGCGGACAATCTAGAAGCCTTCCCAATAAGATTAGGAGTGAAATAAGGATGCCCGTTATCACCTCTATAATTTAACATTGCTCTAGAAACACTAGTTGCAGCAATTAGAGAAGAAAAAGAAATTGAAGGTATTAAAATAGGCAAACGAGGAGACCAAGGTATCACTCTTTGGAAATGATAATGTGGTTTACATAAAGAACCCCAGAGAATCAACTAAAAAGCTAGTCAAAATAATCAACAAATTTAGCAAAGTCACGGGATTAAAAATAAACCCACATCAGTCATCAGCATTTCTATATATGTCCAATAGAACTCGTAAGCAAGAATTAGAAAGAGAAATCACATTTAGAATCTCCCTAAACAATATAAAATACTTGGGAATCTATCTGCCGAGACAAAGACAGGAACTATATGAACACAACTACAAAACATTCTCCAAACAATTAAAACTATATCTAAAAAATTGGAAAAACATCGACTGCTCATGGGTAGCACAAGCTAACATAATAAAAATGACAATCCTTCCCAAATTAATTTACTTATATTGTTCCATACTCATTGAACTACCAAAAATCTTTTTTACTGAATTAGAAAAAAAACAACAACAAAAGAAAGTTCATTTGGAAGAACAAAAGATCAAGGATATCCAGGAAAATTACGAAAAAAATGCAAAGGAAGGAGGACTTGCAGTCCCAGATCTCAAACTATACTATAAAGCAGTGGTCATCAAAACAATTTGGTACTGGCTAAGAGACAGAAAGGAGACTCAGTGGAACAGACTTGGGGTAAGTGACCTCAGCAAGACAGTCTATGATAAGCCCAAAGATCCCAGCTTTGGGGACCAAACCCCAGTATTTGATAAAAACTGCTAGGAAAATTGGAAGATAGTATGGGAGAGATTATGTTTGGATCGACTTCTCATACCCTACACCATGATAAACTCAGAATGGGTGAATGACTTGAATATAAAGAAGGAAACTATAAGCAAATTAGGTGAACACAGAATAGTATACATGTCATATCTTGGGTAAAGGAAAGACTTTAAAACCAAGCAAGAGCTAGAAAAAAAAATCACAAAATGTAAAATCAATAATTTGATTACACCAAATTAAAATTTTTTTGTACAGACAAAACCAAATAAAAAAAATTAGAAGTGAAGCAACAAATTGGGAAACAATCTTTATAACAAAAACCTCTGACAAAAAGTCTAATTACTCAAATTTATAAAGAACTAAACCAATTGTACAAAAAGTCAAGCCATTCTCCAATTCATAAATGGGAAAGGGACATGAATAGGCAATTTTCAGTTAAAGAAATCAAAACTATTAATAAGCACATGAAAAAGTGTTCTAAATCTCTTATAATCAGAGAGATGCAAATCAAAACAACTCTGAGGTATCTCCTCACACCAAGCAGATTGACTAACATGACAACAAAGGAAAGTAATGAATGCTGGGGGGGATGTGGCAAAGTCGGGACATTAATGCACTGCTTGGTGGAGTTGTGAATTGATCCAACCATTTTGGAGGGCAGTTGGAACTATACTCAAAGGGTGCTAAAAGAATGTTTTCCCTTTGATTCAGCCATAGCACTGTTGGGTTTGTACCCCCAAAGAGATAATAAGGATCCATAGCTGTGTTCTTAGTGGTGGCAAAAAATTGGAAAATGAGGGGATACCCTTCAAGTGGGAATGGCTGAACAAATTGTGGTATATGTTGGTGATGGAATACTCTTGTGCTCAAAGGAATAATAAAGTGGAGGAATTCCATTTGAACTGGAATAACCTTCAGGAATTGATGCAGAGTGAAAGGAGCAGAGCCAGGGGAACATTGTACACAGAGTCTGCAGAGAGACTGATAGACTGTGGTACAATCTAATGTAATGGACTTCTCCAATAGTGGCAATGCAATGATCCTGAACAACCTGGAGGGATCTATGAGGGAAAAAAAAAAACCACTATCCATATTCAGAGGAAAAACTGTGGGAGTAGAAACACAGAAGAAAAACAACTGCTTGAATCCATGGGTTAAGGGGATATGGCTGGGGATGTAGATTCTAAATGAAAAGCCTAATGCAAACACCAACAACATGGAAACAGGTTCTGATCAAGGACATATGTAATACCCAATGAAATTGTGCTCTCAAAGAGCTTATATCCAGAGGGAGCAAGAACATTTAAATAAATAGATATATACAAGATTTATACAGAGTAGATACAAGTTAACTTTAGAAAGGAAGATACTAGCAGCTGCATTCTATAACAGAAATGTTCTTTAAAAAGCTATTTGAATTGCCATGAAGGAAACAAAGATTGATTTCAAGTGAAAAAATTTAGTCTCTAGTAATAGAAATATTTATATTTTTTGAGGTTTATTAAGGATTATTAGAAATCAAGGAATAAAGAAAATACAAAATAAGAAAACCACATGCCTAAGGCTGATTAGCCCATTCAAAGTTTACTTACTACATCTTGTAAATGGCTGAGCAGAGAGAGCGTGATCATAGAAGAGCACAGAAGAGGTTGAGGTAGGCGTTACCTCCAGTTAAATACTCATTATGATCTTGCCCAGGTGGAGACTCAGGTGAGATTATTGGGAATTCTGGTAAGTACCAAGGACTTCTGGGGATTGAAGTCTAGGGTTCAAATCTCCACTTTACAAAGAGCAGAAGCTAAAGAAGAAAGTTTATATCAGAGAGGTAGGTAATAGAAGTCATTAGCTAAACTAGAACTAAAACTAGGTTTTCTAGGTACTTATGAACAATACACATATTTGTTATCAGCACAAATATGTATAATTTTAAAAATCAAGATGACATAGACAGAAGAAATTCCATTAAAAATAACTATTTACTGTATAAAATACTTGGTAGTCTACCTACCAAAACACAGACAGAAACTATATGAATAAAATGAAACTACAAAATAATTTTTACAGATATAAAGATTGATCTAAATAATTAGAGAAATATTAATGAAGCAAAGGCAATATTACAAAAAGGGCATTAATCACTGAATTAAATTACCTATTCAATGTCATGCTAATAAAATAGCCAATGGATTACTTTAAATTACTATAAATAAATAATAATGAAATTTATGTCCAGGAATTAATAAAGAAACTCATCAGAAATAATGGAAAGAATTAGAAAGGATGACAGATTAACATTACCAGATCTCAAACTGTTCTACAATGCATTAATCAATTAATCAAAAAATGATCTGGTAATCTTTGAAGAAGACAAAGACAGAGACAGGAAATCAATAAATGGAACAAACTAAGATGCACAATATACAGAAGCAAATGAATCTAGTAGCTTAATACAGTGAACCTAAGGACCTTAGCTACAAAAACTACTGGGAAAACTGGACAGCAGTCTAGAATAAATTAGTTTTAGATCAGTACCTCACACCACATATCAAGATAAGCTCTCAGTAGAAAGTAATCTAGATATAAAATTTATAAATGAGTTTATTTATAAATAACATTATTTATAAATAAGTTTAATATTTATAAATATATTACATGGAAAAACACCTTTCGGATTCATGACCAAGGAAAGAATTTATAATGAAAGTATAGATGTGAGCAAAGAACATTAAACGTACAATTTTGTACTAAGTAAAGTTTAACCTTTTGTGACAAACAGAAATATGTAGTAGGATGAAAAGGGAAGCAGTTAACTGGGGGTGGGGGGGATTCCAGCAATTTTCTCTGATAAGAGTATCATTTCTTTTTTTCTTAAACCCTTACCTTCCATCTTAGAATCAATACTGGGTACTGGTTCTAAGGCATGAGTGGTAAGGGCTAGGCAATGGGGGTTAAGTGACTTGCCCAGGGTCACACAGCTAGGAAGTATCTGAGTCCAGACTTGATCCCAGGACCTCCCCTCTCTGGACCTAACTCTCAATCCACTGAGATACCCAGCTACCCCCAAGAGTTTTTTCCTCTCTAAGATATGAAAGGAATGGATTGAAATCTGAAAGAAGAGATATTTTTTAATTCACAAATGGTCAAAGGAATAAACAAAAAAAAATAAGGGAAGAAATCTAAGATATCAAAAGTCATAAGAAAAATTACAAATAATTGAAGATACACAAATTAAAACAATGCTGAAATTTCACCTTGGACTCATTAAATTAGTGAAAGTGGCAAAAAAGGAGGAAAATGATAAATGGAGGATCTTTGGGGAAATGGGCACATTACACTAATGTATGTTCAGTGGTCTGTGAATTGAACCTTTCTGCAAAGCAATTTGGATAGAACTATGTACTCAAAGTTATTAAACTATTTCATAACCTTTATCTTAGTCAATTCCCCAATTAGGCATATTTGCCAAAGAGATCAAAGAAAAAGTAGAGATACCTACACGTATGAAGGATTTATACCACCTTTTTGTGGTGGAGAATGAGTAAACAAATTATATTATGTGAATGTGACAAAATGCTGTTGTCCAGTAAGAAATAGTGAAGGGATCAGCTTCAGAGAAATCTGAGAACACTTGAATGAACTGATAGAAAATAAAATGAGCAGAATCAGAACAATTTCTACTGTTAATAATATTGTAAAAATGAACAATACTGAAAGACTTAAGAATTTTAATCAACATAATGATCAACCAAGACTCCAGAGTGCCTGTTATATAGTGCCTATGGTATAGATATGCATCTCTTGATAAAGAGGTAATGGTCTATTTATTTAGAAATAGAAATAATTTTTGCGAGATAAATGTAGAATTTGTTTGGATTGACAATGCACATTTGTTACAAGATAAAAGGTCATATAATTTTTTATCTTATTTTTTTTCCTTCCAGTGATCAGGATTGAGGGGGGAAGCATATAGAAAGGAGATATGATCAATTAAAAAATAGTAAATTAAGTCATGGCCATTTTAATACCATAATAGCAAAAACAGAAACATCTTAAAAAAAGAAATTCCTTCCAACTTATAGAAATATCAAACATCTAGGAGCTAATCTACTTAGGTGTGTGTGTGTGTGTGTGTGTGTGTGTGTGTGTGTTTATGAAACACTGCAGAGCTAAGAGAAGCAAATATTTGGAGAGATATTTATTGTTCGTGTTTGGGTCATACCAAAATAATATAAATAATACCACCTAAATTAATTCATAGATTTAAGACTATGCCTATCAAATTACTGGGAGCTTTTTTTTTTAAAGAACTCGATACAATAATAAAATTCATTTGGAGGAATAATATGTCTAGAATTTCAAAAAAACTAAAGAAAATAAGCCTGAAGCAAAGGGTCTTCAAACTCTTATATAAAACAGTAATCATCAAAACTATTTGGTACTGATTAAGGAAAGAGGAGGGGGAATAGAACAGACTAAATAAGGGAAAAAGTGATAAAAATTTGATAAACACAGAATACAAATTACTAAAGAAAGAACTAAAATTTTTTTAAAAATTACTGACGTTAGGTCAACATTTCATGCCAAAAGGGATAAAGTATAAAACTAAAAATCTGCATGTTAGCTAAACATAAAAAGACATGCCATTAATAGAGAAAAATATTGTGAGACAATGAGATCAAATACTTTATAACCCTACTGTAAGGGAGAGAATTCTCAAGCAAAAGTTAGAGGAGATTATAAATAATCACTATGGACAACTCTAATGGTAGAAAAAAAATGAGTTTTTATACAAATAAAGTCAATAAAGATGCAATGGGGAAAAAAGAGAAAAAATGATAAATATAGAGAGTATGAAAAAATATTTACAATAGATGTCCCTGAGAAAAACCTGATTTCCCAAATATTGGGGAAGTTGATTCAGATTTATATACAAAGAACTATTCCCTAATAAATAAATAATCAAAGAACAGGAACAAGTAATTTTAAAGAGAAAAATTATAAACTACTAATAACCACATAAAAATGGGCTCCAAATCCAATCCAAATGGTAAGAGAACTGCAAATTAACATAAATCTGAAATTTAATCTCACACCACACAAATTGACAAACATGAAAAATCAATTGGGACAACCAATGTCAGAAGGGCAAAAAAAATGTCATAGTCATGTATTATTAGTTAAGTGATGAAGTTATCCAATCAGGTGGACTTCAGATCACATAGAGATAGGAGATGAGGACTAAACACATGAATTCATTAGTGAAGGGAATTCTGAACTGAGAAAATTCTATCAAAGAAGACTGCAATTTTCTCTGGAACTTGTCATGTTGGAGACTTTTGATGAGAGGTTAGGTTACTTCTCATGGTTAAATAGTCAATAGGGGTAAAATGTAGGACTTGAATTCATCATTTTGGATTTTAGATCAGCTCTAGCCATGATGTAGTGCTGCATCTCTATGACACCTTCAGAACAGGTCTACTTCAGAACTATATGGACTGTAAGGAGAAGGCCTGTAAAGACTAGTCTTAAGTAGTAAAAAAGCAAGGAATATGCCACTATTGAATCCCTTCCTATTAAGAATATCTTCCTCTTTCTCAAAAGGGTCTAGTCTGGCATGCTGGGGACACAAACATTGGTCTCAAGACCTGCCTGAAAAAAATAATTCAAATCCTTAGAACCCGGCTAGGTACCAAAAAGACAGATGAACTATTTATTGCTTCTAGGGCTTTTTATCCATACTACAGGGATCAACTTCTTCCTCCTTTCTACTCCCTCTGGATAGGTAATTTGATGTGAGAAGAAGAGGAAAAAGAATTGGAAGAGGAGAAAGGGGAGGATGAAGAGGAGAAGAGATGACAATGACTAATCTCTATACACTTTGACTCAGCAATACCACTACTGCATATGTACCCCAAGGAAACCCAACAGAAAAAAAAAATTTGTATATACCAAAATACTAATAGCAATATTCTTTGTCCAGGAACAAAACTGAATGTTCCTCATTGGAAGGAAAAAATAACATATAAATGCGATGTATATTATCACATGGGTATCAGTAGTTAAGAGAAATATGGGGAAGTCACTATGAATTTATGCAAACCAAAATAAACAAAACAAAACATACAATGACTAGGTAAAAGTTTAAGTTATTTCATTTAAGTCCAGGTATGTTGAAATATTATAACTTGGAATAGGCCATCTACAATGAGTTGCTAGTTCTATACCTCAGACCAGATAATATAAAAAGATCTAAGGATTTTTCACTAAATCTTGGATAAGTTCAGTACCATGAATTTTAATGCCATAAAATCTTGATTAGGTTGTAAATATTTGAAAATAATGTTTCTTATTTGCAGAAGTTTAAGAATATGCCACATACAAATCTAACTTTTCATTTTGTTGGGCTTAGTAAGATTGCCATATTGGATGAGTTCTCTTAGTAGAGTATATTTCTAATATGAGAATTCTATTCAAGATCTGAATTATTTTTAAATTTTAATTTCATCTTATTCATTTATTCTCCCATTCATTTCTTCATGAGATGTTTAAATAAATACTAAAAACAGTGTATTGGGCTAAGTATTGGAAAAATATAAAGTTAAATTATATTCTCTCATCTAAGTAGGCATACTTCTTTGGAATAAGCAAAGTATGCATTTCATAAACCCTATGTAATTCAATGGTCAGAGCAGCAGGAACCAAGATTTTTGTTAGTGAATTGACTAGAATAGAGTCATCCTTCATGACTGTTTCTAAAAAGAAAGACTACTACTTGCCTTTCTCATTAAGCTTTCTATTTTAAAATAAATTTATTTCATTTTAGCATTTTTTTTAAATTTTGAATTCCAAGTTTTTTCTTTCAATATCAATTATATATGTGAAATCACACAAAGTACATTTCATAATAGCTATGTTATATAAAAAGCAAAAAAAAAACCACCAAAGTTTTAAAAGTATATGCTTCATCCATTCTCTCTCAAAGTAGATAACATTTTTTCATCAGAAATTCTTTGAAATTGTATTGGATCATTGTATTGATCAGAATAGCCAAGACATTCACAATTGCTCATGATATTGCTGTTACTGTGTGCAATATTCTCTTGGTTCTGCTCACTTTATTTTGCATCAGTTCAAGTACCAGGTTTTTCTGAAACCATCATTTCTTATAGCACAGCAATATTCTATCAAAATATCACAACTTGTCAGCCATTTACCTGTTGATGGATATTCCCTCAATTTCCAGTTCTCTACCACCATAGATAGATTTGCTATAAATATTTTTGAACAAATAGGTCTTTTTTCCTTTTTCTTTTATCATACAGCGATACAGCCCAAGTAAGAGTATTGCTGAATCAAAGTATATGACCAGTTTTATAGCCCTTTGGGAATGATTCCAAAGAATTCTACAGAATGATTGGATCCATTAACACTGCATCATTATTCTTATTTTTCCATATCCTTTCCAAAATTTATCATTTTTCTTTTCTGTCATGTTAACCAAACTGTTAGGTATGAAATGGTATCCCAGAGTTGTTTTAAATTATATTTCTATAATTAGTTGTGATTTAGAGCATTTTTCATCAGTATAGTTTTGATTTTTCTTCTAAAAACTATTTATAAATGTACTTTGATCATTAATCAATTAATGACTCACTCATATACATTTGATTCAATTCTCTACATATTTGAGAAATGAGAAACTTGCTGTTTTTGTTCCCCATTTCTTGCTTTTCTTCTAATCTTGACTACATTGGTTTTGTTTGTACAAAAAGAATTTTTAAATTTAATGTAATCAAAATCATTCATTATACTGTGATCCTCTCTATCTCTAGTTTGGTCATTAATTGTACCTAGATCCCATGGATGAAACTATTCCATGCTTCTCTAATTTGCTTATGATATCATAATTTATGTTGAAATTTTGACCTTATCCTGATATATAATGTGAAATGTTGTTCTATACCTAGTTGCTGCTAAACTACTTTCTAGTTTCCCCAGTAATTTTTTCTCATTAACTCTTGAAAGATGAAAATTTTATTAAAAAAATATAATCAACACCTATTCCCATGAAATAAAGTGATCACAGTCTAATCATCTCAGTAATATCAGCCAATTTTTATGATTTACACTTTTCATTGACAGAATAACATGATATAGATTATATCAATCACTAAACGATCTGAAAGAATTATATTAACTGAATGACAGTCTATTCACTATGACCATGTTGATGTATCTATGTTTTCACTGTGACTATATAATTAAATGAGGTGGGATTTTTTTCTTGATTTGTTTTCCAAGTTCCAAAACTTTTGTCATAAGATGAAATAGAGATCTGATAGTATTAACTAGTTAATTTGATCAATGAATAACGTTCCATTAAATTATTTAGTCCCCATAATAGTTTTTAGTAGGAGAAAAATAATTGATTTCACTGGTGTTTAGTTATCAAATTAATGATATAATCAAAGCATAACTATCCCATTTAGCTGCATATGCTAAACAAATTAATGGGTTGGGAGTACAAATTGTTCATATATATGTGTATATATATGTATGTGTGTGTAAATACACACATATAGATACACACATGCTAGTATATATGTATATAAATTGGAGTGGAGAACAAAAGGAATAGGAAGAGGAGGAGGAAAAGGAGAACAAGAACAAGAAGAAGAACAAGGAAGGAAGAAAGGAAAGAGGAAGGAAAGAAGCAAGGGAAGGGAAGTGGGAGAAGAAAATGATTAGGATAAAGAGGAGGAAGAGATGATGAAGCCAGAGAAAGGAAAAGGAAGAGAGTGGAAGGACACAAAAGAGGAAGAAAAAGAAAAAAGAACAGACATGTTTCTAAAAGGAAGGGACCTTTTAAATTAACTACTCAAATACAAGAATAGAAATGGAAATTGCTCCCTTGGATTATGTGTCCTTTCACATCTTCCTTTACAAATCAAGCATGGAAATCCTTCTGACTCACAGTATGTACTCTTTCAGAATGTGATCACAGATTGTTATGCTTCCACTCCATTTGAAGTCAAGGCAAGTCAGAGGGGGGGAGAAAATAAGGTATAGAAAAAAGTTTGCTTTGGAATTTACAAAGTGGTACTGAAAGCTTTATCTGTCTCTGCTTGGGATAAAAACCCTTGCAGTCACATATCCCAAAGATTCTAATATTTTCTGAGCCTCCACTATGCCTTTATATTTTAATACCCTGACATCTGGAATCCTAAAAGTCTAATGTTTAACCATAAATATCTGCTGAGATTAAAGAGCTATATACCAAGTTTCAATCTTTGGGGCCTATAATTGCTTGGGAAAAGAGAATGGTATTTCCCCCTCTAGCTAGAAGAAAAAGACCTCTGCACACACAGATATTGGCAGACAAATTTTCTAACAACCGTTTCCTCTCTTCATTTTCCCCTCTCATTCCCTACCCCCTCCCTTTTCCACTCTTCCATTTTATAATACCATTGCACTGTCATTCCCAGGAAAAATGAGGAAATAGAAGCCTAGATATCTTTTTTTTTTAATTTTTAAAAGATACATTCCCACGTATAACAGCAAACACTGGAGAAAATGCTAACCACACCAGACTCTAAACATTTAGAGCATCCACCCCCAATGATAACTTGGACTTAACCATTATTCACTCACAAACCACTCCATCATTCCCTGTGCTGACAGGTCAATGCCAGCTCTATTTTCTTTTTTGTCACCCCAATCTTTTATTTTTGATTTGAAGCAACAGTCCCTCATAAGATCTCCACTCTGGTAATGATATCTTTCACAAGAAATATCCAAGAAGTATTTCACAAAGGGAATAGTGTTTCTTGTGAGAACAATAAAGGTGGATCAAATAAGAAGTCCTAGTTTTTAGTCAGGATAGTCTTAAGTGCAAAAGGGGTTTAGCAGAGAAGAGACATTTATTACCTGTTTTTCCCCTCTTTATTGCAATGAACAAATATGACATGTTTGCAAAATTGAGTATATCTTTCCTTTGCATTGAGAAGCATTATAGAGGAAGAGTGTTGATTGGAATCTCAAAGACGTTTTCAAGAACCTGCCCCTAAGATGAGTTAATATATGTCAATGAGTAAGTGATCATCTTTAAGTGCCTTAAGAAACTCATGTAAAATGAAGGTACTATAGTCATATTTATGCTTCTTAAGTAATTAGATATGATGAGGAAAGAAAACTTTGAAAAGTATAAGCAATATGTATTTATATAATTATAATGGTGTTTTAGGGTTACTTGTTAATAGGTAATTAGTGAAAATTAGGGTGTTGGGTAATTTTTTTGTTAATCATCAATGCAAAGAGGATATTGTACACAGTAACAACAATAGTGTATGATGATCAACTGTGAATGACTTAATGATTATCAGCAATGAAATGACCCAGAACAACTCCCAGGGACTCATGACCAAAAAGGCTATATACCACCAAAGAAGGAACTGATAGAGTCTCAATACCATTTTCATTTTATTTCCTCCATGATTCTTTCTCTAGTGTAAGTGTATTTTGTTTCAGAACAATACAAAAATGGAAATATGTATTGTACAATAACACAAGTATCATACACCATATATTACATATGTATATGTGCATGTTATGTATTATATAGCATACATAAATAATTCATTATAAATTGTATATTATTAAACTATCCACTTAGCAAATTGAGATATATTCATTAATTTCTTTACCTCCAGTTTTGTATTTTGCAGTCTCTTATACTGTTTACTTAGAAGTTACTTCCTAAATTGGGCCAGCTTGAGTTTTCTCTCTAGTTACTTCAACATGGATTTAAAAAAAAAAAAGGAAGGGGGAAGCTCTTTTAAACTCAGGCACTTGTTTATATCACCACATTCTTCTCCTAAGGGAAATAATGAATATCAGCTAGAAAAAGGAGGAAAAACCAGCTGAAGTTCAGAAAAATGGGCATTAGTCTGAGAAGCAACTCCATTTATTGTTATTTTGAAATTGAGAAGAATTGGTCTATAGGCAAGGGGGAAATGTGGCATCTCCTCCTGAGTTTGCTCTTTATTTTAAGACATTATTTAAATCATCAGAAATTCAGAGACTAGAAGAGCATCTATACAGCATTATAAATTACCTGTGTCATATGTCTTTATTAGTACATCTGGGACTTACCTACTTTTCTTTAAATACAAAATAAAAACTATTGACTAGCTTTGTCTCTGTTACACATGTTGTATCACAGAAAAGAGTCATATATAAAGGGAAGAGTACCCAGTGAGAAGTCAGAAGATCTGGATTCAGGTTCTACATCTAACACTAAATAGCCATGCTTCTTGTGTGGTCTGGGATGAATCCATTAACCTCTCCATACCTCACTTTTCTGTCCAATGCAGACATTAATACCTGCCCTACCTACCTCAAAGGGTTGGAATGAGACTCAAATGAGACAAGGGATATGAAAGCACTCTCTAAACTGTAAAGCACCATGCAAATGCAAGATATTCTAATTTTGCACAGATAATCAAATCAACTGAAACAACATTCTTTACCTGCTGACTCACCACAGAGTGTTACTGATCCTAGTCACAGAGTAAAGTGATTCTGGGTATGCGTGAGTCTGTGCATATGTGTAAAATCAGTTAGTTTTCCAATTAAAACTAAGCCTCAAAGCCCAGGGGCTCTGGAGCCTGTGAAGGGGAGGTGTATGAATCAGGAGGAGAGTGGACATGTAGGTTTTGAGAATTCTAGGGCACAATCCATTGACACTAAAACTTAGAATAATATGAGATGCAATATCCCCCAATTTCATTCTCAGCATTGTTACACTAAGTGCCCTTTCACATAGAGGGCACTCAATTCTTGTCAAGTAGCAGAAAAACATAAAATAGACACGAATTCCCTTGAGAATCTGCTTTGTAGCTTTCAGTCATCTGGCTGTGAATGGGAATTGGAGAGTATGAGAGAGTTTTAAGGACCTGAACTGAACAAAGAAAACAATACATTAATATTCTGGAAGTCAGGGTAAAATACTGCACTCCTGTGCAACCCTAGGAAGTAGTATTTTCTTAAGTACCATCATCTTCATCCCCAGAAGACCACAAGTAGCTTTTTTTTTTCCTTAGGGAAGTAAGCAATACTTTCAGCTATGGGACTGACATTGATAATGAGAACATCTTAAAAATGTTACACATCTTTAAGACATAAGCAGCTAAAGACAACCATGCACACCTACACATACACACACACACACACACACACACACACACACGCACACAAGTATAAACTGAAAATAAATAGCATTTAATGATAGAACCATAACAGAGTAGACAAATAGCCCTAGTTGGTGCTATTTATAAATGGGATCAAAAGACAAGAAGTCAATAAGCATTTTTTTCAGTTTTTACTATAGCCAGACATTGTGCTAAATTGAGAATACAAATGCAAAAATATATTGCAGCCTTTAAGAAATTTACATTCTGATAGGGAAAGGTAAGGTATAAAAGAGAACTGAACATGTGGAAGAAAGAATAAAAGGAGACAAGATACCTACTAGGGGCATGATGGAAAAGTATGAAAAGTCAGATGGGACAAAAAGAAAGGAAAAAAAAACATATCATAACTTGAGATACTCAGTACAAGGCAGTTCATGTCTAGACAATGTATTTAATAGCATGAAAGGTAGCCAGACAAAGGATATCAGAGGAAAATCTTTAGCATTTGATCCTAGAGCTAGAAGGAATTCAAATGCTGTTTCATCCAACCTCCTCATTTTACAGATAAAGAAACTCAGTAGTTTAGAAAGGTTGAGGACTTATCCAAGATCCTACAGATAGAAGTAGTATTTGAACAGCCTTCTGTTTCAAGGACCAGCACTCTTTCCATTGGCCATATCATTTCTCTATTAATAAATTTGTTTAAAATGTTAAAGTTCTTATGTTTGATATTTTAAAAAATATATGTGCAAACACATATACACATACACATCAACACACCAATTTTTGCCTTTGAAATCCTATCCAGCCTTGATAGTCCATTTCAAATGTCATCTACAATTCATGAAGCCTTTCTGGATCCTCCAAGCAGAAAGTAATCTTGACATCTTCTTAACATTCAAAGGACGTGTACCTGTCTTATATGGTTTTTATGTGCTGTCTCATGTTATTGTTCTTTATATGGTTTAGATTATTGCACTTGAAGTCAAGAGAAGTCTTGGGTCAAATTCTAGCATGAACTATATGACCTTGGGCAATACCCTTCACCTCTAAGCCCTAGCTTGCTCATTTGTAAAATAAGGCAAATTATCCATCAGTCAACAATCAATCATTAAGTATCTGCTAGTTCTAGGCATTATATTTCATCCCAAGATTGTTATAAATAAGTATATAAAATAAATAAATGTTAAAATAAAACAAATCTTGAAATCCTATTCAAATGTGAGCAGAGACATCATATCAATCTTTAGATCCTCTGAGTAACTCATTGAGTGCCTAGTGCTACATATACATAGTGGATTCTTAAAAACCATTTGCCAAGTAGCTAATTAATGAAAACAAATGATAGTTATGATAGAAAAGAGGGGAGCAGGTAGGCGGTTCAGTGGATAGAGAACCAGGTGTGGAGAAAGGAAGTTCTGGGTTCAAATATTACCTTAGCCACTTTCTACCTCTGTGACCTAGGGCAAGTCACTTAACCCCAAATGCCTAGCCTTTCCTGCTCTTCTGCCTTGGAACAGATACTTACTATCAATGCTAAGGTAGAAGATAAGGGTTTAAAAACAGAGAGACAAGAGAAGAGGAGTTTAGGAGCTGTAATAAAAGGGCACCAAGGCTCATTGTAAAATTTCAAACACTGATCCCTTGTATGATATATGAGCATGAGTAAAGAGATAGCAGTGACCTTTGGTGAATGGATCTGGAACTGGTGACAATATTTTTCATGTTTTCATTCCATAGAAATAAAGCACATGAGAAAATTATTTTATATGAGATCAGACTGGTAAACTGGGCTTTGCCCCAGGGTATTGACATGTGAGTTGCTTCCTCCCTTTTGTGATCCTCTGACTAATGACACTTCTCAGAAAACCTTTCCTTCTTTATGATTGCCCTCCTCTCACCTACTCCATACCATCAACCAAAGCTCCCTTTTCCCCCAACATCCTCCCCATCTCATCCGGCTCATCTAAATTTTCCCCTGGGACAAGAACTCTATTTTTTGTTCTATATAAGAAAATAAAGAGAATTTAATATTTTGAAAAATGGTGTGTTACCCAAATGTAGAAGCAAGAAAAACTGAACAAAGGCCTTGTTTCACTATTCAAAGAGACAAGAGATAAAATATGCAGGTAGGGACCTTGCCTTTAATCAGTGGCAAAGCAGATGCAGGAATGTGGTTTATTTATATCTCTATTCTCCATAAATAACTATTTAACATTATATCTAAATATATTTATTAAACCTGGAATAAAGAATAACAAGAAATAACAAAATTGTCTGTGGCTCTTATGCTACTTTACATTTCCTCTTATGCCTATAGAGTATTTGTCTGGTAGGCAGTATAATTTGTAAGTGAAATGGCAAAGTCTAATCTTAATTCTTTCCTCAAGTTTTATTTTATTTTATTTTTTAGTTTAAATCAGTTTAGTTTTGTTCACTTCAGATAACTAACTTTTCATTCTGTCCATAGTAATGTGTTGGGTTTGTCTCAAGATGCAACTGACCTGTGTTGAAGCAGGATCCAACCCATTCTGACTTGGATTTTGGAAAAACAGAAATTGGTGGTGGCAGATCCAGGACACTGCCATCTAGGTCTTTGAAGAGATACTTCATTGGACTTTCACAGTCCAATTCAGGACAGACTATTTTCCCTGTTTCTTTCCTATAGTAGTAGACAAGAAGAAAATGTGCCTTTTAATGAAATGAATAGCAGAAATCTCATATTAATATTGTTATTTTGGGGAAAATCAGGATAGCATATTTGTTACGAATACAGAAGTTAATTTAACTTTAGAAAATATTCTAAACTTTATGTTTTCTGTCTTAATCAAGGAAGGAGGTCAATCTTCATCTATTCTGGTCAAAAGTTCATATGTTTATTTGAATGGCCAAATATTAACAATTAGGATATAATAATTAACACTAAAGGAAGATATTCTCAACATTGGGTCTGTGAATTGTAAAAAAAAACTCAGAGAAATGTTTGATATAATTAATTTCCCATGTAATCTTGTGTTTTTATTTACTTATTTTTTGTATCTAAAAAACATGATTCTGAGGTAAGGCTTCTCAATATTGACAAGAGGTCCATGAAACAAAGCAGATTAAGAACACTTGCATTAAAAGTCATAGAACAATAATGACATTTTCATGATTCTGAAGGTATTTCTGGCTGTTACAGTATCTCGGGTTAGCCAATAAATATTCATTATCATTATACTGAAAAAATATTATAACAAATTATTAATGTTTACAGAACATTGAATAGGAAATAAGAAAGAAACTGCATTCATGGCATCATTGATACAGGGAATTCTCAGATATGGGAACTCTATCTACCAACCGAAGAGGGTACCTACTCCTCCACCTATAGTATTAACAAGTAGATTAGATCACTGAAAAGTGTATTGATATGCCCAGGGGCGTACAGCTATGACGTATCAGAGGTGAGAGGACTTGAATCCAGGTCTTTATGGTTTTGAGGACAGCCTTCTATTTACTATACCAAGATGCCTTTCACCTAAACACAGTAGTCAGGATAAACTTGGGGAATAGGGGGAAAGTTGAAAAAGAGTGTCAAAATAGTATAAATATGCAATTTTCACTTGTGCTTCTAGATATCTTCAAGAATTTAAAATGGTTCATAATAGCCAAAAGGACATTGATTTCCTAGTTGGAAGGACATTTTCCCTATGATTCTGTTTTATTTTGTTTTTCCTAGTTAGAACACTTTCCCTGTGATTCTTTTTCTTTTCTACTTTTAGATGAAAGGAAATGAAAAGGGAAATATCTTTCCCAAATTTTAAATTCTTAATTGACATCACCAAGCAAAAGTCTCAATGGGGTTCTCTCCTCCCCTTACTCCTCTCTCTTCTCCTCTCCTCTCCTCTCCTCTCCTCTCCTCTCCTCTCCTCTCCTCTCCTCTCCTCTCCTCCTCTCTTTTCTTTTCTTTTCTTCTCTCCTCTTTTCTTCTCCCCTTTCTCCTTTCCTCCTCTCCCTTCCCCTCCACTCTCTTCTCTCCTCTGCTTTCTTCTCTTTTTTCCTCTCTTCCTCTTTTTCTTCTCTCATCTTTTCTCCTCTACTTTTCTATAGTTTTTCTTGTCTGAACTTCTATTTTCATTGGTAAAGTGAACAATCAGTGGGAAAATTTTCTCTACCAATCTAAATCAGATTTCTGCCCTTAAACCTCAAGTCATAAATTCCCCTAAAACATTTGGGAGTTAACTGATTTGCCTAGGATCACACAGCTAATAGAGGCTAAATATTGAATATGAACATAGGATTTCCTGAATCTAAAGCAAGTTCTCTATCTTCCACACCATTGCTTCTTAATATTCATGCAGGAAACTATTAGAGCTAGTGCATGGAGACAAGAACTAGACATTTAGAGGAATATAGTATTTCAATATCTGTCTAAGTCACACTTTAATTAAAAATTCTTTGAAGGAACAGGTCAACAGCCTTGTATCCACCTAATGATCATGCCCAAATAATGGTAGTTCAGATTGACAACAGCTTATTTTTCTCTAAAGGGCAATATGCTATGACAATTTTTAAGCCATTCTGAAAATAGCTAAAGTGATGGATAACTAAAAGAAATGGCCACATGGTTGTATCTAAGGAGTTATCTAGTTAATATAGCTGATGGAAGAAGATGATCTGTTGTTGGATGTTTGGACTGAAATCTTTGATTTGAACTAAATTCTGGTGATTAGTGTCATAAGAGATAATCAGAACATTTCTTTATAGTTTTGCAAATACTCATCTATATAGAGTTATTTGGTAATGAAGATTACTCCAGGAGGAGGTGGCATGGGGACTACACAACCACTCTAAGTCCAAGAGGGAGGCTAAGGGATCCAAACTAATTGAGTTCCTAAAATGGAAAAACATAGTCAAGTAATTGTATTACTTCTGAAATATTCAGTGCTTTAGAGATGTGCCTGGTGCTATTCAAATATGATTGGATGATTATCACTGTACTTGAACAAGCTGAATGTAGTACCTGAGCCAAGGCAAAGAGAAGTAGAACTTGTTCTGATCTTTAACCTTGAGCATCTTTGTCCTCTCTGCCATGATTGGGGGAATGATGCCAGGGCTATCAGGATTGGGTAGAATGCAGACATCCAAGTCATTGCTGTAGCAGCTCTTCACAAAATCAGAAAAGGTGACTCCTAAAATAGATAAATAAGATGTTGACTACACAAGAACCATCAACCATAGGAGAACCAATCCAGTGTTCTGTGATTGTGGTGTTTTGTTTTGTTTTTTAACTGTTGAATGGTTCAGCATTCCTGAATATAAACCTCTAAAGTATTAGAGTCAGAATACCTAGATTCAAATCTTGGCTTTGCTAGTTATGAACTTAGTCACTTAACTTTATTAGACTTCTTTTATGAAGTAAAAGCAAATGATGAAGCTGATATGATAATACTGATGATGATAACATCTAGCATTTATATTCAAAGTACTTTAAAAACATGATTTTGATGCTTCTAACAATGGGGAAACTAAGGCTGAGATGGATTAAGTGACTTGTCCTGGGTCATAGAGAGATAATCTGAGATAAGATTGAAATTCAGATCTTTCTTATTCCATATCCCACTCTCTATCTACTGTAGAAAGGAAAGGTAAAAGCAGCAAGAGCATGATTGACAGGCCTGGATTTCAAGAGCCACTGGGTCAAGATTCTAAGCTGTTGAAAGGAACAGGTTTCCAACAGTCTGTCTGGAGCTGAAAGTGAAGCCTGAAACTTGAAGATTTGATCTCTCCTGGACCCTCCTGGACAGCTTGCAAGCAGCCTCTTTGAATACCATCAAATAAGGGGGAGAGGAAATTCTCCATACCCTCTGGTGGATAGAGTGGAAATGTGGAGGAACCTCTCTTTCCTGGGACATCTGAGGACTCAGCTGGATTCCTGTACCTGACCGACCAAGGACTCCCTGTGTGTGAGAAATCTGGTTCCTTGTTGGATTTACCTTTAGTAAACTTAGGTATTTAGTTTAGGGTAGTTAGATAGTGGGTTTAATAACTGGGATAAGTCAGATGCAAACCCTTCCCCTTATCCTCCCTTACCTTTCCCTTCTTTGTTAATAAATTCATTTTATTTATATATGATTCTTCCCTTTTGTATACCCTTCTTTTTCCCTTTCCTAAAATCACAATAATAATTGGCTGAGCTCAGGTAGGTTTAGGACTTAGAAATATAGATTTTATATAGAAAAAAATAGAGAGTCAAGAGTCAGTTACAGGCCAGTAGATTCCATCTAATACTCAGAAAGTGGAACACTCCACAGGGGTGTGGGAGAGGCAGAGGAACTCTGAGACTCTAACTGAGCTGGGAGAGAAAATTTAAAGTTTAAACAGCCTTCTGCCACATGGTCTAAGTGGCCATATTAGATTTTTTTGGAATTTTTTTCATTTTCCTTGTACATAAATAAGGTGATCACAGTGGAGTATAACAACACAAATTCAATTGTATATACACTGTAAACAATGAATGCTAAGCATGTCTGGGGACATGTTAATAGATCTTTTGGTTGTATTGTGGGAATGTGTTCTGCATATCCCATCTATTATATTCATTTTTTCCCTAATATATGTTATCTGGTTCTGAACTATAAGTGGATGAAACACTATATTTCAATTACTGTGCAGACTGTCTTGTCCCATATCCCCATACTATGTATTTGTCTGTATGTTGTGTATAAGTGTAGAGTGGTGTTATTTGTTAGGGTGACTGGTTTAAAGCTACAATGGTTTGGTTAACTAAGGATTCTGAGCTTAAACAAATGGTTACACTCATGAAGCAACAACTGGACCAGATGGAATTGTATATGAAAGATAAAAGATATATGAATACTGAATATAGTTGTGGGGCAAAAGACAACAATGGTACAACTGGAAATTTAAATAGATTATGGAAGGAAGAGGCTGAAGGGATGGTTACTTTATTCCCATTAAGAGATCTCCCAGTAGTTTCAAGGGATGATATATTACAGGTAAAAACCCATAAGAGGTTTACACCTGAGGACTTGGAATCTATAAAAAAGAGAACACCTGACTTTGTCGACAAACCTAATAAGGCAATTAAAAAAATGAGGAGAGCTATTGATCTATTTGACCCTGATTATAATGATTTTGCCCTGTTAATGAAAGAGCTTTTAACAAAAAGGGAAAGAAATAAGTTCATAGAGGAAAGTAGACAGGATCCCTTGTTAACACCATGGCCAGAAAATTATTATGACACTGATATGAACAACAAAGTCCAGCATGACAGGATAAAGGAAGCTAGGCAGGCAATTCTAGAGGTTATGGGTAGACACACTAAGAGAAAGAGAACAAATGCATGGTCAAAATTTGAAGGGATAAAACAAAAAGCCACTGAAACACCAACATTCCTTGACTGAATCACTGAAGCTGCCAAGACATACCTGAACATGGATGTTCTTGAAGAGGGGTCAGTAGCACATATAAAAAGGATCTTTGTGAAAAATGCTATACCTAAGATAAATTTTATTCTTTAAAAACAATTATCCTGATTGGGAGGAGATGGAACTGGAAGATATTAGAAGAAAGGCTACATACTTAAGCATAGATGGTGAGGATAAATATGAGGAGAGAGATTCAATGATAGAAGATCTTAAAAGAAAATTAAAGGAAGCCAAAGGAAAAGCTAAAGAAAGTGAGATTAAAGAGGTTAAGGCAGTGACTGCATTAACATCTAGGAAACCTAATAATAATTATTATAAGCTTAGGGATAGAAGATCAGGTCCCCAATATTGTTTCCTCTGCAACTGAATGGGTTATTTTACAAAAGGAATGTAGACACAGAGGTCAGTTTTCCAGACAATGGAACAAGTATGGAGGATTTAATAGGTAAAATAATTGGAACAACAATAATAACTGGAATAATAACAATAATGGCTGTAATAATAATTACTCAAGAAGAAATAATGAAAATGGATGTCAGAATGGCTGCTGTCAGGGAGTTCAAGTACCATCAGACCATAATGCAGGACTGGGTTAAGTCTGGACCAAGGCCTCAATATATTGAGGTTGTTAAGGGTGATCAAGGCAAAGGAGCTTGTTCCTTATGAAAGTTTTCCAGTGTTCTTCTGTACTTAATCAAAGGATAAGGAATTGAGAGTAAATGAGAATGAGTGTGATGGTAATAAGATTAATGAAGATATAGATGAATTGATTGAATCAAAGGATAATGTAATTCGTGTTAATAATTGTAGGGGGAAATTGTAGTGTAAAATTAGAAGAAAATTCTAATGATTGTAAATTAATGGAAAATAGTGAAGAATGTAAACTAGATAATGATAATGTAATTGTATATGAGAACCAATGATACCAAGGTAGAGTATAAGGACCAAAGGGAGGAGTGATAAAGCTGATGATGGAGTTAAAGATGTAAAATCCTGGGAATATCATGTAGTTCAAGCAGATGTGAACTTGGATGGACAGGAAATGACTGAGCTTTGTACTTATTTTACTGTGCTTCCACCAGTATTGGAAACTTTTCAACCTCCAAACAGTACAGAACCATATGTATCTGTTACTATAGGTGATCATATTTATAATCTTCTGGTTGACACTGGAACCAGTAAATCAGTTTTGCAAAGCCTTCCTAAGAATTGTAGAGCCATTGGTACAATGGAAGTTATAGAAGCTACTGGTAAACCAGAGAGAGTAGCTAAATTACAACCTAAAATTATTACTTTAGGTCCTTTATCTGTGGAGCATGCATTTCTTTGTATGCCAAACTCTTTTAGGTAGAGATTTATTATGTACATTATGGGCAACAATCCAATGTATTGATACTGTTGATTTATCATTACATCTACTAGAAGAATCTCTGAAAGCTTTTCCATTGCTGTTCTTAGATTTAATTAATATAGAGGATGTCTTGAATTCAATCTATCCAATACTTGAGGATATCCCTGAAGGTTTATGGTCAAAGTTTTCCACAGAAGTAGGTTTATTGAAATCAGCTATTCCTGTAAGGGTGAGGACTAAGGAAGGACCAGTTACTTGTGTACCTCAATATCCCTTAACAAAAGAAGCCATAGAGGGTATCAGACCAATCATTGAATTCCATATCCAACAAGGGATCATAATAACTTGCTTCTCAGAATACAATACAACTATATTTCCAATCAAAAAGCCAAAGCTAGATCAAAATGGAAAAGTGGTATATAGATTCATACAGGATTTAAGAGAAGTAAATGATTATGTGGTAAAGACACACCCTATTATAGCAAGTCTAGCTGTTCTGATTTCTTCCATTCCAAGTCAGGCAAGATATTTCACTGTGGTAGATTTATGCTCAGTGTTTTTTCTTGATACCAATTCACAAGGATTCTCAAAAGATATTTGCTTTTACATGGGAAAAACTTCCACAAGGGTTTACTGATTCACTGAGCCAATTTTCACAAATTTTAAATAGAGATCTAAAAATCATAATATTCAAGGACAATAAAATAGTGCATTTTGTAGATGATATTCTCCTTGCATCCCCAAATGCCGAAGTGTGTCTCAGAGACAGCAAGATTCTTTTGATAGAATTGTACAAATGTGGGCATAAAATCTCCAAGGCAAAGTTACAGTGGGTTTTGCCTCAAGTTCAATATTTTGGATTTGTGTTATCAGAGGGTACCAGAAGTATCACACAGAAAAGAATAGCAGACATATAGAAACTGAGTGCACCTAAGACTAAAAAGCAACTCAGAGCTGTTCTTGGAACAACTGGTTTCTGCAGGCAATGGATACCTGGGTATAGTGAATTAACAAAGTATCTAACAGATTTAACCAGGAATACAGAACTAGAACCTCTGAAAATAAAACTTGAATGTCTGCAAGTCTCAAGTAAGCTTAAAGAAGCCATTTTATCTGCTCCTACTTTGGGTATCCTAGACTACACAAAACCATTCCAACTGTTTGTAATTGAAACTAAGGGTATTGCTTCTGGTGTACTGACACAGACTGTAAGACAAAGTTATCATTCAATTGGTTATTATAGTTGTCAGCTTGATTCAATAGCTGCTGATACAGTTCCTTGTCTAAGGGGTGTAGCAGCTGCAGCTGTGTTAGTCCAGAAGTCAGCAGATTTAGTTTTGGGATGTCCATTGATTGTATATTGTTCACATCAAATAGAAGTACTAATGAGGAAATTTCATATTCGAGCATATTCAGATCAACAAATATCTAAGTATGAAATTATACTCCTGGGTAGTGAGAATATCCAGTTGAGGAAGTGTAGTGTATTAAATCCAGCTACACTTCTTCCTGATTTACCAAAGAACGGTGAACCATTACATGAGTGTGTAGAAGAAGTAGATCTAGTAGATATGCCTAGGATGGATTTAAAAAGACACTCCTATTGAAAATTCAGACTTGATGTTATTCACTAATGGTTCTTCACACTTGTGTAATGGAATTAGATGTACAGATGCTACAGTTGTCACAGAATTTAAGACAATGTGGTATGGTTCATTACCTAGTAACCTCAGTGCTCAAGGGGCAGAGTTGGTCACTTTGAAGCAAGCATGTCTTCTAGCTTAGGGTAAAAGTGCAAATGTTTATACAGACTCTCGTGTATTTTCTATATGTCATGCTACACTGGAAACAATGAGGTTTTATTACTGTATCAGGAAAACCAATTGCTCATGCAGAAATAATATTGAGTTGTTGGATGCTAACCAAAAACCTAAACAGCTAGAGGTGATCCATTGTAGAAGTCATACTTATGGCAAAGATTCAGTCTCTAAAGGAAATCAGAGAGCTGATATCACTGCAAAATTTGCTGCCAGAAATGCTCTAGTGAATGTAATGAATTTGTCAATTATTGAATCTGATGATCTAGAAAAAGCTTATATAGACTCAGAAATTCAGAAGTGGAAGGAGAAATTTGGAACAAGGAAAGAACATGGAATATGGGTTGCAGACACTGGAAAACTGCTGTTACTAAAAGACTTATATACCTATTTGTGTCAAGCCATCCACACAAAAGGTCATTTGGTACTCAAGCTGTAGTTGTCTCTGTAAAGAGGCAATGGGTAGCTCCTGGAATAAGTACTGTAGCAAATAAGATCTGTACAAATTGTTCTGTTTGCCAAAAATTCAACCAAGGTGCATTCAGACAGAAAGGTTTAGGTGGTAGACCTGTAGCATATTGTCCATTTGAGAGTCTGCAAATTGATTACATCAGCATGCCAAAAGCTGAAAGATACAAGTTTTGTCTGGTAAAAGTGGATAGATTAACTAATGGCCTGAAGTTTTTCCATCAAATACAAAAACAGCTAGCTTTGTGGTAAAATTGTTGATTAAGGAAAGTATTCCTAGATTTCAAGTACCACTTACCATAGACTCTGATAAGGGATCTCATTTCACCTAAGATATCTGAAAAATACTATGAGAATCTAGGAATAACACCCAAATATCATGTTCATTAACCCCCACAAAGTTCAGGTCAAGTGGAGAGTGTAAATATGGAAGTCAAGACTATAGTGGGGAGATTCTGTGCTTAAACTCATCTAAAATGGTCAGATATTCTTCCCATAGCTTTGTTTTACCTATGTATAAGACGAGGAGAAAATTTACATATATCATCCTATGAAATGCTCTTTGGACATGCTCCATTATAGGCTCTCTTAGGAGGAGATTGTCACCTCGCTTCATACTTAAGTGCTTTACAACATCTTAAAGAATTACATTATATGGGAATATTGATCCAAGCTGGTGCATTGGGTTATTCTCTACATAATTTCAAACCAGGAGATGTGGTATATGTGAAAATTTTTGCTAAAACATCAGCAACACAAGGGAGTTGTGTAGGTCCTTACATAATTGTGTCAGTTTCTCCATCTTCAGTAAAAGTTTTCATGGTATTATTGTTCACATATCAAATTAGCACACGATATTAATAATGAAAATGTACAATTCGTTGAAGAAGAATAAATTGTGGAAGCTTAGAATCATCAGTCAAATTGAGTCTGCAGTCAGAAAGATCAGTAAGGAGAGGACCATTCCAGTGGGAGAGGACATCTGGATGGAAGAGGACAATGCAGATCAAAAGGAGGATTAATGAAATTAATGGATATTGTTAAAAGACTATAAGGACTTATAAATATTTAGAACAAAGACTTTAAAGGACTTTATAATGAAGTGGATCAAGTAATTAATTGACTAATGGATTAAAATTTGGGTAATATATTATAACACAAAACAACATAACATATTCACACAAACATAAATATATTTACTACATGGAGTTGGAGAGGAAGGAATCTTCAATCAAAATGAAATGAGAAGTAAAGGAAAATCTGAAATAGTGGTAAGTATATTATATGCAACAGTAACATAACACTAACATAACAGCAATGCTGACATAACACTAGCAAAACAATATAACATAGCAAAAATAACAAAATAACAAACATAAACACAACTACATAAACAAGATTAAGTTACATTGATTCATTAGTTGAATGAGTAAAACAATGTATAGCTAGGGTACTCACAATGTTATAATTAGCTATAAATTAGTTACTAATAAAAAATAGATACTTAGTTTAGTATAGTAATATAAGTAGAGGAGAATTTTGAAGATAAGGATTTAAATAGAATTAAAGTAGATAACAGAAGGTAAGATACTAATTTACATTAAAAATGCATTACAACATACATTACATAACACAAATAACATAACATCACATATCAAAACTAAATACATATGTAAATAGTGCATATAATAGGATTGTAAAATTAATTGTACTATAGTGTATGTATATATGTAACACATATATCACATGTGTAAATATGAAGTGTATGTGTGTATGTGTATAACATCCATGTATTTGTGTATGTGTGTTATATGTATATATGTAAAATTATATAAATAGATCACTTATAAATAATTTAATCTATTGTTACATGTATTTTGCATGAGTGAGTTTAATGTTTTGGTTTATTTTCTTTGTAAAACTTATGCAATTTTGTGTTCATTGTAATTTTCAAAAATGTTTCTCTAAGTTTGCTTTTAATGTATTACAATAGTAGTAGAATGTTTTGTATTAGTTCACAACAGGGTATTTATTAGTTTAATGTTTTGCATGAAAATTGCGTTTATCTTTTGATCTTGATGTTATTTGCTTGTTGTGCTTTTGTATAAGTTTGATCTGTGTTTGCAATTTGTAATTGTTCATTATTCAATTCCCTTTTGTTCTGTTCCTTGAAAAAATCCCTAGAATAGGATAGTATTAGATATCTTAAGATAGTTGAGTATAGGTTGTTTGTTATTTTGAGTAGATATTTTAATTGAAGTAACACATAAGTAAGTTAGTTAGTGTACAAATGCCAAAATAGTGTTTTAAACACAATTTAGGCTTTGTGCAAAAGGGGGACTGTAGCAAAAGAAGGTAAAAGTAGCAAGGGCATGATTGACAGGCCTGGATTTCAAGAGCCACTGGGTCAAGATTCTAAGCTGTTGAAAGGAACAGGTTTCCAACAGTCTGTCTGGAGCTGAAAGTGAAGCCTGAAACTTGAAGATTTGATCTCTCCTGGACCCTCCTGGACAGCTTGCAAGCAGCCTCTTTGAATACCATCAAATAAGGGTGAGAGGAAATTCTCCATACCCTCTGGTGGATAGAGTGGAAACGTGGAGGAACCTCTCTTTCCTGGGACATCTGAGGACTCAACTGGATTCCTGTACCTGACCGACCAAGGACTCTCTGTGTGTGAGAAATCTGGTTCCTTGTTGGATTTACCTTTAGGAAACTTAGGTATTAAGTTTAGGGTAGTTAGATAGTGGGTTTAATAACTGGGATAAGTCAGATGCAAACCCTTCCCCTTATCCTCCCTTACCTTTCTCTACTTTGTTAAAATATTCATTTTATTTATATGCTTTTTTGTATAACCTTCTTTTTCCCTTTCCTAAAATCACAATAATTACCTAGATTTCACTTTGCTTCCCATTAATTCTAGTAGGTTGCCACAATCTTAACTTACTGAAACAAAAGCTGTTTCTAGCACTAAACTTAGAATAAGAAGGAGCAATCAGAGTATTACAATGTGCCTCTTACTACTTTCAAAAATAGAAATAATGTTCTTTATTCTCATGTGGCAATCATTTTCTTCAAAGACATGACTCATTTATTTTACAGATGGGCAAATGGAGCAAGAGAGAAATTAAATACTTTCTGAGTGAGTCAGAAGTTAAAAAAAAAAATCTACCCATTAGACTAAGACAAAAAACAAAGAAGTAGGAGTCAAGTGACCTGGATTGTAGACCTAGCCCCAACAGCAACTGTCTTTCTGACCTTAGGCAAGTCAGTTAAGTTGATAACATTGTGTCTTCATTTGTAAAATGGAGGTCACTATTTGCCCAAACTATCTCTCAGAGTTGTTGCTGTGAAGCATAAATGAGAAAACACTTATGAACCCAGCTTGGAAAGAATAAAAGCATTGGACATTAGAACTTTGTCACTATTTATGCAAACTAACATCTTGGCAGGAGGCTTGAGGCAAGCTACTGATTAGATTGTATTATACCAGACCATGCCTGTACAAGTTATTTAAGGAGGTGGAACCCAGTGAACCCAAAATGTTTGTGCCAAGTGGCTGAAGTGAACCCACATCATCAACTAACCTTCAAGCCTCATGATCCCTGAGACAGAAGGATAATTCTTCACTTTGTGCCATGCATCTTGAGGCCATTGGTTTGGTTCAGCAGTGAATCCAGGCCACAATATACCAACCCGACCCCCTCTGGGATTACTTGGGGGTCGATCCCTGGATGTGAAGTCAGCAGAAAGAGGTTTAATTCTGTCTTCTATGCAGTCAAAAGAAGAACTAGTGGCCACGATGATTGAATTTCTGAGAACTATCTGTTTCTTCTCAAGGGAACATTGTTCAGGAAAGGATGCGTATACTAATGGAAGAAGACCAACAACATTGTCCACCAGGGTCATGTTATTTATCTCTAAGTTGTTTTCCACATGGAACATGGCCCCATAATCAAAGTTCTTGTAAGAAAGGAACCCTGAGATTTTAGTACAGTTGTATAGCCCATCTCCCTTGTACACATGGAGTCCATGAAGGCTTGAATGAACTACGTTGCCAACCCAAGGATTTTCAGCCATTGAACAGTCATGACCTTTGATGTGGAAGCCAATCCTCTCTGATCCTGCTACAGCATTCCCAATGAGGTTGGCATCATTTACCTGGTTCACTTTGATTCCTGTTACCCAGTCCATTGCTCTTTGTGGCTGCTTGGTCAAAACAATGAGATTCTTGATAAGAGAGTGGTTTTGACCCTCTAGATCAATGCCATGACCAGTAGTGTCAAACAAAATGTTATCATGCAAGAAGATACTTTTGCTGGATGAAACACGAATACCCCCTCCACAGCTCTGATGCACAGAAGAAGAGATCATCCAGGATCCCAGAGATACATTATTGAATTCAATAGATGGATACAGCAAAGACCCAAAGTTCTGAATTTCCACATTTGAAAGCTGAAGAGTACCTGAAAACAGAATAGACCTTATTATAATTTCTTCTCAAAATAAATGTGGGAGAAACTAAGGGTAGTAGAAAACTAAGCATGTTTATTAAAACTGAAAAAAAAAATACTATTCTGAGATATAACACATTAATCCTTACTGGCAAAACCTGATCATTCAAGTGTATTGGAAAAGATGATTAAAGGTTTCATAAATAGCTCAACTAGGAAGGAATGGGAGGGCTTTCAATATTGTGTGCACACTTATCTTTAGGTATAGATTAGATCCCTGGTAGAGGCATAGAAATAAAGTTTCCAAATTCTATATAGTTCCTTAAGGTTTTCAAAACACTCTTATCTCATTCTCTCCAGCAGAATGCAAGCTTTTTGAGGACAGGTATTATGTATAGTTCTGTCTTCAACTATGCTCAAAGGGATACACAACTGTGTATCCTCTGATCCAATAATATCACTACTATATCTGTGTCCTAAAGAGATCAAGAAAAAAGGGGAAAGGACTTATTTGTACAAAAATATTTCTAGTAGTTCTTTTTGTGGTAGCAAAGAATTAGAAATTGACAGGATGTCCATCAATTGGGGAATGACTAAACAAATTGTGGCATATGATTGTGATGAAATACTATTGTGCTATAAGAAATGATGAGCCGGATGATTTCAGTTAAAAACAGCAAGACTTACATGAAAAGATGCACAGTGAAGTAAGCAGAACTAAGAGAACATTGTACACAGTAACAGCAATATTGTATAATAATCAGCTATACAAGAATTAGTTATTCTCAGCAAAATAAGGATCCATGACAATTCTAATAGATATAAGAAAAATACTATCCATCACCAGAGATAGAACTGATGGAGTCTGAATGCAGGTTGAAGCATAGTATTTTTTTACTTTATTTTGTTTTATGTTTTTATTTTTGTGTTTTAATTTTACATGACTATTCTCTCACAACAATGATCAATAATGAAATATGTTTTACATGATCATACATGTATAACCTGGATTAAATTGATTATCATTTCAGGGAGAGGGGAAGGAGGAAAGGGAGGATGACAATTTGGATCTTATAATTTCAGAAAACATATGTTGAAAATTATTACATATAATTTGTATAGTAAAATATAAAAAAAAGCTTATTTACAGTTCTATCATTGTAGCCTCAGTAACCAGAACAGTTCTTGTAGTTTAGCCACTCAAAATATGTTTATTGAATTGAATTAAGATGAAGAAAACCTTGAGGTAAGGAGTGAAGGTATTATTTTTATGTCCACCTTAATCATGAAGACATTGTGGTGATTTGTTCAAGTTCATACAGTGTTATGATTAGAATGGAAAGTCCAGACTACTGACTTGACAACCAGACCTGTGTCTATTAAACTAAGTGATGTTGGAAAAGTTAAGTTCTAGACCTGACTGTGTTAGGCAATTCAAGACTATGCCTTAGTGAGCAACTCCATATCATGAAAAGGATGAGGGGAAGACTTCATGTTTAAACCCTACTGACAGTTCCATTGACTGAAAAAGATATAAAATTATAATAAGATGACTACACTGCTAATATGCTTCAAGAAGCATTGGAGAAGAGAAGGAAAGAAAGAAGGAAACAAGCATTTATTAAACACCTACTATATACCAGGTACTGTGCTAAGCACTTTACAGATGTTATCTCATTTGATTCTCATAATCCAGTGAGGTAGATGATCCCCATTTTACAGCTGAGGAAACTGAGGCAAACAGAGGAAATAGAAAATGGTGCACAGAACTGCACATGTGCTAAGATGTTGGGATTTACATGAGTGTGGATGACAATTAACATCTTAATAAATATGTGTTTATTAACTAGTTAGGAAATATTAAACCTATTGTTAAAATGTCCTCAAAGATCAAAAGAAACTTTTTTTTTCATCTTTCCTTGAAGCTACAGTAAGCTACATATAACTGGAAGGGCTGGAAAAATATACCTCTCTTTAACTTCAGTAAGAAAGAATTAAAAACTGGAGGAACTTTTTTTTTTTCAGCCAAAGTATTTTGGCCTTTTTTATAATGATTAGTGAATGCCTAGAGTCTCAATTTTGCAGTTATAATTTACTTTTTTTGAAAAAATCAGTCAAGTTTTGCTCTAAGTTTATTTTACTTGGATGCATATGAAACAAGACTTGAAAACTAGTTACCAGCAATATGTAGATCCTCTCAGGGATCTGAAGCAAGAATTAAGCAGTGATTGGGGCACAGCTTTTTTGTTGCTATTCCTTTTAGGAAATGCACTTATAGTGAATTTCTTGGTACAATGACTCCTAGACTTCTGAAGGAAACCTCTAATACTCCTAACTCAGAACCTGAATAATTTAACCATGCTTCCAGATTAATGAGGGTTGGGAAGGGGCTGGAAAAACCACCTCCTTCTCTGTCTTCCCTTCCTCATTAAGGTGATTTTCCTGATATTCACATATGTTCATAGTTTTATTTTCCACTTTAACCATAGCAGTTTATTTCAGAAAGTAGCAAAAAATAAGGCAGTAGCTCTCATTAGAAACAATTATCAAGACAGTGAATTTAAACCATTACAAAAGATTAGGTAGCAGAGTGGCCACAGTGCTGGGCTTGGAATCAGGAAGCCCTGAGCTCAAATCCAGCCCCTCATATATAAAGGCTGTATGACATTGGGCAAGTCATTTTAACTTCAGTTTCCTCATCTCTGAAATGGGGATAATAAGAGCATCTACCTCCCAGAACTGTTGTAGAAATCAAATGAGATAATATGTGTAAGATGCCTTGAAAATGTTCTATAGAAGTGCTCACTATTATTATAAAAATAGATTTATCTCATTTTGTATTAACTCACATAACATAAAAGAAAACAGTGAATACTTTGCTATGACCATCATTCCAGATCTTTTCCCAGTATATGAACTTTGTTGTAAAAATATCCAAAAATTCCCATTCATTGTTTTTCAAGGTTGAATTAAGGAAAGTACTGTCAATCTGCAAACCAAAGGTCAGCTTCAAAACCACTCACTAAACCTAATACAGTAGCAGATTTTTTTTGGACAGTGATATACCTCACATGGTTAAAGATCTCCTTACATAGACCCACATCAAAAACCATCAGAGGGAGAATCTAACCTCTAGAATGGAGATTTTTTAATCATTGAGTTAAGGTAACAAAATTAGCAAAGGCAACAAAACATAAAATGATATTTTATATCAATGACCTGAGAGGGGCCTTCCAAAACTGTGACTAAAAATAAATATAATTAATATTTAAATAAAACAACCTGCATAAAAGGAAAACATTTTGTTAATAACTGATGCCCTAAATATGTCATCACTGACAGTGGAAGAGCCAATAGAAACAATAGAATGCAAAGAAATTATGTAGGGTTCGACTTGTCTACAAGTCTGAGGACATTGTTCACAATGTGATCAATCATAGCTCATAGAACTATAGTTCTTAGGACCATTTAGAGTTGGAAGGGACTTAAAGAGGCCAATTATTCCACTGCCACCCCCATTTTAAAAGTGAAAAAATGAGGGTCAGGAAAATATAATGATAAATAAAAGAGGCAGGATTTGAATTCAGATTTTCTGACTCAAAAATAGCACTCTTGCCATCATAACCTGGTACCTCTCTAGGAAGATAGGCTCTCTGAGCTAAAAATGCATGTTTATATTTTCTCAGCCTTATTGATTTAACATAAAATTGATAAATGGACACAGATTAAGGTAATGAAATCATAGAATTGCTGACCTGGATGGGCTCCCAGGCATCATGGAGTCCAGCCCCATCACAGGACAGATAAGGAAACTCAAAATCCTGTTCCTAGTATGAGTTTAGTCTGTAACTAGAATTATCAAGCCGATGCAATTTCACATACCTGAAAATTCTTCTCCATTGGGCTTTTGAAAGGACCCCACAACCATTCTTCCACCACACGGAGCATCAGGCTGGATTTTTATATTCCGAGTCAGAAGGCCCACCTCGGCAGCCAGAGAAATGTGCCTGCCATCTTCCATCGAATGGGAACTTCCTATGGCAGAGGGACAAGAGGTGATAATACAATTTTAAAGTCTATTTCTGAAATCACCAACTGGGGACTCAGTCAAACTGACAAATGAAAAACTTCTCCCCCTCAGAAGTTCTACCCACATTAAGGCTCACTTTTCCTCAGGCATTCTCCACAAACATCAACTGAGAAATGAAAAGGCTACTCACTTGTCTCTCTTTGGGATCAGAGTGAGTGTGTCAGAGCAAGAATTCATTTGTTCTCAATAAGGTAGATACCGTCACTGACAACTTGCTTCCAGAAACCAGGGCAGAGCTAACCAATTAGTGGTGTCCCCATCCTCCTTCCTTAAGTCTATCAGGTCTAGACATCAGTTTTGTTGTATACTGTCAAGTGACCACTTTCCCGGGAATGAGGAATCCCAGATCAACTAGGCTAAGTGACAATGCTAAGGCAATAATTCATAACTGTAAAAAGAAAACAAAAGTTGAAGTTGAACAGAAAGAAGAATTCTATCATGGAGTCACTAGGTCAGAAGCTTATTGCTCCCCAAATAAAGTCTACAAAACTGATTTGAAATAATTTCTGATGTCTTTACTGTGTATCCCCGAGCCATTCCATCTCATTTTCACTGTGCTGTGCATTTTCACTGGCTGATCCCCTTGCCTGGAATTCTCTCCCTCCTTATCTCCATCTATTGGCTTCCCTGTCTTTCTTCAATCCTCAACTAAAGTCCAATCATCTGCAAGAAGTCTTCCCCAGTCCTCATTCATATTAGGGTCTTTTCCCTGAGATTGTCTCCAATTTTTTTCTTTATGAATCTTGTTTCCACCTAGTTGTTTGCAGGTTGTGTACCTTCATTAGACTGTAAGCATCTTAAAGGCAGGGATTGTTTTGAACCTTTCTATTCCCAGCACTTTGGCAAGTGCCTGGCATGTAGAAATTGCTGAATAAATGTTTGTTAACTTAGGTGACAGTCTAATTTTATTTATTTATTTATGCTGGGCAACTTAGCAATAGGATTTGGTATGCATTTGTCTTTCTTTTATTTCTCTTAAAACAACAACGACAACAACAACAAAAAGAAATGAAAAACATTCATTCCGTGAATGAGTGAAACAATCTAAGGTCATATTATAAACTCCATTAACAAGTCAAAGTCCTCTTTTTTTCTACCTGGAGAGAAATGTTTCTATCATTCCTTTACTTTATGATATTATTCACTAGACCTAATGGCTCTTTTCTTGTTAGTCTGAATTGGTCTTTTTTTGCCCCTTTTATTTCTAATATTAGGGATTTCGGGGAAGGTTAGCTACTGAAAATATTCATTCCCCTATACCCTATTGCCTCTGGGCTAAACTTCAAACTTCTTTGTCTAGCATTTTCAAATTCATTTGTCTAGCATTCAAAGTCCTTCACCAAAGAGCTCTTACCTCTCTCCTCTGATTTAGTTCACATTACTCTTTCTAGTATAATCTATGTTCCAGACTAACAGGCCTACTCACATTTCCCAGGGGCATTATGCTTCCATGTGATTCTGCATAGGCTGCCACCTCATGACTGGAATGATCTCCCTCCTCACCTCTACTTTTTGGAATCTCCCTCCCTCCAAGAATTAACTCAAATGCCAGTGCCTGCATTTGGTGGTGGTGGTCTCTCTTTCGTGAAGCAGATCAATGGCATCATCGGATAATGTCTTGACTTACATGTGAACTGGATTTAAATGAGGCAGAGTTGTACAAAATCATTAGCTTCCATCTTTCTTCCAGAGTGATCAAAGTTCAGTGGCAAGACAAAAGTCAGGATCACTGGTGATGGCTCAGAATGTGCTGGATGACCTTGGCAACTTTAATGTCTGACCAAGTGTACTACAATGCCTGCTTCAGTCTCCTGCATGGCTCTCAGAACAAATTATTCTCATCTGCCCATTCTGCTGAGGGAAGTCTTCACATATTGGGGTAGACATCTCCCTAACTCAATCTGTCAGTTACCCTCACCCTGGTTTAACCCACTACTGAGATGGTTCTACCAGCCTGTCATCTCTGTGCATGCTATAGCTTCTTGGAACCCGAAGTCTTTCCTGATTCCCTTAGTTGTTAGCCATCTTTGGCCTCTCAATCTTCTAGGAATCACAAAGCTTATTTACCTTTCTGGCATTAAAGGGCTGAGACAAAGCAGCCTTTCTTCATTAAAATTATTATATTAAAATCTTTCCTTCACCTCAATAAAAGTACATTGCATTTACTTTGAGTCTATTTTGTATTTCTTCGTTAGTGTGAATTTTGATTTTCTTCAGTAAAGCATAAGTTCTTAAAGGCCAAAAATAGTTTTTGTTTTTGTTGTAATATATCTAGCACTTAGGACATTGCTTAGCACATAGTGAGTGTTTAATAAATGCTTGCAGATTATTTGATTGGTCTCCATAAAATAATTCAATATTACTCCTCAAATTTCTCATAGTACTTATATGAACTTCCTTTCCTTTTGCATAATTATCTCAATAAGTGTTTATAGCATAGAATTTAATTCATTACAATGGTAATTTTATAACAAAATACACTTAGATTTTCAGTAGTAAAACAACAAAATGTCCTTTATACAAGCATATTTCAAAAGAAGAATCAATTTCATGCCACAGTAATAAGAGGTAAGAAATAATTTAAAATAAATATTATGTTTTTTATTCTGTATCCCAAGAAATAAATTGAAAATCAATGATATTTGTAAAATCCAGTTGAATTGTGCATTGGCTATGAGAGGGTTGAGGGAGAAAAGGAGGGAAAGAACATGAATCATGTAAACATGGGAATATATTCTAAATTAATTAATTAAGTAAAAAATTTTAAAAAGAAATAAATTCAAAAGTCAGGGAATGGGAGTTGAATTCTGATTTGGCTATAGAATTTCTATTTGAACATAGAAAAAATTTTTTTCCTGCTTCTTGGCTTCCCATTGTCAAAAAAAAATATTTGCCTTACAAATATAAATGTTCATATATAGTCTAAATTAAGTTGCTTGCCATAGAGGAGAGGTAAAGAGACAGGGAGATAATTTGGAATTTAAAAATTTACAAAATTAATGTTGAAAAAAATTGGGGGGAGGCATCTGGGTGGCTCAATGAATTGAGTTAGGCCCAGAGATGGGAGGTCCTGGGTTCAAATTTAGCCTCAGACACTTCCTAACTGGGTGACCCTGAGGATGTCACTTAACCCCTATTGCCTAGCCCTTAACACTCTTCTGCCTTAGAATCAATAGCTGGTATTGATTCTAAGATGGAAGGTAAGGGTTTATAACAAAAAAAGAAAGAAAATTATTTTTGCATACAATTGAAGAAAAAGAACTACTTTGTTTAAAAAGAATAAATGGCTAAACAAGTTGTAGCATATAATTGTGATGAAATACCACTACATCATAAGAAATGATGAGCAGGTTAGTTTTGGAAAAAACATGGAAAGACCTACATGAATTTATGAAGAATGAAATGAGAAGAACCAAGAGGACATTATACACAGGAACAGAAATATTGTCTGAGGAATGATCTGTGTATGTCCACCTCCAAAGAAAGAACTGATAAATAGAAAGACATAAATTTATATATACATATACACATATATCTTTTTGTCAAATGATGCCTTCTCTAATGGGGAGGAATAAAGAAGGGATAGGGATTAAGCTTGGTATTTTAATGTAGCAAATAAATTAATTTAAATAAAAATATATAAAAATTGATAAGAAATAGTGAAATTTACAGAATCATAAAAGATGTCTTGCAGTAAACATTAAAAGAATCAGGTCTGAAGACTGACTCTGCTCCTTAATAGATATAAAATCTTAGACAAATCATTTAATTTCTCTTTGGTCTATTTCATAAGTTAGATATTACTCATTCTAGCTATTTCACAGGTTTATTATGAGGCTTAAATGAGAAAATAGATGGAAACATTTGGAAAAATATACAGCAACATACAAATATAAGGTATTAAAATTATTTACTTGTTATTTATTATGTGAAATTTTGGAGAAATTATTCAATCCCATCCTCTGTTTTCTCCATTGCAAAGTGAGATAGCTGGGCCAGGTGAGCAGTAACATCTTGGATATCTAAATCTTATAACTTTAGCATTTAACAACTCAGATAATGAATCTTCATGTGATTTGATTTGAGTTAAGATTAGATAGAATTCATAATATCTAAGATCAATCTGTAATAGAATTTATTAAACCATAAAATCCTTTTGGCAGGGCATAGGATACAATCACAAAGATTCATCTGTTACTTAATTTTTTTCTTTCTTATTTTTTTTAAAACTCCTACCTTCTATCTTAGAATAGATACCAAGTATCAATTCTAAGGCAGAAGAGCATAAGGGCCAGTCAATTGGGGCTAACTTGCCCAAGTTCACATAATTTTAAAATATCTGAGGCCATATTTGAACAGAACCTCCTGTCTTTGGGACCGACTCTCTATCCACTGAGTCACGTAGCTCAGGCTTATATGCTTCTTTACTGTCAAAGTCCTTACCAAGGTGTCTGTGGTTGAGATGCTCATAGAGTCTCACGTTTTGACCCATGACTTCCTTTATGGTGAGGATTTCTGCTTCATGAGGTTCATAAGATGAAGAACTCAGTACAATCTTGTCTTGTGGTCTCCAATCCACTTCATCCTTCACTAGAATCCTGTATCATCATAAGGAGTACAGTACAATCAATCAACAGGCATTATTCTGCTAGGCATTAGAGATACAAATACCAAAAAATGACTCAAGACCTACTTAAAGGAGGAACATATGTTCTAATGTAAAAGATAAAAACTATGTAGCATCAATAGAAAGTAAATAATTATAAATACATGCAAAGTAGCTAAATACCAGGTATTTTAACAGGGAGGAAACTAGGAGATTATGAAAGGCAATCCAGAAGATAATACTTGAACCTAATTTTAAAGGGAAGAAGGAATTCTATCATGCAGAGGTATAGAAGTAATACATTTCAAGCATGGGGCAAAATCAATGCAGATATGGACACAAGAAATGTGTCAGATGGGAGGAAAAGAGTAAAAGTCATTTTGATTAGATTGGAAAATATTGAAGGAAAGGATTATATAATGAGACTGGAAAAAATAGGTTATGGTCAAGATGAGAAGGGCTTTAAAAGCTAAATAGAGTTTATAGTTTGTTCGAGAAGCAATGGAAAGCCATTGGGGTTAAATGAGTAGAGAAATCACATGGTTAGATCTGTGCTTAAGGGAAATTACTTTGGCAATAGTGTGTAGAATGGACTTATGAGATGTGGTAAGCAATTTGAGGCAGGGAATCCAAGTAACAACAATAATGTAAAAAAAGTAATGTCTTAAAAGACTTCAGATCTTTAGTTCATACAATGACTGACCATGATTCCAGAGTACTGATGATGAAGAATACTACCTATATGAGAGTGAGGGATTCAATATACAGAATGAGATATACATTTTTTTGGACATGACCAATATAGAAATTTGATTTGACCAAATCTTCATATTTGTCAAAAGGGTTTTGTTTTCCTTTTATGGTTTTATTCCCCCTATATTGGTAGTGGGGAAGTGGGAGCTAAAATGAATGTTTTTATTATTTAAAAAAAATTTTATATACAGACAGATATGTGGTGTAGTGGAGAGAGTACTGAGCTGAGTCAGGAAACTTTATTCATCCTTCTGAGTTCAAATATGGCCTCAGACACTTATTAGCTGTGTGACCCTAAAAAAGTCACAATTCTATTTGCCTAAGTTTCCCATTTATAAGATGAGCTGGAAAAGAAAATGGCAAACTGTTCCAGTATCTTTGCCAAGAAAAACCCATAGAGTTGGACAGAACTTAAATGGCTAAACATAAATGGTGATAAGGGCTTGAATTTAGGTGAAGGCAATGTGAGTCGATAGGAGTCAGAAATAGGAAATAGATCAAAATTTGGCAAGTCACTGGATATGTAGGATGAGAGACAAAGAATTTGAGAAGAATGGCAAGGCTATAACCTTGGGAGAAATATTGGTTCAGTTTAGGACATATTGAGATGTCACCAAGATCTCTAATTCTAATAGGTATTGGGGGATATGGAAATGAAGTTTAGAAGAAATCTGGGACTGGATGTGTAGAAATGGGAGAAATACAATCCAAGTAAATATAACAGGGTTTCTTAAAATTGTGTGCATATGTGTGTGTGTGTGTGTGTGTGTGTGTGTGTGTGTGATGTACCCTTTGGCATTTTAGTAAAGCCTATGGAGTCCTTCACAGAATAATGATTTTTAAATAATTGATGGAAATGCTAAAGTTCAGTTAGAGGTTGGTAAAAAAAAAGTAATGACATTTTTTCATTGAAATTCACAGACCCCCTTAAATCTATCTCTTTAGGGGTTTAAGGGCTCCAGGTTTAGAACCTCTAGGGCAGAAATAGAAAAGAAAAGGACCCTGAGGAATATTCACAGTTATGCGGCATCAAATGGATGATCAGTCAGCAAGAGTCTTAGAATAAATGGTCAGATGGGTAGGAACTATACTAGGAGAGAGTATTATCAGTAGAGAATATAATATTATGAAAATACAATATTATAGTAATAATAAAAATATATTAATATATTATAATTATATAATAATAACAAGGACCAGCAAAGTAAAGTAAATGAAATTTCAGCCTTTCATATCAATTACATTTAGGGTAACTAAGAAAGATCAAGAGATGTTCATTCTCCATTTCTCCCTGCCTTCTCCATCAAATAAGTTTTCCAAGTTACATAAAGTAAAAAGAACTAGGAGAGCCTTGTTAAAATGGGCTAGGTTCTGTGAAGATTTTCTGAATTTCCTTGTACATAGCAGGTACTCATTAAATGTGTTTGCTGAATTAAATTATATTTAATTATATCATATTTTAATAGCATCATTTTTGATTGATGGTTTATTAAATAGAATTCTTTCAGATGGAACTTTATTTTCTTATTCAGAAGGTATGCAATGTTGTTGTCACAGCTTCTATCTAGTGCCTCTAAATTTAATAGCAGATAAACAAGCAAGTACTTTCTTGAACAGAGAGTGGTGAGTTTTTTTTTTTTTAAACCCTTACCTTCCATCTTGGAGTCAATACTGTGTATTGGCTCCAAGGTAGAAGAGTGGTAAGGGCTAGGCAATGAGGGTCAAGTGACTTGCCCAGGGTCACACAGCTGGGAAGTGTCTGAGCTACCCAGCTGCCCCCTAGAGTGGTGAGTTTTAAAGAGGGAAGTGTCACAAACTCAACCTTCCCATTTTTTCCCTGTGTTTGTTACTCTTTTATGTTGTTTGGGAGTTTAGAGAGAAAATTCATTACATTAATGAGAATAACCAGAGAAAGAAATATTTGGGTTAACAAAGGATTTACTCATTCATTCGATAATTACTTAGTAGGTGACTACAATGTGAAAAGCACAATTCTATGTACTGGCAAAAACATAGAAATGATCAATAAAAACTTTTTTTTATTCATTTGTTTTGATTCTTGTCAAATATTTCTTTAAAATGTGTAAATTCATTGGTTTCCCTTTTCCTAAGTTTGGGAACTACCGAAAGGACCTCTCCTTGGCCTCAGTATTAGTCTCTAAACTCTCCTGGCAACTCTAATCAGTATGAGACCTTCAATTCCATTTGTATCTCCAAGCAAATGACTCTATATAAACCTAAGCCTCAAGTCCTCATCTTTCCCCTGTAAGGAAATTGAAGGAATTTAAAGGAAGCAAGTGGTTATATACAGGAACTGAGTGAACCACCTTGACTTTGTCTTTGACTCAATTCTGGAGATAGTTTAATTCTCTTTCATTTTGGGGGAGCAGGCTTTGTTTTATTAAGATATTTAACTTAAAAATCACAATCATTTTCTAATAATTGTCTAATTCACACACCCAGTATAAGAAAAAGGACAATGAAAAGTATTAAACAAGATTGTGCAAAAGTTAATTAGGGCAACTCTGTGGCTAGTGGATAGAGAGCCAGGCCTGAAGATGGAAGGTCCTAGGTTCAAATCTGTCTTCAGATATGTCTTAGCTGTGTAACCAAGGGAAAGTCACTTTACCCTAATTGCTTAACTCCTATTGTTCTGCCATGAAACTGATACTTAGTATCAATACTAAGACAGAAGATAAGGATGTTAAAAAAAGTGACTTAGAGAAGAAGATTCTGGTTTTAGTGGGAAGAGTTTAAATTCGATTCTTTAACAGTTACTACGTATATAACTTTGGGTAAGTCACAACCTCTAGGGGCAAGTCCTAAGTTTACCCATCGATGAAGGTGGAATTGGTTTGAATATTGTCTAAGATCCCATCAATCCTCGATTTAGTGTACCATAGCACAATAGAGCACAGTGCCTGGAGTTAGGGAGCTCTTAATTAATATATTGCTTCAGACAATTATTAATTTTATGACCCTGTGCCTCAGTTTCCTCTACTTTAAAAGGAAGGAGTTAGGCTCAATGTTCTCTAAGGTTCTTTCTATCCATCTCTTACTCTATGACCTGATGATTTTATTTTTTTATTTTATTTAATTAAGAAAAATTTTCAATGGTTATATGATTCATGTTTCCCTCTCCTCCTCCCACACTTTTCTGTAGCCAACACATAATTCCACTGAGTTTTACATGTGTCATTGATCAAGAACTATTTCCATATTATTGATATCTGCATTAGGGTGATCATTTAGAGACTACACCTCCAATCATATCCCCATTGACTCATGTAATCAGTTATTTTTCTTCTCTGTTTCTACTCCCATAGTTCTTTCTCTGGATGTGAATAGCATCCTCTCTCATAAGTCCCTCAGAGTTGTCCTGGATCATTGCATTGCTGCTAGTAGTAGTAGTAGTAGTAGTAGTAGTAGTAGTAGTAGTAGTAGTAGTAGTAGTAGTAGAACATTGCTACTCCATTACATTAGATTGTGCCACAGTATATCCGTCTCTGTGTATAAGGTTCTTCTGGTTCTGCTTCTTTCATTGTACCTCAATTCCTGGAGGTCATTCCAGTTCACATGGAATTTGTCCAGTTCATTATTTCTTTTAGCACAATAGTATTCCATCACCATCATATACCACAATTTGTTCAGCCATTCCCCAACTGAAGGGCATCCCCACATTTTTCAAATTTGCCACCACAAAGAGCGCAGCTATGAATATTTTTGTACAATTTTTTTTCTTATTATCAGCTTGAGGCATAAACCCAGCAGTGGTATAGGTAGATCAAAGGGCAGGCAGTTTTTTAAAGCCCTTTGGGCATAGTTCCAAATTGCCATCCAGAATGGTTGGATCAAGTCACAAATACACCAGCAATGCATTAATGTCCCTATTGTGCCACATCCCCTCCAAAATTTATTATCTTCCTTTGCTGTCATATTAGTCAATCTGATAGGTTTGAGGTGGTACCTCAGAGTTCTTTTGATTCGCATTTCTCTAATCAAGAGGGATTTAGAACATTTTTCATGAGATTATTGATAGTTTTGATTTCTTTATCTGATAATTACCTATTCATGTCCCTTGCCCATTTATCAATTGGGGAATGGCTTGCTTTTTTGTATAATTTTGTACGATTTAAATCTTTATATATTTGAGTAATTAGAACTTTGTCAGAGGTTTTTATTATAAAGATTTTTTCTCAATTTTTTGCTTCCCATGTAATTTTGGTTTCATTAGTTTTGTTTATAAAAAACCTTTTTAGTAGAATGTAATCAAAATTAGTTTACATTTTGTAATTTTTTCTCTTTCTTGGTCTTAAAATCTTTCCTTTTCCAAAGATCTGACAAGTTTACTGTGTTCACCTAATTTAATTAGTTTCCTTCTTTATATTCAAGTCATTCATCTATTCTGAATTTATCTTGGGGTAGGGTGTGAGATGTTGATCTAAACCTAGTCTCTCCCATACTGTTTTCTAATTTTCCTAGCAGTTTTTTGACAAATAGTGGATTTTTGTCCCCAAAGCTGTGATCTTTGGGTTATCATAGACTGTCTTGCTGAGGTCTTTTACCCCAAGTCTATTCCACTGATCCTCCCTTCTGTCTCTTAGCTAGTACATATTATTTTGATGACCACTGATTTATAGTACAGTTTAAGATCAGGTACTGCTAGGTCTCCATCCTTCACATTTTTTTCATTATTTCCATTGACATTCTTGATCATTTGTTCTTCCAAATTAACTTTGTTATAAGTAGATCATCATATCATCTGCAAAGAGTGATAGCTTGGTCTCCTCTTTGCCTATTTTAATAACTTCAATTTCTTTTCATCTCTAATTGCTACTGCTAGTGTTTCTAGTACAATGTTAAATATTAGAGGTGCTAATGGGCATCCTTGTTTCACTCCTGATCTCATCATGTAGGCTTCTAATTTATCCATATTGCAGATGATGTTTGCTGGTGGTTTTAGATATATACTGTTTATTATTTTTAAGAAAGACCCTTCTATTCCTATACTTTCTAGTGTTTTCAATTGGAATTAGTGTTGTATTTTGTAAAACACTTTTTCTAGGTCTATTGAGATAAGCATGTGATTTTTGTTTGTTTGGTTGTTGATATGGTCAGTCATTTGGATGGTTTTCCTAATATTGAACCATCCTTATATTCCTGGTATAAAACCCACCTTATCATAATGAATAACCTTCTTGATTACTTGCTGGATTCTTTTTGCTAGTATTCTATTTAATATTTTTGCATCTATGTTCATTAAGGAGATTGGTCTGTAGTTTTCTTTCGCTGTTTTTGATCTGTCTGGCTTTGGAATCAGCACCATATTTGTATGATAAAAAGAGTTTGGTAGAACTCCTTTGTTTATTTTCTCAAGTAGTTTGTGTAGTAGTTGGTTTAGTTGTTCTTTGAATGTTTGATAGAATTCACTTGTGAATACATCTGGTCCTGGGAATTTTTTCTTAGGGATTTCCTTGATGGCTTGTTCAATTTCTTTTTCTGATATGAGATTATTTAAGCATTCTATTTCTTCTTCTATTAATATAGGCAATTTATATTTTTGTAAGTATTCATCTATATCACCTAGATTGCCATATTTATTGCCATATAATTGGGCAAAAAGGCTTTTAATGATTGCCTTAATTTCTTCATTCGAGGTGAGGTCTCCCTTTTCATCTTTGATACTGTTATTTTGGTTTTCTTTCCTTTTTAAATTAGATTAGGCAGTACTTTATTTTATTTGTTTGCATTCAAAGTACCAGCTTCTAGTCTTATTTATTAATTCAATAGTTCTTTTACTTTCAATTTTATCAATTTCTCCTTTAATTTTTAGGATTTCTAATTTAGTTCTTATTTTGGGACTTTAATTTGTTCTCTTTATAGATATTTGATTTGCATGTCCAATTGGTTGACCTCTGCCCTCCACAAATTGTTAATATATGAAGTATAAAGGATATAAATTTTCCCATTAATACTGCTTTGGCTGTATTCCATAGATTTTGATAGACTGTCTAAGCATTGTCACTCTCTTTAATGAAATTATTGATTGTTTCTATGATTTGTTTTATAAATAATTGATTTTTGGAGAATCATATTATTGCATTTTGAATTAATTTTTGTCTTGCCTCTCCATGTACCCTTACTAATTATCATTTTTACTGCATTATGATCTGAAAAGGTTGCATTTATTATTTCTGCTCTTTTGCACTTGTTTGCCATGTTTTTATTCCCTAGTACATGATCTATCTTTGTGAATTTATCATGTGTTGCTAAAACGGTGTATTTTTTTCTTGTGCCTATTTATTTTTCTCCACATATGTATTAATTCTAATTGTTTTCTAAGATTTCATCCACATCTCTTACCTCTTTCTTATTTATTTTTTGGTTAGACTTATCTAGGTCTGATAGAGGAAGTTTCAGGTCTCCCACTAGTATAGTTTTAGGATGTAATATAGAGAGTGATCTATGGATTCTTTCAATGTCTATTTTGCCCTTTTGTTGAAGAACATTGACCAGTTTTCTTCGATAATTTCTTATAGTATGATGGCAAGGTTTTTGTTTACTTCCAGGTTTTCATGTAGGTCTATGATTCTCAAATTGTCTCTCCCGGACCTTTTTTCCAACTCAACCATCTTCTCAGTGAGATATTTCATGTTACTTTCTATTTTGTCATTCTTTTGAGTTTGCTTTATTAATTCTCGCTGTCTTGTGAGATCATTAGCTTCTATTTGCCAAATTTTGGTCTTTAAAGACTGGTTTTCAGCTATGATCATTTGCTTTTCCTTTTCAGTTTTCTCTATCCTGCTTTTCATGACTTCCAGGTGTTTAATTCTGGTGTCCAATTTGCTTATCATTTAATTTTATTTCTGGACTTCTTTTTCTGAGTGTGATTTTATGTCTTTTAAAATGTTATTTTCTTTTTGAACCATTTCCTACTTTTCTTGCAAATTTCTTCTATCTTCTTAATTTGGTTCATCAGCTCAAGTTTAAGTGTCTCAAGAGCTTGTGACCAATTTTCATTTTTTTTTGAATGTTTGGATGTGTTTACTTGTTTGTTGTTCTCTACAGTCTGGATTTTTTCTCCATAAATATTATCCAGGGTCAATGCTTTTTTCTTGTTCTTTCTGGTGGTTGAAGATTGTATTTCTTGGGTGTTGCTGGCCATTCTTTTGTTGGTTTTTCCTTCCCTTCCTAGCCAGAAGTCTGAGTGAGGAGGGAAGTCTCTGTTTATCAAGTTATAGAGTGGTTTTTGCCCTGATGCTATTTTTTGAGTCTCTGTAGTTTCTGCTGTGTGCCACTCCTTTCTACTCTATCTCTGCACCCAATGACTGCATTCCTCAGCCTCCTGGGGTCCCAGGTCTTCCTGGTAAGTCTGTGGTGTTCTCAGCCAGCTCCCAATAACCTAGAGATTATCCCATTCTGACTCTGATTCTGGCAAGCTGACTCTGAGGCTGGTATCATAGGTGGAGTAGGGGAGGTTTGATCAGCTTACATTTTGGTGGGAGTTATTTCATCCCTTATAGTGTGGAAATGCCCAAATCAAGGTTGTGTCCTACAGTGGAGCCCCTTTGCTCTTCTGATTTTTTTTTGTCCTTTTTAGGCACTTTATATTGGTTGCTGTGGGGAGAGGAAAAAGCTTGCTTCTACATTGCAGCCATATTAACCCAGAAGTCCCTAATTCTCATTCTATTCAATTATGAACCTAGTCCAAATTCTGTCCTGGGAGAAAACTTTATCAATTTTGGGAATTAGGAGAAAAAATTATTACATTGTTTGAATCTATCCCTTTGTGCCTGGTAAATAGGACCTGCTGTTTAGAGACAGACCCTTAACCAAAGGCCTTTCTTATATTGAATAGAAACACAGTCAGAGGCCAAAACTAATTAAAGGGATTTTTTCCCTAATTGTATCTCAAGCAACTTATGTGTTTTATCTGAAAACTGGTCCCATATTGATCAATCAGTTATTGTTTCCATGTTCCTCTAATTGTTTATAGAGGGAGGGAGTAGTGTATTATAAGGGGTTGTTTAGTTATAGTTGAGGGGTTCAGTCTTTCACTATAGAGAAGGGAAAAGAGAGGAGAACTTCCCTTCTCACTGCGGGGTTCAGGGGAGACAGCTGATGTTTAGGGTTGGCCCAGAGAGAGGAGAGGGGGTTTGAAGATTTTCCCCCTTCTGCCTTACCTCCTTAACTAAAGCTGCTGTTAATTTTTTTTTTTGTGGTTGGACTTGAATATTTAATATGTGGTCACCAGGGATTTAATTTCTAAATCCCAAAATGAATTACTAAAATAAATGGAATTTACGGTATTTGATTTACAGTAGAGTGTAAAATATTAAGGAAGAGAGAAAGAGAGAAAACTCTGGCTTCCTCTGAGCCAGGTAGAAATTCTAAGACCCTTCTCAGGGAAAAGGAGTCTCAAGATGATGGGCCTTTCTTGGAGGTTCACAACTCCAGAAAGGACAAGGAACTAAGTCATCCTTTCACTCACCATGGTGACAGTCTAAAAGGAAAGCAGTCTGAGGTCTCCTGAATGAGTTCCTCCAGGGTCCAGATCCACAGCCAAGTGTCTTCACTCCAAGTCTGAATGTCTCTCTTCTAGTTTCTCCTCAAGTGTCTGTCTTCCAGTCTTTCCTCCAAGTGACTCTTCTTCACTCCAAGCTTGAGAGACTGATCCTCCAGTACAACTCTGAGTCAGAGTTCTTTGATCTATATCTATGGCCTTTGTGGTCCTCTATTTAAAGATCTTTTTCTCTTGTGTCACCTCTTCTAAATTTCATGTCTACCAATCACAGCAGACACCCTGGAGGGAGGTTCTCTTCTCTTCTCCCCTCTCTATACTGAAAGACTGAACCCCTCAATTACAACTAAACAACCCTTTATAATACACTACTCCATACCTCTGTAAACAATCAGAGGAACATGTAAATAATAACTGATTGATCTGTATGGGACCACCTACTAAATATTCAGGTCCAACCACAAAAAAAAATTAACAATTATTTGGTGACCATGAAGGAACTGCCCACTCTTTAGTTCACATCTTTTTTTTTTGGTTAGATTATAACTTTTTTGGTTAGCTCTCACCTTTTGTAGGTAGTTCGTACCTTTAGTAGTTAGTTTGCACCTTTTTGTAGTTCAAATGGGTAGATCTACTTTAAATACTGAGTTAAGGCTTTTGGGGATTAAAATCTAAAAATAGACTGGGGATTACAATTCAATCTTCCCAATAAAGGAAGAGCTAAGTACTTTCATTGTTACAATCAGGGAATTATAATTTAATCTTCACAATCAAGGAATACCTAAGTATCTTCATTGTTACAATCTGGGAGAGCTAAATCCAATCTTCACACTGCTCTCCCCAATTTTCACTTGTCCCTCTTGTTCCCTCTCCTCTATTAGAGACCAAAGGGTCTCTCCTTGATCTGTTCACTCACACTCAGCTTGGGGAAGAGATAACTTTTAATGTCAACTCAATCAGGTAGTACAAAAGGAATAATGGGCAGGGAAGAATGGGAAACAAACGTGGGAAAAAGGGGTACCTGTCTCTATCTAAACCCTTTTCCTCCCTCCTCGAGTTTGGGGGAACTCAGGGTTTGACAACCTGTGCCCCCTGAGAGGAAGTCAGGTTGACTAACCCTGAGTTTTGCCCCTTGGCCACAGTTCAGACTCAGGGCAACAGGAACTTAGGTAAAGTCTGCTCAGATTTCTCTTCAGAAAGTCCCTTGGATTGGGAAGTGTTGGGGAGAAGGATTTCCAGTCACCAGCAGGAAAAGTGGGTAACACTCAAGAGAAAATCTTTTCCCAACTTCTCTTTTCAGCTTCTCAAGACTGAGAGTCCAACTCCTCTACTAGCCAGAGTCTTCTCCTCCTCCAGATTCCAAACTCCTAGGGCCCCTCCCCCACTTATGTGATCAGTTTAATATACTCTTCACTCTAGCACTTTTATTATGTGCCAGCCTGTCACAGTAGGACACATCTTTTTTCTTAATTCAAGAAACCATACCTGTTTATTCTCCTCAATCTTTCATCCAATTGGTAATCAGATTGCCTAATATTGTATTATTTCCTTTTAATTAATTGCTTTTTCTATGATTAATAAAATCTCTTTCACTCTCTCCTCTGGGTCTAACCTTAAACTGAGGAAAAGGCTTGATCTGATTTGTTAAGCAATTGTCATACATTGCTCAGTACATTGATTTGTTCAGATGTTTCATCTTTTGATTATCAAAGCTCTGCCCTTTGGTCTCCTTTTTTTACATTTTTATCTATTTGTCTATCTACCCACTTGTTCATTCATCTGTTTGTTTTTGTTTTTGTTTTTGTTTTTGGTAGCCTCTGGGTGAAGAGAAACCTTAAATTGGAGTCAGGAAAATGTGAATAAAATCTTGTCTCAGATTATAGATATGTGAGCCTATAAGTCCCTTAAGATATGTAAGATATGTAAGTCCCTTAACTTCTCTCAGATTCACTTTCCTTATCTTTAAAATGGGCATAACAGTAGCACCTATTTGACAAATTTATTTTTAGAATGATGATATAATACAAAAAAGCACTTTGTAAACTTTAAAAATTCTATTTAAATCCTAGCTCTTATTGCCAAGATTACTTCAATAGTCTACTTATTGGTTTCCCTGCCTTGCTTCTCTCCCTATTCCATCCAAACATTACTCAATTGTAAAATTGATCTTCCTAATGAAATGATCTAACCATATCATCCTCTAATCCAGTGGTTCTCAACCTCTCAGTTTGCAGCAATGAGAATACATAATGCATATCAGGTATTTACATTCCAAACCATAACTGTAGCAAAATTATAGTTTTGAAGTAGCCGCCAAAATAATTTTTTGGTTTGGGGTCACTGCAACATGATGAACTATATTGTGGGGTCACAGCATTAGAAAGGTTGAGAATCACTGCTCTAATCAATAAACTGCAATGGCTCCCTATTGCCTCCAGGATCAAATATGAAATCCTTTATGAAGGCATTTAAGATGCTTCATTACCTACTACCTTAAACAATGGTAATCCTCAGACAACATGGGGAGTTTAGGGTTTAGTTTTGGTAGCTTCATTTTAGGAAGAATGGTGACAAATCGAACTGCAGTCAGAGGAAAGTAACTAAGATGGTAAGGGTACTAGAAATCATGGCAAATGGAAAGTTGAAAAGAAAAACTATTTTGTAGATTGAAGCATTTGTCTTCAGGTATTTGAATAAATGTTGTCTCAATTGATCGCTGAGATTCACTCAAGTTCTAGATAGATTTCATAAGTATGTACTATATCTCCTGTATACAGATGAGGAAACTGAGGTTCAAAGAGATGAAAAGTCATAAAGGCAGTAAATAGTAGTCCTGGGAATCCAGCCCAGGAGTTTTAACTCATTGAGTCTTAATTCTGAGTGTGAATTCATTGCTCTTCCCATCAAACCACTGAAATGAAAGCGAGATTGATAGAGGTTATATGATTTGTTCAAAATTACACCTCTGGCTGTGGACTAACTACTGGATTAGTAAAAAGTCGGGCATGCCAAATCTTGTTTTGGCCATTTGCTAGCCATATGTCCTTTGGCAAATTACATAGCTTCTTTAGCACTCAGCTTCCTCATCTATAAAAAGAAGAGAGTGCAATTAATAGCCTCTAAGATCCATTTCAGCTCTAAATCTCTGATTTATGATAAATATTATAGAAATGAGGGAAGCACTTGTCCTCCACTATAAATTTGCCTATAACATTCCTTTTTCCTAGTATACTCTCTCTTCTTTTCAATTCTTCAAGTCCTACATTCAGTGATGCTCTTTATAGCTAAGAAACAGCTGTTCATAGAGTCGTTGTTCTCAAATCCTCCTTCAGCACTTAGAGGTGGAGTGGAAGAAAGAGGGAATTCCTCTCCTTGTGCAATAAGATACTGGACATCCCCTTGGCCATACTTTTGCCTTCTTAATTAAGCTATGATACTGAAATATATGTCTTGAACAGACATTTGTTCTTTGTAAGCAACACCTTAAGGAGTTCATAAAGATAACTTGATTAGAACTTTTGAGGAAGAAGGAGAAGCACTAAGAATGAGAAGCAATCAGAAAAGTAACAAGCATTTACTAAACACCTACTATGTGTAGGGCACAGTGTTAAACACAAAAGAAATGTAGATAAAGTAAGGCCCCTGCCTTCACAAAGCTATTAATTTCAAAGGCAGTAGGAAGAAAAAAACCCATGCACATATATTAAAGATACAAAGTAAAATGTGTTGTGTGCAAAGAGCATTGAATTTGGAGTCATAGGACCTAAGATTAAATCTTGTCTCTATTACCACTTCCTGCATGATTTGAAGTGAATTGCTTCAATTCCCTAATTCTCAGTTTCCTTAGCTTTAAATGAATTCGACAAATTAGATGTGAATGAAGTAGATGAACTCCAAAGTCCCTTTCACTATAATACTATTATACAAAAGGTAGGAAGTCCAGGTTAAGGGTCATGAACAATTTGAGGAGAAATGTTAATCATTCCTTGGAGATCAAGCTGCCCATCAAAAGGTATTTTTGAGATACCTCCTATTAGCCAGACACTGTGCTAGGCACTGGGGATACAAAGACAAAAATTAACCAGTTCTTATCACCATGGAGGTTAAATTCTATAGGCCAAAATCAAAAGGACCCAATTCATTCTTATTTTCACCTATTCACATAGGCTAGGCACACTTTCCTCCCTACTGTATTGCTGATCTTGCCCCACTCCTAATATACAGATTTACCCTAGAATATAATCTGAACTCACTGGGGATCCTTTTCTGAAGACTTCCAATGTACCTCCAAGCATCTAAGGATGGACACCTGAACCACTTTTCTGCTGAGAAATCCTCTGCTTTTACCCAGTCACTCATACCACATACTCCTGTTCTTCACACAATCAAATCTTTGCCTATAATTTGTCACAAATAGCTAGGGATCAGCTTCTAGTTCCATCTGATAGATCACTAGGCACTTCAAGAGCAAATATGAGATCTCTCTTGTGTGCTGTAAGGATGATATTAGAAAATAAGTATTGTTTTATTAGTTTAGGGATAAGAAATATAGTGGCTGGTTTGAGAAAAGAATTGGAGTTTGAAGCAGAGCTGAGAGAGCATGTTAATTTTAGATGTGACAGTTATAACCATTTTTCTGTGTCAATTACTCTCTCTGGCAGTTGGGAGTTGGTCTCTGGCAGTTGGCAGACACACACACACTCAGAGACTCTCTCTCAGGGCTGGAGGAGGTAACATCTTTGCCTCTCTCTCTGTCTGAGGGAAAGATCTGAAGGAGCTCAGTGTTTTCCTTTCCCAACTTGGGAAACACTATTGTCTATCTATTGCAGTTTATATAGATTGATTAAACTCTGAGAAGACCAAAGAGAAACCTGGTCTTTGGTTTGGACTCTGAGACTACTAAGACTCAGAGTTCTAACTTGATTCTTATTAAGACTCAACCAGCTAGCCTTTGTTATTTTATAATTTGAAGGCAAAGTTAAGATTTATAAGGATAATAGCAATGAATTTTATTTAGATAGTATAAATTTGGGTTAGTCAGATCAGGGAGGAGTAGTGCAGCCTGCGAAACACAGGAGAAGAGGTTCCTTGCAGAACTTGGGAGTTCTTTTGGGTGGATTTAGAATCCCTTAGAATTAGAAATCCTTTATTTATCCTTATTTATTTCAATAAATACTTTGTTTTTATAATGAGTCTCTTTAGCGTCCTTGTGCCTGTCCTTGAAGGGAATTTCACATTTAAGCTTAACTTCATCACTGAAGATACTTTTGATTACCTCTATCAAAAGTATACAAAGAGTTTTTGAACAGTTTTTCTATCTATATTTTGTGGAGCTCATCATTATTTTTTAAAAATATTTTTACACTGCTTACTAATAACTATATTTCAAATCACATATACTCACATTTTCACATATGTCTTTTCGCCAGGTAGACTTTCAAGGATCCCCAGATCCTTGAAACCCAGAAAAATAATGTTTTTCCTCTTGGTATCCCTATTGTTTGCCTATAATCTATGGGACCCCACATATAGTAGATAATTAATAAATGTAAACCATCATCATTATTATAAATGTTTCTTGAGAAATGGATGAATGTATAGATGCCCTACAATACTTACTCCCATATTATAATACCCATGTCACCTGGTTCTATTCTCACTCCCCCAATTTCTACTCCAGTCATTGTGAATCTTGAAATTTCTCAGACTTGTGAATGTTAAAAAATTCCCCATTGGGGAATTTTCCATTGGGACAATTCCCTATTGGGACCATTCCCCATTTGGAAAGTGAGAACTCTACTTAGATCAGTAATGTGAAGACCTCTACTCCACCCATACTTAAGACTGCTTTAGGGGAGAAAACTCCTTGCTGAACAAGGAAAAATACTTAAACCCATACTTAAGCCATGCCTATTTTTAGAATTAATACAAAGGGGTGCTAAGTACCTATAAAGGTCAGGCAACTTGTGAACTTACAAGGAGCAAAGAGGTGAAAACTTACTCAGAGATTCTAGTCTATTCTGGTGTAAATTACTCAAAAGTTCACACCTTCTTAGGTGTGAACTAAGAATGGGCTGTCCTTTGAAAAACGTCTACTGTGATTGGTAGATGTAAGAATTTAGGGGAGGTGACAAAGGAGAAAATGCCCTTTAAAAGGAGACGAAAAGCTCTCTCTAAGAAGAGTCAGCTGGGAAAGGCTGCCTTGAAGGGTCTCTCTGGAGACTCTCTCGGGGACATTTCAGATGGAGGATTGAGCTGGTGAAGGCAGCTGAGATGGAGCTGGCCTGGTGTCACTAGAATCCTTGCTTGGACAGATCTTGTGGTGAGTGATTAAGGACTGACTGATCTTTTCTCTTAGGGCTTAGGCCTGGGTTGGCCAGGGCTGCCCTGGGCTGGCCTATCCGTTTCTCACTATTTCCCTTTTTCTCTCTTTCTCTCCTTTTCTTTAATTCCTCATTTGTATTAATTAAAACTCTCTATAAAACCCAGTTGACTTGGGTATATTAATAATTGGGAATATTTTCCTGGTGACCACCTTATATATTGATTTAAAAACAAGACACTGTAGTGAAAACATATTTTCTGCAATCACAATTTACTCATCCACTCTTATATCTACTACAATTTAAGTCTTCCACATTTTAATCACTACAATTTATGACACCCAACTATTTTAATCACTACAGTTTATGGCATATCCTATTTTAACTATTACATCATTTCAAAGAATACTGGTTTAATGATTGTTCCAATCCTTGATGCATGCAGTATCTCTGATTAATGTTAATGATCATCATACAGGAAAGAAAAGAGACCTCAATTGTTCTGAATATTAAAAAAAAACAACAGAAAGATGAAGAGTTGTTTGTGACCATAATTGTAACCAAAAATGAGAACCAGATGGGAAAAGAGGAAAATATGAATAATCACTGTGGAACTCTCCTGAAAGATAACTTTTAAAAAGGATAAACAAAATATCAGCACATTTTCCATTCTCCTGCCATTAATACATTACACAGCTAAAGGAAAGTAAATCCCAAAACTATAAAGGAGAATAATTGTATACTTCCTAAATCACCTCTAAATATCTTTTAAAACCATGTATGAGACACACATATATAAACACAAACAATTTAAACTGTCGTGTTAACTGAACTAAAATTCTGCTAAAGCTAAATGATAAAGGCTACATATGACTCCAGGCTTTAGGCTATTCTAGGCTTGGGATATTTTTTTTATCCTAAGAAAAGATGGTTATAGAATGAGTGACTTGTGACTTTACAAAAGCCTTGGTATTTTTCTTTTATAACCAATCATTTGCCAATATCATTACTGAAAGTCCAGAAAAATGAACAGATTAATACTCACCTACAATGTTAAAAGTACTGTGCTAAATGCTGAGGAAAATATTTTAAATAAGACACAGTCCCTGACCACATATATTTATGGTCTCAGATTGTAATAGAGTATATTAATCATTTCAGTGTTCAATCATAGGGTCCATGAGCTTTATATTGTAGTATATAATTGATACCCTTTGTAATTCTACATATTTTATGCCACTTAAAATATTATTCTGGTGGTCATTTTGGTAGCACATAAACTAAAAAGGTCTATAGTCTTCTTTCTGTTGTCGCTCAGGCATTTTAAATTGTGTATGACTCTTTTTTACTTCATTTGGGATTTTCTTGGCAAAGATACCTGAGTGGTTTGGCAGGTCCTTCTCCAGCTCATTTTACAGATGGAGAAATCAAGGTGAACAGGGTTAAGTGAGTTGCCCAGGATCACATTACTGGCAAAAATCTAAAGTCAGAGTTGAACTAAGGAAGATGAGTAGGACTCCAGGACCAGTACTCTATCTACTGCACTACCTAACTGTACTCCATAGGCTTTATCAGACTGCCAAAAGAAGCCTTGATTCAAGCCTTCTAAAAGACAGCTAGGAGGCACAGTGAGTAGGGAATTGGGTCTGGAGTCAGGAAGAACCCATGTTCAAATCATGTTACCCTAAGACAAGTGGTTCTTCATTTGCCATGGTTTTCTCATCTGTAAAATGAGGATAATAATATCACCTACCTATCAGAGTTGTAGTGAGGATCAAAATTAGATAATAATTGCAAAGCACTTAATACAGTGTCTCACATATTAATATTTATATTATATTATGCAACATATAATAGTGATATTATAAATGAATATATTATTATTAATATCATTATTATTAAAGCATGGTTTCTATGAAAAAATAAATTTAGCATAAATCTTTCATTTAAACAAGTTTTTGTTTTTTGGTTGGTTCTCTTTGTTTTCATGGGGTTAGCTATTTGTTTTTCTTGGCAAATTGCCCTGTGCTTGGTCAGGTACTAGACACTTGAGGTGATACACATACCTACATCCCTACACACACACACACACACACAAGTACTCACATAGACCCTTCCCTCTGGCACATTTCCATTTTTTACTCTGAACTGGTAAGATTTTATTGCATAACTGAAATGCATGTCTCTAAAGGAATTCCTCCAAACTCTAAATTACTTATCTTCCAAAAATAAATGTTTCTGAAGGTGATTCATTTAATAATTAACTTTGCATTGAAATAACACTTTAAGGTGAAGCAATGTAAATATCAAGCACACATACTGGCCCAAACTAACTTTGACCCCTCACCTCTCATTTCCTGATGCAATGTCAGCTCCAAGATGTGTCCAGGCTTTCCTGGGGTATGCACTGTGAAGCTGCACCTTTCCATAAACCCCTGGAGCAAGTAGAAGACATGGACAGGAAATTAATAAGCATAGCAAGAGAAGATCAGTGAAGAGGTTAGATTCCAAAAAAAGAATAATGATAAAAAGTTACATTACAGATGTTGAAAAGTTTACATTTAATCTGATAGGAGCAATGTAGATACTCTAAATATCTTTACATTGTCCCAAGTGCCCTCAAGTGGCAATGATATTGATCATCTGTGGGCTTTGTAAGGAAAGTAAAATGTTATGTAATGTAAGGATGATACAAAGCTTAGAATTAAATCTATTGTCAATCAATAAATATTTATTAAGCACCTACCTTATGCCAGACATTGTATTAAAATCTGTGGATATAAAAAGAGGCCCAAGACAGTCCCTGCTCTAATGGAGTTTATATTATAATGGCAAAGCCAATGTTCAAATAAATAGAAGCAAAGCAAGTTGAATAGAAAATAAATAGTATATCATTAACAGAAGGAAGGTACTGGAATTAAGAGAGGTTGCCTACCAGTAAAAGCTGAGGGTTTAGTTGGGGCTTAAAGAAAGTCAGAGAGGTCAGTATAATCTGCAGAGAAAGCTATCGCCATATTTGAAGAATTGTCTATTAGAATATCTCTGAAAGAGCTGTTCTTAATTTGTTGTTTTGGTATTTTATGTTATTCAGTATGCATGAAGTGTGGTCAGGGTCAATAAAGAGTGCAAATTGTTTCCCAAGGGAGAGGGATTTAGGGCCATTGGCTTTGTTTCCGGTAATTCATGTCAATCTTTTGTCCTGTTACATTTACCAAAGAATATATCTTTAGGTCCTGGGTTTAAAAATATAATTCTAGTCAGACCAAAGGGTTAAAATCTTAACAGAGATTTGCTTGATGAAGTCCAGCTATATTCCTTCAGGTCTTTCTATCCACACATGAAGTGCCAAGCTCCATTTTTAAACATAAAATTCCCAATTCTCCAGGACCCACAATTCTCAACAAATGAGTTTCCCAAGATAAAGAAGACCCCCCCAAAGTTATTTGTGTAATTAACCCACTTTCTGCCTCCTACAACATCTGGAATGATACAGATACTTAAAAATGTTTAGTAATTAGGAAGTATAGCAAAACCTCAATGAATTAGAACCTAAATGAATGGGATTCTAAATGACAGAAATTTTTTCTTCACTGTGATTTATGAGAAAAGGTCAATTTTAAGAGCTCACAATGTTTTTGGAGGGTTAGGAAAAGAGTTAAAAGAGCAATGAAAAAAGGGAAATGAAGAGAAGACAGGGAAAAGGGAAAGAGAAATTAGAAAGGATTTAAAATGAGCAGAGGAAGAAAGGAGAAGAAAGTGAAGAGAGTAAGGGAGATTATGAAAAGAACAGAAGAAAGAAAAGGACAGGTGAGAAAAGGAATGAAAAGTAGACAGGTGAGGTGGAGAGAGAAGAGGATAACAGAGGAAAGGAGAAGAGAAAAATAGAGAAAAGGAGGAAGAAAGGACTTCCCAGTTATAGCCTGGGTTATTAATTTTTTTTTAATCTCTTACCTTTTCTATGTCTATAGACTTTAAAAAAGGAGAATGGTCTTCATGATGCAAGAAAATGGCTTTTGGCAAGCAAAATAGAGAAAAGGTTGATGCTTAATTCTTAACTAGTCAGACATTTCAAATTAATCAATTAATGCACTATTTCTTTGAACATTATTATTAATGAATATTAAGAGAAGTTAAATCTATCATTTATGTTGCAATTTTACTTGCTTCATGGCGGATAATTATGGATCAGCATGAAAGGGGGAAAAACCCTACTCTTTATTTGTTCACTTCATTCTAGTACCACAAAGATTTGATAGAAACTCAATTGTGAGATCCTTAAGGGTATATATTATCATCTTTCTGTCCTTACAATACCTGGCACTGATCCTCAAACATATTAGGTGCTCAATAAGTATTCACTGAAGATTAGGAGGTTGATGATAACAATAACTGAATAAATTCATACCACCAACCCAATAAATATAATTGTTTCTACTCTTTTTCATGAACTGACCCCCAGAGAGGCTTAACTGAGCATCTAGGATGTACTAGATGGTGCTCAAAACCTTTATACAGAGTATGGCCCTTGATTGGAGAGAGTGGAGAGTGGACATTGAATAGTTCCCTAAGATCAGCCATTTAAGGAGGGGACCAAAGTGGAAACTTTATCACTTCCCATCTGATTGTAGGACTTTTATCATTCTCCTACTCAGGGTACTAACTCTCCCTTCCCTCTTCCAAATCACTAGCTTTTTGCTTCATTTTATGCATTTTCTCCCCTGTAATAGAATCTTATATTCTTGAAGGAAAGGAGTGGTTTTTGTCTTTTTTTTAAATTCATAGTGCCTGCCATGTAGTGGGTGCTTAGAAAATGATTATTGACTTATTGGCTGATACTTAAGATATATTCTTTTAAATTATATAATTTTAAAAGAATCTGTAAGAAAAGAACCTTAAAATAGTATACCTATATTAGTTATATTTTAATTAAATATGGAACTTATGTGAGATCAGAAAACATCAGAATTGCCCAAGTGGTAGAGGGAGGGAAAAAAGAAGGAGGAAAGGAAGAGAGACAAACAGAGAGGGGGGGGGGAGAAATGATATAGAAATAGATGAAAGATAGATACATACATTGACAGGTGAATAGATGGATTATGTGGCATCATCAGTTGTGAATAGGTAGAAAACAAATTTTAACATTTTCTAGAACCAATAAGAAGTAATTATCTAATGCTTAATGGTGTTAAGAGCCCTTAGAGGGACCCTGAGAAATGAGAAAGTGACACTTTCACAACCTTTACTATCCAATATAGAATGACCTAACTCAATAAAATGTCAGATCCTAGGAAAACAGATAACAAGCTTATAATTGCTATTATTTAAAACTTAGTTATTTGTAGGACACAATATATGTGCCTAAGAAGACAATATAGATTTTGTTCTCTTCTGACACTCTTTTTTTCAACCCTTACCTTCTTTCTTTGAATCAATACTAAATATTGGTTCCGAGGCAGAAGAGCAGTAAGAGCTAAGCAATTAGGGTTAGGTGAATCCCCAGGGTCACAGGGTTAGGAAGAACCTGAGGTCATATTTGAACCCAGGATATCCCATCTCCAAGTCTGGCTCTCTATCCACTACCCATTAGCTACCCTTCTATAACACTCTTTTCAGTGGGATCCATCATTGGAACATCAGCAAATGTAAAGACTGACTTCCAAACCTATTTCACAGTGATTTTGATCAATTAGAAAGATTTCATAACTAATAAAATCTACCCAAAATTATCTGATAAGTCCATGTAAGAGTAGATTCACATAAAGCCTCCTTCCTACTTCTAAATAAAACAAGTATGTATGTATAGCATGTATATATTTAATTTGATTTTAATCCAAAAGCTTGATTGCAGTGTAACTACTTCTACCAATGAAAATCAGTGCTATATTAATAAACTTAAAGAGTTGTGTGGAACACTGAGAAACTTAGTGACTTGCTCACTGGGTCACATAATTAGTATGTGTCAGAGGCAGCACTTGAAGCCATGACATTTTGATTCAAAGCTAGATCTGTATTCAAGTGTACCATGATATCTTTCTATATTTTATTTACTTAATTTAAAACAAAACAAATATATAAAATATAAATAAACATATATTCCTACCAAAAGTTCCTGGAGCAATATTAATTCCATCCAAACGGTCACAATAGTCTCCCTCAGAGGCTCGAAGCTGAATCAAGAGTTTCTGCCCTTTATGTAAGGGCTCAGGAAAAGTACCTATTTAATAGGAAAAGTTTTCCAGTAACTTCATTTGAAGATTAAGGATTATGTTAGAATTTCAAGAAGGCAAAGATAAGTGAATTATATTAGACTATGTAGATGAATTACAGATAATATGCCTCTAAATTATATACATATGCACACAGATACCCATACAATGAATGAGTTAATTATTACTATTTAGATCTGCTCATTCAAGTAAGCTTGACAGGAATATTTACTAAATAACATTTTAATTTACTTGTATGTGAGTGTGTATGTGTGTATACAAGATTTATATGAAGAATTAACATTTTTTTCCAACACTGACAGCAAGAATAAGGCCAAGGAGAGTTATTTCTCTGTGGAAATTTTTGCCTCTCCTTTTTATCTGGTGGTATAGCCATGGTTACACCAAACTAATGTATCCCATAAGGTAGTGATGGAGGATAAGAAAGAGGTACACTAAAGGTAGAGGGAGAAATGAAGCCAACATACATATTGGATTACAAACACATACAAAAAAGTTGAGAAATGAAAAATAAATTTAGAATAATTATAGATTTATATTTATATTGACTATGTTTTCCATTTTATATTTGTAAGCAAATATATATAATTTTTATATTTGCAAGCATATATATTAATATTTACATATAGAATATTATATATTGACCCTCATTTAAAAGAAAAATATATACTGCACTTTACACATATTATCTAAATTGCAATTTAAATATTCTGCCATAATTTGAGCAGTGATCAGATTCTTCTGTCTCATACTGAAAAAATAGAATAATAAAGATATAGAGGAACATAGAGATTATCTTGTCTCTTTTCCCCAAATGTATTTTAATTGACATCTTTTGATTTTACATTGCCTACATTTCCAGTATATCTTTGTTCCTCCTGGAGTGCCACTTCATATAAGAGAATGTTGCAAACGAGCCCTCTTATAATAGTGCTTCCAAATCCATTGGAAATCTTGAGAGCTTTCTAGTATATATGAGCTGACATTGCAATGAGTCCATTCATTATATGTAAAGAAAGTACAATAACAAAATTATTGCCTACCAACTGCTACTAAATGAAATTAAATAGTAAACTCTACAAACCTCATTTGTAAATATTTCAATCCCATTACATGTTTCAGAGAGCATTCATACCTTTATGGATCATTCTTCAAAGGCATAGCTTGGTCAAGTAGACCAGTATTTTAATCACCACATTTCAAATATGGAGGAGAGACAGAGTCAGAGACATTAAGCGAATCTGCCTAAGGTCACACAGCAAGTCAAGAAGAGATCAAGGATTAGAACTCACAGCCTATGAATTTCCAGTATGTGGCTTAACCCACTAAGCTATGCTGCCCCTCTGTGTAGGTAATAGAATTTATGCTATCAGCAGAACCACTAATGTGTTCTCTCAGCCAATATGAAGATGTTGCTAGAGCAGAAAGAAGGGGAACAGAGAGGAGGGGGGACGTTAAAGCAAAGGCGTGTGGTGTAGCCCTTATCTTGTGGTGATAAGTCTGTACAGTAAGCTGTATTCCAACTGTGATTTCATTTATTTCACGGAGGGTAGTTTACAGTCTTGGAAAAAAATGGCCTAGCATTAAACAGATACCAGGGAGGAAAAAGTAGGACAGTTTTTGCCCTAGAGAAATGTATGCAGAGTCCAGCAAAAAAAGAGTTCAGCGTTCCTCTAAAATTAGAGATTAAATCAATTATGCAACACAAAACTGCAGCAGATGTGGTGGATTTTTTTTAACGTCTGTGCAAAATTAGCCAGCTTGCCATGATCTTCCAGTATCTGAAATGACCAGAGTTTTTATTTGGTTGGTCTCATTGGTCCAAGAAGTAGAAAGATAGTGGAATAGAGAGAGAAGAGGTAGCCTATATGAGAAATCCTAGAAAAGAGTCCTTTCAACTTTAAAATCAAGTGATTTTTGGGGGGTAGGTAAAAGAATGTAGAAAGAAAACTCTGAAGGGCAGCTCTCTCCCTTTATTCCCAGATTGAGCAAAAACAATGACAAAAGCAAGAAGGCATTCTCTCCAGCATGCACTACAACCATAATTTGGAGCAATCAACTACAAAGCAGAAGGCTCTTTCTACAGAATGTGGACAATCCTTGGTTTTTATTTTCCTACTCAACCACCCATGACAGAGAGACTTTTGAGAATAAAGATACATTTATATAAGGGCAGTTAGGTGGCACAATGAATAGAGTACTTGGCCTTTAGTCAGGAAGCTTTATCATCCTGATGTCAAATTCAGCTTCAGGCACTTTTTTTTTTTACCCTGGGCAAGTCATTTAATCCCATTTGCCTCAGTTTCCTCATCTGCCAAAGGAGCTGGAGAAAGGAATGGCAAACTGCTCCAGTACCTTTTCCAAGAAAACTCCAAATGAAGTCAAGAAGAGTCAGATACAATGGAAAGAACTAAACAACATAAAATAAATTAATATACTTATAATGAACTTCTTTACTGGAAAAAGATGTACTTTGCAGATACTTTCTAAATTGTAATTTAAACTAAGTTGCAATTTAAATATACTGGTACAATTAGTAGTAATCAGAATCTTTTATCCCAAAATGGGGACATCAGAATAATCAAGGAAGAAAGGATGTTGGAGATTATCTAGTTTCTCCCCTTCCAGAAAGTCATTCTTACAGCAGAATGAAAAGATTAAAAAAGAAAAAAAGATTAGCACACTAAGTGATATATCAACTAAGTCTTATGTATGTAGTATTCCATACCCCTAGCTGTTTACCTCTATTAAAAAAGAGGGAGGAATGAATTCTCATGTCCTCTTTGGAGTGAAGTTTGGTCATTATAATTTCACAGTATCTAGTTGCAATTTTTTAACAGTTTAGTCATTTTTCAGTCATGTTCAACTCTTTATGACCTCATTAGGGGTTTTCTTAACAAAGATACTAGAGTTGTTTGGCATTTCCTTCTCCAGCTCAATCTTCAGATGAGGAAACTAAGGCTCAAAGAGGTTAATTTCTTTCTAATGGATTAAGTAATTGGAACCTCTGTCTTCTGGTGAACAATAAATGTTTGATGAATTGTCTCAATATAAGTACTGCTTAATTGATTTGTATCTTTTTAAAGCTCTGAAACTAGTTTGTTCCTTGGTAAAGTAGATTCCAGCTGCTTATTTGTAAGTAGGTTAGATTTCTTATATGGCTCCTAATATTCAGATATAATATAATATAATGGGGAAAGAGATAGAAAACTGGGTCTGTAAGTACTCAGGAAAAGCTCCTGGCCTCAGTCATTTATTAGCTCTATGACCTTAACCTCTGTTTCCCTCAGTTTCTTCATCTGTAAAATGGAAATAATAATAGTATCTATATCCCAGGACTGCTGTAAGGCAGTATAAGTATAAGATAATTATACACATAATAATTTCTATATAAATGCTATTGCTATTAGATACAACCCATATATTAAAAATTTTAGTCAGCCCTAGTCTTCTTCTGTATAGTATGGGGCTGTGACCCATATTTGAAGTCTATACAAATTGCCTACCTAAATTGCCTACCTAAAATTCCATGGTTCTCCACCTATCTCACAGAGAATTTTCACTTCTCTGAATTACATTTATTGTCAATGCTACAAAATTAATAAATTAAATGTTTTCTAATCGCACTTGTTTTTATGCTTCATAGACTTCATAAGTCTGTAAGCTTTTTGAGGAAAGAAAATATTGATTCATACCATTTGACCTCCCATAGCACCCAATACTATGCTTTATTTGGGATGGAATGGAGGTTTGTGTGATGGGACAGGATGCCTCCAGATCTATGAATTTAGTAGCACTTGGAATTCCTAGTGTTGAACTTTCCTCTACTAATGATGATACATGGCTCATCTTTAATATATAGTCATAGAAGGTTGCCCAGGATACCCAGAGTCTCATTGACATATTCCTGATCGCCCTGCTTATATGTGAACTCAAAACTTCATGCTTTTAAGAAAAACCCTGTAATTATATGTATATGTGACCCTTGGTCAGAAGTCTCCCTTCTCTCTTCCCCATTTACAACTCAATGGTTTAGGGGATTGTGGACAAAGTATAGGAGATGAAAATCTATGCAAAAAACAACACAACAACCTTAAAGAAATGATTGTGCTGAGAATTGTGGCAAACACCTGGAATCTCTGATCTTAGGAGGCTGGAAGGAAGGAAGGAAGGAGGGAGGTAGGGAAGGAGAGAGGGAAGGAAAGAAGGAAGGGAGAAAAGAAGGAAAAATGGGAGGGAAGGAGGGAGGGAGAGAGGGAGGGAGGGAGGGAGGGAGGGAAGGAAGGAAGGAAGGAAGGAAGGAAGGAAGGAAGGAAGGAAGGAAGGAAGGAAGGAAGGAAGGAAGGAAGGAAGGAAGGAAGGAAGGAAGGAAGGAAGGAAGGAAGGAAGGAAGGAAGGAAAGGAAGGAAAGAAGGAAAGGAAGGAAAGAAGGAAGGAAAGAAGGAAGGGAATGAAGGAGGAAAAATCAATGGATTTCACCATCTCTCTAAAGATATAGATTATACTGGAAAGAAATTAAAGAGATGAAAATTTCCCCTTTTAATATAAACAAGGCAATAGCCTAAACACCTCAGTTATTTTTTAACTAAAGCAAAGCTACCTCTAGTTTTCTCCAGAATTTGTTAGTTTTCAAAACCTATGATAAATTTCTTAAACAGATTTATGAGGTAGAATAACCTTTTTTTTTTTAAAGAGTAAAATTTTAAAATAACCAAAAGTTATCTAATGCAATGTTTGGTAAATGAAGTAGTCAATGCCTCAAATATCACACTGCTAGACATATGCTCTAAGGAGATCAAAAAAGAGAATGAAAGTTCCCATATATACCAAAATGCTCATAGCAGTACTTTTTGTAAACACAAAGAATGTAAAACAAATAAGATGCCCATTGCCAGGAAAATAAAAAAAAAATAAATTGTGCTGTGTGTATATATATATATATAATATATATATATTATATATATATAGTGCCATCAGAAGCAATGAATATGAACTATGTAGAGGAGCATGGGAAGGCTTATGTGAACTGATTCAATGTGAAATAAGACGAGTCAGGAAAGCAACATTTTCAATCACTATGGCAATATAAGTAGAAAGAAAAACAAAAAGTTATTCCACAAAGTGGACATTATATAATATAATGATCAAGCTTGTACTGAAATAAAAAGAGTATATACTTCCATCCCTTCCTGGCAGTTTTGAGACATAAATATAGAACACTGAAAAGGCTTGTTTTGCTGAATTAATTTTTTTCTTCCCCTTCTATTTTTTAAAAATACCTAGGTAAGAAATATAGGATTATATTTGAGAATTAGTAATATAAAAACAAAATATATCAATAAAATGAAAATATTAAGACTATGAAAATAAAGTAAATTCATATGTGGCTTCTAAATTAGTTTTGGAGACAATTCCAAAAGATGAGTTTCAAAAAGTATCCTAAGTAATAGTAACACTATTGGAATAATTAGATAGTCTATAAAGTTAAAAGCATTAAATATTCTTTGATCCACGTATGCATGACTATTATCACAGTTTTGATAATGCCCTAGAAGCCAGAACTATCCTAGAAATAGGAAGCTGGCCTTCTGGGATAAGGAAGTCCAAATGTCAATCTAGAGAAATAGATGGAAAAATCATACTCCACCCAAAAAAGAACCTGAAATAACACACCAGTAAAAATTCTTAAGAAAATACACCAGGATAGAAAGGAATGAATCAAAGGGGAATAAGAACTTCAAAGTCATTGAGTCATTATTATTTCTAGGAAGATAAAGAAAGTATCCACCAAACTATGACTGGCTGAGGAGGGAATCAGTCTTTGGAGGCCACATTCAGGAAGCCAGAGAAGATAAAACATTTTTAAAAGTTCACAATTATTAGGGCCTTGTGGATAGAAGATGGCTCTAAGTTCTTAGCTGTCTAGCATGTCATCTATGGCAAAGAATCTTTAAAGGCCAAATAAGAAAAGTCCAGCCTCAAGCTACATTCTCTTCACCACCACTGTCCAGCTCACCTCTACCACAAACGGAGGTTTTAAACTTGTAGAAATTCAAAACTAGAAGAACTCTTAGAGGTCATCTGATCTAGTCAATACCTGAACAAAACTCCACAATTTAACTTATCTAAAAAAGTGTTCTTTCCTCCTTTGCTTGCAATTCTCAAGTGAGAAAGACTTACTATGTCCTAATTTAATGTATTGGACTTTGAGTATCTCTTGTTAGGGATGGTTTCTTCATGTCACTTTACTTCTCTGTAACTCCTAATTGCTCCTAGTTCTGTCCTCTGAGGTCAAAGGGGAAAACATAGTAACCTTAATAATACCTTTGTGGATATTTTCAATGTCGTCTAACACAAGCCCTACTCTTGTAGCTTTGGGCCATATACAAATTTCAACCCATTTTTCTTCCAAAAAGCATCTTTATACTTGAAAATAGTAATCATTTGCTCCCTATGTCTTTTATTTACAAGGATATGTCTTTAACTAATATACAAAATTCCTTTTAACTAATCTGCATACAGCATGATTTCACTGCCTTGTTTATCTTTATCTGGACATTCTCTAGTTTGTATATATACATATTCATATATATATACATATATTACAAAAGGAATACTGTCCAGTCTTTTATTAATATTTTCTAGATTTTTACCAGGAATATAAATAAACCTCTCTGACCTATAGTTTATAGGCTCTACAGTCATTTCTTCTTGGAAACTAAAGGCATTTATTTACCTACTTTTCTCCAACTCTATGACTTTTCTTCAGTCATTATCATTTTTATTTTTAAAATAATTACCTCTATACATTAAAAAGTAGTTCCTTATACACAGACCACAAAAAAGTATTCACTACTAAGTTATGAATCTTATTTCAAAGTATGAAATAAACTTTACACCTTACTTTCACTGTTGTCTTGCTTGACTTCCTTCAGGACATGCTACTTCCAGACAGATAGCCCAGTAAGCTGCAAGCTGCACATTTCTCTTGTCCTCTGTGCTTGGGGACCCAAAAGCTCATTTGCCCACAGTGAAGCTCACTTTGCTGGTAGTTTCTTGCTGGCTGGTATTTTAGGCATTAGCAAGCAAGCAGGATTCATCTTGGGTCTTGGGTGATTTCAGGGTTCTAAAGTCCCTAGGAATCCCCTGGGATACCATAGAGGGTTCTAAAGCTACAGCACTCTGAAATAAGGTATACCTGGCTCAAAAAGAAAGAGAGTAGATATTTGAAGTATATTGACTCAGACAATCCAGGGCTCACTATTCCACTTAAAAGCATAGCAGGAGAAGAAGCCAGGACCTGGAACATATCTTCATTTGGGGTGGAAGAATATATTTACTGTAGTTTTCCAATGGGCCCTTGGATACTATTTGGTCCAAGTTTTTGCTGGAGGAGATTATGAGGAAATGGACATCTCTCTCAAGGGACTCATATTGGTTAGAAGTTTTCACTATGGCTTTTCAAAGATCATTCATTGAGAATAGCTCTGGAATTACATACCACCAGTTCTTCAAGATCCTGGTATGTGCCACCAGAGAGGAGATGTTAAAAGACTTATGAGCTTATTTATTACCATGCTGAATTTACTTTGACTAGGAATCTGAGAGCTCAGAACACCATTAACTTCAGACAAGACAGAGCCAGCTTATTCAAAAGAAGGATCTCGAAAGAAGGCCATATTTAATTGTTATATTGATGGGGGAGGGGGGAAGATGGATAGAAACATTCTGGTCTACCTAATTACCTGAATCTTTGCACTGAAGAATAAAATTCGTTTTTAAGGCTCTTATATTTTTAATCTCTCTCTTTGATTTTTAGTTTAAATCTTTATTTTCCTGTCATGAAAAATATTAAGGTATACAGAAAGCATGTGGTACCAAAGAAGTCCAAGGATTGATGAAGAGTAAATAAGGAACAATAAAAGAGATTAAAAGAAGGAGATACCAGTGAAAGACAGGAGCACTGAGTATGAAGTCTAAACAGGACAAATAGTATAAGAACATCCACAATATAAAGACATGAGTTTTGGCCTTATAGAGAGTGAAAGAATTGAGATATCAGAGGTTTGATAGTTCTTATGAATATTGAGATAATGGAGATATCTAGAAAGATAGTAGTGGGGGAAGGAAGAGGAAGAAAGCAAGCTAGGAGCACCCGACATCCAAAAAAGAAACTGAAATGATTCCTGGGTGGGTAGAAGGAAATAGCAAAAACTGAGAAAGGATAAGGCATGGGCTTTGAATGATAACAAGAAGGAAGAAGTCCTTTTTACTAATTAAATATCTTGACATAAAATCCAGAATTAACTTGCTTTATAAGTAAACTTTAAATCTATATTACATGACATTATCATAGGATTCCAACACAATCAGGCCTTAGTTTTTCAGGGTTCTAAGCCTATTATCCCCAAAGCACAAGATTTTCTGTCTTTCTTTTATTTGTATCTTATAGGTTAATTTGAATCAGAAGGCAAGGGCTAAATATAAACCCACTTTATACACAGTTTAGAATGTCATTAGTATTCAATTAAAGGTAAATGACAATAGTATCCAAAGAAGGTATCAGATCCTTCTTCTCCCTAATGAGTATTCATTTCTCAGGTCCTATTCACTGAACTCAAAATAATAAATTAGCATGTTAGCTATTCTGTTCTATTGATGCTTAGATTACCATAATGCATTAATTCAATTCAATTAAACAAATTTATTGAGCACCTACCACAGGCAGAGCTAGGTAGGCACAGTGATACTTTCAAGATATACTGGGGAAACAATAGCCCAAAGGCCAAATTCAGCCACTTGCTTAAATTCATCTGTCCTGAGCAGTAGAGTATGAGATGATAATACTGTGGCAGCTGAGCTGGAACTCAGAATGTTATTTTCCTACTGATGTATGGCTGTGGTGATTCTCTTAAGAACAGAGCCTGGGAAGCTTTGATAAGAGTGGTTCAAAAACTGTGAACAGAATTAAACTTATTTTTTTTTTCCTGGAAGAATTTTTCACCGCATGTTTGGTTTCCACAATATACATTTAACTCTACTAAGACACCAGTCTCTCAACAAATTCCTCTTTGGATGGTTCATTATGTTGTACATGCGACTTTGGGTTACCAATGGCTATGGCAATACAGTATAAAGTCTTTCAAGTTCTACAAAGCTGCAAAGGTTGCAAGTCTGGACCCATAGATGCTCTGCATATCTAATGTCTGAGAACCAGATTTGGTAAGTTAAGAAGCTTATCTCAAAAAGGATTTCCATCAGAAGGCCTACAAAGGATTTGGTATGCATAAATGAGGAAAGATCCTGCAAATACAGAAATTATGACTTCAGACAATTGAAGATTCTGTGACAGAAAAGAAAAAAGCATGTTGCTAGGCTCTGAATACTGAAAAAAAAAAAAGTGTTGCTACAAAAGAGAATAGGGTGTTCTCATCCCATAAAGGACAAGCATAAGGCAAGGCAATTTTTTGAATGTTGAATGTCAAAAAGACTTTATACAGGTATTCTAAATTGGTGGATAATTTTTCTTATAAAGCTCTGGAATACATGCCCTTCCTCCTTCTTCCTCTTCCTCTCTTATATCTTCCTCCCTTTTCTTCTATTTTCTCTCTATGTGGGTGTCTCTATCATTCTTTTGACTTTATTTTATTGTTTCTTTGCATCTCATGAAATCATCACCTTCCATTTCACTTGCCCATTTCTCATTTATAATAATTATTTTCTTCAGTGATCTTTTGGCAACTTTTCCCCATTCAACCAATTCTGATTTTTATAAAGTAATTTTTATCAGTTAAATTTTGAACATCTTCTTCCATCTGACCAAATCTGTTCTATTTAAGATGATGTTTTCCTCAATATTTTTGTGCATCTTTTACCAAGCTATTATGTTTTCAATTATTTTCTTCCTTTGTTCTCATTTTTTACCTACATTTCCTCTACCAATCATAATTAATCTTGAAAATCATTTCTTTGCTCTTCAAGGAATTCTTGTTGGGCTTATGTCCAATTAACATTTTTTTTCTTTGAGGCTTTGCTTGTAACTATTTTGACTTGTCTTCTGAGTTTGTATCTTTATCCTTCATGTCACCATAGTAGATTTTATTGTCAGGTTCTTTTGTTGTTATTTGCTCATTTTTCTACCTCATTTCTTAATTTTAATTGTATGTTAAAGTTGGGCTCTATTCCCAGTGCATCAAGCTTCAGACTTTTTCACACTGCTGTTTTCAGGTCTGGGGCATCAGAAATTTCCACTGTTTCTAAGATAGTGTGATCTAGAAAGAGATATGATTACTGATCTCCTGGTCTTCACTGTCGTCCTTAACCAAGAAGAATACTCAATACTGCTCCTGAAGACCTTTGATCCTTTGGAACAAGAAGTGATATTTCTTTTGGTTCACTCTCCTGGGATCCCACTACTTGACTGAAAGTACTCCTTTGTATCCTCGAACCAGAAGTGGGAATAGGCAATGAAGTTGTCAAATAGCATCTGATCCTTCACCCAGTGCTACCATCAAAGTCCTCTGTAATCTCTTTATGGCTAATTTCCAGGTCCCCTTATAGTCTGTGGCTTGAGAGCTCCTAAAGCTTCTGATATTTCTATCACCACCTCTAAGTCCTACCACTAGTGTTTCATTCATGAGAGCTCTAGAATAGCCTCTACCACTATGTCACAGATTTCTCTTTCTGACCTCCTAAGTTGTCTTGGGGTAAAAGAAAATTTAACTTTGACCTTTTGTTGACTCTCACTCCATAATTCAATTTGAAACATTATTTTTAAAATAATATTTTATTTTATCATTTCCAAGCATCATTCATTAAAGACAAAGATCATTTTCTTTTCCTCCCCCCACCCACCATAGCTGACATGTGATTCCACTGGGTATCACATGTGTTCTTGATTCGAACCCATTGCCATGTTGTTGGTATTTGCATTAGAGTGTTCATTTAGAGTCTCTCCTCTGTCATGTACCCTCAACCCCTGTAATCAGGCAGTTGCTTTTCCTCGGTGTTTCTACTCCCACAGTTTGTCCTCTGCTTATGGATACTGTTTTTTCTCCTAGATCCCTGCAGATTGTTCAGGGACGTTATACCGCCACTAATGGAGAAGTCCATTACATTCGATTATATCACAGTGTGTTTGTTTTTGGGTACAATGTTCTCCTGGTTCTGCTCCTCTCTCTCTGCATCGCTTCCTGGAGGTCATTCTAGTCTCCATGGAATTCCTCCACTTTATTATTCCTTTTTGCACAATAGTATTCCATCACCAACATATACCAAAATTTGTTCAGCCATTCCCCAATTGATGGGCATCCCCTCATTTTCCAATTTTTGGCCACCACAAAGAGCGCAGCTATGAATATTTTTGTACAAGTCTTTTTGTCCATTATCTCTTTGGGGTACAAACCCAGCAGTGCTATGGCTGGATCAAAGGGTAGACATTCTTTTATCACCCTTTGGGCAAATTCCAAATTGCCCTCCAGAATGGTTGGATCAGTTGACAACTCCACCAGCAATGAATTAATGTCCCTACTTTGCCACATCTTCTCCAGCATTCATTACTTTCCTTTGCTATCATGTTAGCCAATCTGCTAGGTGTGAGGTGATACCTCAGAGTTGTTTTGATTTGCATCTCTCTGATTATAAGAGATTTAGAACACTTCTTCATGTGCTTATTAATAGTTTTTATTTCTTTATCTGAAAACTGCCTATCCATGTCCCTTGCCATTTATCAATTGGAGAATGGCTTGATTTTTTGTACAATTGATTTAGCTCTTTATAAATTTGAGTAATTAAACCTTTGTCAGAGGTTTCTATGAAGATTTTTTTCCCAATTTGTTGTTTCCCTTCTGATTTTAGTTACATTGGTTTTGTTTGTACAAAGGCTTTTTAATTTGATGTAGTCAAAATTATTTATTTTACATTTCGTGATTCTTTCTATGTCTTGCTTGGTTTTAAAGTCTTTCCCCTCCCAAAGGTCTGACATGTATACTATTCTGTGTTTACCCAATTTACTTATGGTTTCCTTCTTTATGTTTAAGTCATTCACCCATTTTGTATTTATCTTGGTGTAGGGTGTGAGGTGTTGATCAATTCCTAATCTCTCCCACACTGTCTTCCAATTTTCCCAGCAGTTTTTATCGAATAGTGGATTTTTGTCCCAAAAGCTGGGATCTTTGGGTTTATCGTATACTGTCTTGCTGAGGTCGCTTGCCCCCAGTCTGTTCCACTGATCCTCCTTTCTTTCTCTTAGCCAGTACCAAATTGTTTTGATGACTGCTGCTTTGTAATATAGTTTGAGGTCTGGGACTGCAAGGCCCCCATCATTTGTGTTTTTTTTTCATTATTTCCCTGGATATCCTTGATCCTTTGTTATTCCAAATGAACTTTGTTATGTTTTTTTCTAAATCAGTAAAGAAATCTTTTGGGAGTTCAATGGGTATGGCACTAAATAGATAAATAAGTTTGGGTAGGATGTTTATTTTTATTATATTGGCTCGTCCTATCCATGAGCAGTTAATGTTTTTCCAATTGCTGAAATCTAGTTTTAATTGTGTGGAGAGTGTTTTGTAGTTGTGTTCATATAGTTCCTATGTTTGTCTTGGGAGATAGATTCCTAGGTATTTTATTTTGTCAAAGGTGATTTTGAATGGGATTTCTCTTTCTAGTTTTTGCTGCTGAGCTGTGTTGGAGATATATAGAAATGCTGATGACTTATGCGGGTTTATTTTGTATCCTGCAACTTTGCTAAAGTTGTTGATTATTTCAATTAGCTTTTTGGTTGAATCTCTAGGATTCTTTAAGTAGAACATCATGTCATCTGCAAAGAGCGATAACTTGGTCTCTTCCTTGCCTATTTTGATGCCTTCAATTTCTTTTTCTTCTCTAATTGCTACTGCTAGTGTTTCTAGTACAATGTCAAATAGTAGAGGTGATAATGGGCATCCTTGTTTCACTCCTGATCTTATTGTGAATGCATCTAGTTTATCCCCATTGCAAATGATATTAGCTGATGGTTTTAGATATATACAGTTTGTTATTTTTAGGAATGATCCTTGAATTCCTATGCTTTCTAGTGTTTTTAATAGGAATGGGTGTTGTATTTTATCAAAGGCTTCTTCTGCATCTATTAAGATAATCATGTAATTTTTTGTCATTTTGCTTGTTGATGTGGTCAATTATGTGGATGGTTTTCCTAATATTGAACCAACCCTGCATCCCTGGTATAAATCCTACTTGATCATGATGGATGACCCTTCTGATCACTTGCTTGAGTCTTTTTGCTAGTATCCTATTTAAGATTTTTGCATCTCTATTCATTAGGGAGATTGGTCTATAATTTTTTTTCTCTGTTTTTGACCTGCCTGGTTTTGGAATCAGTACCATATTTGTGTCATAAAAGGAGTTTGGTAGAACTCCCTCTTTGCTTATTATGTCAAATAGTTTGTATAGTATTGGGATTAACTGTTCCCTGAATGTTTGATAGAATTCACTTGTGAATCCATCGGGCCCTGGGGATTTTTTCTTAGGGAGTTCTTTGATGGCCTATTGAATTTCATTTTCTGATATGGGATTATTTAAGAATTCGATTTCTTCTTCTATTAATCTAGGCAGTTTGTATTTTTGTATATATTCATCCATATCACCTAAATTGGTGTATTTATTGCCATATAATTGGGCAAAGTAATTTTTAATCATTGCCTTAATTTCCTCTTCATCGGAGGTGATGTCCCCCTTTTCATCTTTGATGCTGTTAATTTGCTTTTCTTCTTTCCTTTTTTAAATTAGATTGACCAGTACTTTGTCTATTTTGTTTGTTTTTTCAAAGTACTAGCTTCTTGTCTTATTCATTAAATCAAGAGTTATATCACTTTCGATTTTATTAATTTCTCCATTAATTTTTAGGATTTCTAATTTGGTTTTCTGCTGGGGATTTTTAATTTGATTGCTTTCGAGTTTTTTTTATTTGCATTTCCAATTGATTGATCTCTGCTCTCCCTAGTTTGTTAATATATGCACTCAGGGATATGAATTAACCTCTGATTACTGCTTTGGCTGCATCCCAAAAGGTTTGAAAAGATGTCTCACCATTGTTATTTTCCTCGATTAGGTTATTAATTGTTTCTATGATTTCTTCTCTAACTAAATGATTTTGGAGTATCATATTGTTTAATTTCCAATTAGATTTTGAGTTGGTTTTCCACATACCATTACTGATCGTTATTTTTATTGCCTTGTGATCTGAAAAGGCTGCATTTATTATTTCTTTTCTGCATTTGTGTGCCATGTTTCTGTGACCTAGTGTATGGTCAATCTTTGTGAATGTGCCATGTGGTGCTGAGAAGAAGGTGTATTCCTTTTTGTCCCTATTTATTTTTCTCCATATGTCTATTCATTCTTATTTTTCTAAGATTTCATTCACTTCTTTTACCTCTTTCTCATTTATTTTTTTATTTGATTTATCTAAATTTGATAATGGTTGGTTTAAGTCTCCCACTAGTATGGTTTTATTGTCTATTTCTTCCTTCAATTCTCCTAGTTTCTCCATTAGAAATTTGGGTGCTATATTATTTGGTGCATACATGTTGATTAATGATATTTCCTCATTGTCTAGAGTCCCTTTTAACAAAATATAATTACCTTCCCTATCCCTTTTGATCAGGTCTATTTTTGCTTTAGCTTTATCAGATATCATAATTGCAACTCCTGCCTTCTTTCTGTCAGTTGAGGCCCAGAAGGTCTTACTCCATCCTGTAATTCTGACCTTGTGGGTGTCAACCCGCCTCATGTGTGTTTCTTGAAGACAACATATGGTAGGGTTTTGGATTCTAATCCATTCTGCTATTCGTCTACGTTTTATGGGTGAGTTCATCCCATTCATGTTCAAAGTTATGATTGTCACTTGTGGACTCCCTGGCATTTTGATATCCTTCCCTTATTCTAACCTTTGTTCTTCAGCTCTAACTTTTTAATCCAGTGATTTATTTTAAATCAGTCCCCCTTGTCCCCTCCCTTGATATATTTCCCTTTCTAGCTCCTCCCTTTTTGTTCCCTCTCCCACCCCCCTCTTCTTCTCTCCCTTTTTTATGTTCCCTACCCCCTAACCACCTTGGTTTTCCCTTCTCCCTACCCTTGTTGGGTAAGATAGAATTTAAGATCCCAATGGATCTGGATGTTCTTCCCTCTCAGAGTTGATTTCCCAGAGAGTAAGGTTTATGTAAAAACTCTTTTCCTCTCCTTCTTATAGGAGTTTTCTTCCCCGTGTGAATCTTTGTGTGAGAAAGATTATTCTATTTGGTCTTACTTTTCCCCCTATTTACACATTACATTTTCCCCACATATTAATATACATAGATTGATATAAATATAGTCCTTATAGAAGAGAGTTTGAATAAGAGAAAAAGATAACATTTTTCTCCTTTTCCCTTTCCTTCATATTTACCTTTTCAGGTATTCCATGCTCTTTGTTTTTCGATATCAAACTTTCCACAGAGCTCTGGTCTTTTCTTTGCAAAAACTTGGAAATCTTCTATTTTGTTGAATGCCCATACTTTCCCTTGGAAGTATATAGTCAGTTTTGATGGGTAGCTGATTCTTGGTAGAAGGCTCAGCTCTCTTGCCTTTCTGAAAATCATGTTCCATGCCTTACGGTCATTCAGAGTGGAATTTGCAAGGTCTTGTGTGACCCTGATTGGCATTCCTTTATATCTAAATTGTCTTTTTCTGGCTTCTTGTAAGATTTTTTCTTTTGCTTGCAAGCTTTGGAATTTGGCAATTACATTCCTGGGAGTTGTCTTTTGGGGATTTAGTGTAGAGGGTGTTCTATGAACTCTTTCAGTGCCTGTATTGCCCCCTTATTCTAGAATCTCTGGTCAATTTTCTTTGATTATCTCTTGTATTACGATGTCAAGTTTACTGTTTATTTCTGGCTTTTCTGGTAGTCCAATTATTCTTAAATTGTTTCTTCTCCCTCTATTTTCCAAGTCTATGACCTTGTCAGTGAGATATTTTATGTTCTCTTCTAATTTCTTGCTCTTTTGCCTTTGCTTTATTAATTCTTGCTCATTTTCTTCCAGTTGGCTGATTCTGACTTTTAAAGCCTGGTTTTCCTTTTCAGTTTGGTCAAACTGGTTTTGTAGATGTGTGAATTTCTTTTGCATTATTTCCCACTTTTCCTCCCAGAAGGCTTCCATGTTTTTGATTATTTCTGATTCAAATTCTTCATGGGTTTGTAGAGAGTTTCCATTTCCTTTGGAAGGTTTTGGAGCATTTGCTTGTGTTTCCTCTTCTATCTCCTCTGTATTTTGTATTTTTGCTCCATAAAATGTGTCCAAAGTCACCCCCTTCTTTTTGTTTTTCTTGGAGTGTGGAGGCTTTTCTGTGCTGTTTGCCATCTCTATCTGAGTGGGGAGGTCTAGCTTTTCTCATCTCTGTCTGGTATTCAGAGGCTTTAGCCCCAGGCAAATTGTCCATTCGTGGGTGTTACTGCTCTCAGTTCCCTCCCGATGCTTCTTCATTGCCTTACTCCCACTCTCTGAGCCTGGCTTTGCACTGTCCCCGAGGTATCTCAGAGCCTTTGTGGGCTAGAGAGGCTTGCACTCTGAGGGGGGAGGGACCAAGGCTTCACGGAGCTCCGAGGGCTCCCGATAGGATTAATTTCCTTTGGGTTGGATTGAGTGTGTCTTAAAGCAGGGACCTTCCCTGAGACTGGGATGGAAGGAACCAGCCAGGGGGTTACAGGCTCCCCTCTGTCTCTCTATATTTCCCTGCTGTCTGGGTGCCCCTGCGACTGGCTCAAGTTGTTTTCAGGGTGCGGCCTTCAGAATAGCCAGCCCTGGGGTCCTTTTGCTGGCTCTTAGGTTCCCACTGCTGCCTCAGACTCAGTGCTCTGGGTTGGGGGGGATGGGTCCTGGGACCTTCCTTCTGCCTATCTCTTTGATCCGAGTGAACTTGGTTCTGGCTTTTGGGGGGCCATACCTTTTGATCCAGGTCCAGGTCCAGGAGGAGGATTCCCGGGGTCTATGCTGTTGTTTGTTTTGAATTTAGGTGTCCTAGGGGCATACAGTTTGAGGTCGATAAATAAGGGGTTTCCGGAGATCTGAACTTTAGCTCTTTCTAAGCCACCATCTTGACCAGAACGTGTTGAAACATTATTTTAAAGAGGTTTGGAGAGGAATGTTGCAAGAGATCAAAAGAGTGCTTCTTCTACTCCATTATCTTGGCTCTACCCATGGAAAATGCCTCTTATTCTTTGTTCTGAACTCTCTGGGAAAGGAGTGGGGAAAATAGCTGGGAAATAAAAGTACTGGGAAATAATTATATTATAAAAATAAAAGACATCAATAAGGTATGTTAAACAAATTTATAGCATCATTTTTTCAAACATTTTACTTTATGAAATATAAGAGAATATCAGGTATGAAGTGGACACTCAGGTGGATTTACTAGAACTTGGAAGAAGTAGGATTATCTATCTAGGTAATTAACAAACCAAAACTAAGTTGAGAGTAATCATGAGATGAATTTAAGGACTGATGCCCAAGCACAGTAAGATCATTAATAGGATAAAGCAGGAGTTTCTCTTTGGAGTTTAAACTGATCTTGTTCAGGATTATACCACTATATGTTAAGAATATTATAATGAAGTTAATAACAAAAGTGGCCCAAATAGATAGATGAATGAGGAGAAGCATGGGAGGGGAAATACCATCACAGGAATGAGAAGAGAAGGATATACCTTTCTGAATATGAAGTATTGTATTGCTAGGGAAAGGTGAGAATAGGAGTTATATTTTGGACTGCAATTCTCTTCCCTAAAACTGATAGACAAAACTATATTAATACTTTCAAGTGATATGGTATAATGAGGAGAAGACAGTATGGAATAGTACCTAAGGAATAACTTTTAGGAAAAAGAGGGAAGAAGAATAGCTACTAAAGGAGATCAGTGGTGAGAGAAGTAAAAGAAGAACTAATAAAGGAGAAGGTCATCATTATCATATAATGCAGAGTGATTGTATTATGGGACTCTTAAATCCCAGGAATAAAATTATCACTCCTTCCTTAAATCTTTTCATGGCCTTCCCTGGTTCTTCCATGACCCCAACTACATTCTTCCTTGTATCATATTTGTTTGTGATATCTTCTATGTACTCACACATACCCGCCCTGTTCTTTTTTTTTTTTAAACCCTTATCTTCCGTCTTGGAGTCAATACTGTGTATTGGCTCCAAGGCAGAAGAGTGGTAAGGGCTAGGCAATGGGGGTCAAGTGACTTGCCCAGGATCACACAGCTAGAAAGTGGCTGAGGCCAGATTTGAACCTAGGACCTCCCATCTCTAGGACTGGCTCTTAATCCACTGAGCTACCCAGCTGCCCCCTACCGGCCCTGTTCTAATGTGGAAGTTCTTTATTAGTACCAGCTATGATATTTTTCTTCTTTGTGTCATTATTGCCTTAAAAAGTACAATCAGTTTGCACATATTTAGTGATTCTCTAATTGAATTGATCTGATTGTGAATGAGGAAAAAATCCATTGGATTTGCCAAAGAGGAAGAATAGTGATTTCCAAAGAAATAATTTCAGCAGAAATTTGAAGGCAGAAGTCAAATTTCAAGGAATTAAGGAATATATAGTGAGGAAGTGGCATCAGTGAAGGGATGCATAATATATTTCTTCCTTTCACTAAGTTGTATGATGAAAGGAAAGAGATAGGAAGATAGCTGAATCAAAGAGTTGGGTCAAAAGAACTTTTTCATTCTTTTAATAAGAATAATAAAAGATCAGGGTAGCTTCTATACATTTTGTCTCTCCAAAGTGTCAATATTTTATGTAACCTGATCTTAATGTTAAAAATGTTTTAAATAGAAAACTGGTGGTAACAAAATCTAAAGGAAAAAAGAGTAAAGATATAAATATAGGCAAATAGTAAACATGAAAATATTCCTACCTGTAAACAGAATGATGGTTTATCCAGAAAACCCCAGTGATCAGAAATGAAACTAAAATTGTTAATAAATTTAGTCAAGTGGCAGGTTATAAAAAAATCTATTCACATCATTAGCATTTCTATATATTAATAATAAAATCCAGGAGGAAATAATGGAAAGTTAAATCTTATTCAAAATGACTATAAGATGAATAAAGTATCTAGAAGAAGTCAGCAAAGATACTGTTAGGATTTAAAATAAATATAGTATAAAACTAAAGCATAAACAAATAATTGAAGTGATATTCATTACTCATGGTTGGACCATACCAATAAAAATCAATCAATTATGAAACATATTTAGTAAATGCTCTAATATATCAGACATCATCAAAAATTCTGGAGAAATTAAATAAAAGCTAAAGTAGTATTTGGGGGAGCTAAGTTGGGCAATAGATAGAGCACTGGGCCTTGAAATCAGGAAAAACTCATCTTTCTGAGTTTAAATCTGGCTTCAGATACTTAATAGCCCAATCTGAGCAAATTACTAAACCCTCTTTGCCTCAATTCCTTACTTATAAAATGAGATGGAGAAGGAAAAGGCAAATCGCTCCATTATCTTTCACATGAAAACAGCAAATGTGGTCACAATGACCTTGGCATCACTGAAACAACTGAATAACAACAAAATAGTCTTTGTCTTCAAAGAATTTATAGAGCATTCTAATGAAGGAAGCACAAGGTAACTTTAAAAGAGAAGATATTAGCAGCTGGGGGACTGAGAAAGGTCTGCTAAAGAACACAAATTGAATCTTGAAGGAAGTCAGAGATCTTAAAAAGCCTAGGAAAGGAGGGAGAACATTCTAGGATTGGGAAGGGGGAAGAGGACAACCATAGCCAAGGCATGGAGGTAAAAAATGCAGCAATGTTTATAAAGAACCTCAGGTTGGCCAGAGAGGCTGAACCTTAGAGTATGTGGAGGAGACAAATATATAGAACTCAAATGACAGGGGAGATCCAGGTTGTGAAAAACTTAATATGCTAAATTCAAGAGTTTTATATCACTCTAGGGGGAATAGGAAGCAAATGCAGGGGTGTGTGGTAGGTGTAAATGGAAATATTGGGCAAAGAAAAATGGATCTTCAAAAAAGCAAAGGAGCTCAGAACTTTTGGAACACTATTCAGCGGAGGAGGAGAGAGAGACTGTTCCAAAGGAACCTTGAAGTTAGCAGTCAGGAAGGTCCACCTGCCTGAGACTTGATTCCTTCTTGGCTGTCTCTACTTGAAGGTGGAAGACAGACCTATTCTTCTCCTCTCTAGTCATTGCCTTCTACATAGACTGTGAACTGAAAAGCAATTTTGTTTAGCCCAGAAGAAACTTGTCAGCAGTGCTGTCAATATCTATCCTTAGGGGAAGATAATTTATTTTCTGAACTGACTATATTTCAAATCTTCAATCAACAAGATAACTTAGAAATTAGGGAGACTCTAATTTCCCTCTTTCCTCCCTAACTTATTCTTACCCCTTCTCCCCAAAGAATAAAAACCCCTTTAGTTAAAGGACTAGTTGTGGGATTTGGTTATTAGGGGAAAATCTTCAACTTACCACCTGTGAGAAGATCATTACCCAGACTGTTGAAAGAAACAGAAGGTAGTGTAGGGGAGGGGCTCAAGAAGATTCAGTTTTTTCCTTGGCTTGCTTTCTGGTGCAACTTCTATAAAATTCTCCACCACTATAATTCACCAAGTTTCTTTATCTACTACACAGGTCAACATGAAATAACAGGGGGAAATGGCTCTCAGAATATTGATATATGAAGCAATGTATGGCAATTGCCCAACAACAGGGCTGGACCATAAGTGTAGAAGGAGACAGACTTTTACATATTAAAAACATTCAAATAAAGCTGATTAAAACAATACAAGATTAGGCAATCTGATTTACAGTTAGAGAAAAGATTAGGAATTTTCCAAGTTGGGAAGGGAACAGTGAACAGGTACAATCCTCTGAATTTAGGAAAACTGGTTTCTCACTTCTTCCCAAATATTTATAAACACTCAAAAGGACATGAAAACAGTCACTGATCGATCAGTAAGGGGCCAGTTTTCATATAAAACACATGGATTGCTTGAGGTGTACAATTATAAGAAAACTCCTTGCATTATTCTCAGAATCTGAATGCATTTTGGGTCAACATAACTTTAGTTAAGGATCTCTAAGTAGCAGAGAAAGGTAGCCCCCTTTCCCAGTCATAAGGCCTAGGTTCAACAATGTAGTAAGATTTCTACTAATTCCCACAACAGAGTAAACTTTTCTTGCAAGACAGAATCTGGACTAGGTTCATGTTGAAAAGAAAAAGAACCTAGTTAGCTTCAGAACTGAGTCACAAGATGGAGTCAGTGTGGTTCACTCAATTTCCACAGTTTCTGTCCTAATCTCTTGGAGCCCTCAGTTTTCTCAGGGGTCAGAGTGACATGGTTAGATGTGTGCTTTAGAAAAATCAGGTGAGCAGCTGTAATAGTCCAAGCAAAAGTGGATAAGAATTTAGAATCTTGGCATATACAAGTAATACCCTGGAATATGAGATGATAAGACTTAACAAAGGATTGAATATGTCAGGTGTTTTCAGTTGGGATTGATCCAGGATGATCTGGTTCTTTAAGTCAAAGAGCAGAACAAGATGAGATACTCATAGGCCATTTAACATTTATAAAAGGGGATTTATTTAGGCATCATAGGGGGAAAAATGTTCAGCAATGATAAAGCAATGACTTAGTTGAAAGTTACTCCTAAAATCTCCAAACAGAAACACATCTGACCATCAGGCAGAATCACATATGGTGAATCTCAAGGTAGTTTTCTCCCTGGTCTCTCTCTGCCTTAAGTTTCTCCCCTGCTCTAGTCTATCCTCCACTCTTGCCCAAAGTAATTTTCTTCAACAGTATATTGAACTTTCTTACTCCCCTATTTAGTCAACTCTAGTGGCTAGCCTTTCACAATCTGTCCAGCTTTATTCATTACACATTCCATCTTCTCCTGCACTCTGAAATCTTTCCATACTGGTCTTCTCTTAATTCTTCAGCCAAAGTGCTCCGTCATCCATCCCCATACTTAATTGGCTCTTCCAATACTGAAAATGCATCCCCTTCTCCATGCCACCTGATTTCGTTGTTCAGTCATTTTTCAGTTTTGTCCAACTCCATGACCCCATTTGGGGTTTTCTTTTAGATACTAGAGTGTTTTACCATTTCCTTCTCCAAATTATTTGATATATTAGGAAACATAATGTAAACAGAATTAAGTGACTTTCCTGGAGTCATACAGCTAGTGTCTAAGGTCAGATTTGAACTAATATAGATGAATGAAGTTTCCTAGCTCCAGGTTCAGCACTCTCTCCACTGTACCACCTATGGATGAGAGAGTTACAGACAGCATTATAAGGACTTGGGTTGCAGGAAAACAACATGCAGGAAGAGAATGGAATTTTGCTATCAATGGGAAATGGGCTAGAACTTCTAGACAATAAAAGCAGATCAGTAGTTGGAGAGGGAGTTCTTTTCTCTTTGAAGGGAGAAGAGCATCTTGCTGAGCTCAACCTGTTGTGATATCTCATCTATCTGAAGAAAATCAGATTAGCCATCCTTCCTCAGTAGCAGATAGAGATTTTTTTTTTCCCTTTTGGGAAGATAAGAGACTTTCCACACAAGATTTTCAATTGATCTCTTCAATAACTGTACATTCCTCTATATCAGGAAAATACAACAGCCTGACTCCACAATCACATCAGGAACTCAGGTCTCCAGACCTGAGCCCTCACCCCTGAGGGGAATTTAGGTTAAATTAGGGATTTTCTAATTTTCCCTCTATCCTAAACCTACCTTTCCTAAATACTACAAAGAATAAGTAGATCTTATTAATCCAGAAGAAACTGAACATCTTATTCATCTAATGTACTAAGGGGATCAGGATAATATCTATCAAGGGAAGAAACCAGAAACTAGAGAATGAAGGGGATTTCCTTCTTATCTTTCAGCTTTGGACTTTGATCAAATCCCCTTGTGAAGCTCTACCTAAGAGGGGAAGTAGTGCTCCTTTTTATCTGTCCCCTCTCTCTTAGACCTTTCAAGCTTTGGTTCCTGACCCCTCGCTAGTACACCACTTAGGTGTCCATTGCTACTTCATAAAATCACTCTATTCCTTCCAATTTCCTGAAGTTCAAGTACTATCTTCTACATAAAACCTTTCCTGATGCAATAATGAACTACACTGCATTTATTTGTTACATGTAGATACATATAATATGTATGTGTGCATAATAAATTTATGTGTGTGTTACATATATTCTTGGCATTTTCTTCATTAGAATATTAAATTCTTTGAGAGTAAAGATTGTTTCATTCTTTGTATTTGTATCTACTCACAGTAGGCACTTAAATTCTGAACAATTACTGACTATTTGAAAGGATTCACCAAATCTGAAAGGCACTGTCTTTTACTAGTAGTAATCTTTAAACAGCAGACATCATTAAAAGTATTTTGTAGTGATTACAAATAAGCAAGAAAATAAGTGAAACAGATAGCATATTTAGAAATAAAAAATTAACAAAATTCAGGCCAATATTCAATAACATAAACTACTAAGAGAAAGAAACTCTATTTGGTGATAACTACTGGGGAAAATGCACATCAGTTAGAAAGAAAATAAGTTTAGATTAGTAGTTATACTATATGCCACAGTAAATTCTTTTATTAAAAACATTATTTTTATTTGGTCAATTTCAAACATTATTCATTGGATACAGAAGTCATTTTTTCCCTCCCTCCCTTTCCGCCACTCCTCCCATAGTGGATGCACAATTCCAATGGGGATCACATGTGTCCTTGATCCAAACCCATTTCCATGTTGTTAGTATTTGCACTAGGATGTTCATTTAGAGTCTACATTCCCAATCATATCCTCTTGGCCCCTGTAGTCAAGCAGTTGCTGTTCCTCGGTGTTTTTACTCCCACAGTTTGTCTCCTACTTGTGGATAGTGTTTTTTTTTTTTTCTCATAGATCCCTGCAGATTGTTCAGGGACATTGCATTGACCCTACTGGAGAAGTCCATTACGTTCAATTGTACCACAGTGTATTAGCCTCTGTGTACAATGTTTTCCTGGTTCTGCTCCTTTCGCTATGCATCACTTCCTGGAGGTTGTTCCAGTCTCCATGGAATTCCTCCACTTTATTATTCCTTTTAGCACAATAGTATATCATCACCAACATATGCCATAATTTGTTCAGCTATTCTCCAACTGAAGGGCATCCCCTCATTTTCCAGTTTTTTGCCACCACAAAAAGAGCAGCTATGAATATTCTTGTACAAGTCTTTTTCCTTATTATCTCTTTGGGGTACAAACCCAGCAGTGCTATGGCTGGATCAAAGGGCAGGCAGTCGTTTAGCTCCCTTTGGGCATAGTTCCAAATTGCCCTCCACAGTGGTTGAATCAATTTACAACTCCACCAGCAAAGAATTAATGTACCGACTTTGCCACATCCCCCCAGCATTCATTACTATCTGTTGCTGTCATTTTAGTCAATCTGCTATGTGTGAGGTGATACTTCAGAGTTGTTTTGATTTGCATCTCTCTGATTATCAGATATTTAGAACACTTTTTCATGTGCTTATTCATAGTTTTGATTTCTTTAACTGAAAACTGCCTATTCATGTTCCTTGCCCATTTGTCAATTGGAGAATGGCTAGATTTTTTGTACAATTGATTCAGTTCTTTGTAAATTTGAATAATTACACCTTTGTCAGAGGTTTTTGTTATGAAGATTGTTTCCCAATTTGTTGCTTCCCTTCTGATTTTAGTTACATTGGTTTTGCTTGTACAAAACATTTTTAATGTGATGTAGTCAAAATTATTTATTTTACATTTTGTGATTCTTTCTAAGTCTTGCTTGGTTTTAAAATCTTTCCCTTCCCAAAGGTCTGACATGTATACTCTTCTGTGTTCACATAATTGGCTTATAGTTTCCTTCTTTATTTTCAAGTCATTCACCCATTCTGAGTTTATCTTGGTGTATCCCACACTGTCTTCCAATTTTCCCAACAGTTTTTATCAAATATTGGATTTTTGTACCCAAAGCTGGGGTCCTTGGATTTGTCATAGACTGGCTTGCTGATGTCACTTACCCCAAGTCTATTCCACTGATCCTCCTTTTTGTCTCTTACCTAGTACCAAATTGTTTTGATGACCACTGCTTTATAATAGAGTTTGAGATCTGGGACTGCAAGGCCATCTTCCTTTGTATTTTTTTTCATGAGTTCCCTGGATATCCTTGATTTTTTGTCCTTCCAAATGAACTTTGTTATAGTTATTTCTAATGCCATAAAAATGTTTTTGTAAGGTCAATGGGTATGGCACTAAATAGATAGGTAAGATTGGATAGGATGGTCATTTTTATTATATTAGCTTGTCCTACGCATGAGCAGTTAATGTTTTTCAAATTGCTCAAATCTAGTTTTAGTTGTGTGGAAAGTGTTTTGTAGTTGTGTTCATATAGTTCCTGTGTTTGTCTCAGGAGATAGATTCCTAAGTATTTTATATTGTCTAAGGTGATTTTGAATGGGATTTCTCTTTCTAATTCCTGTTGCTGAGATGTGTTGGAGATATGTAGAAATTCTGATGACTTATATGGGTTTATTTTGTATCCTGCAACTTTGCTAAAGTTGTTGATTATTTCCACTAGCTTTTTAGTTGATTCTCTAGGATTCTTTAAGTAGACCATCATGTCATCTGCAAAGAGTGATACCTTGGTCTCCTCATTGTCAATTTTAATAGCCTCAATTTCTTTTTCTTCTCTAAATGCTATTGCTAGTGTTTATAGTACAATGTTGAATAATAAAGGTGATAATGGGCATCCTTGTTTCACTCTTAATCTTATTGGGAATGCATCTAATTTATCACCATTGCAGATGATGTTGGCTGATGGTTTTAGATAGATACTGTTTATTATTTTTAGGAAAGACCCTTCTATTCCTAATACTTTCTAGTGTTTTCAATACGAATGAGCGTTATATTTTGTCAAAAGCTTTTTCTGTTTCTATTGAGATAATCATGTGGTATTTGTTGGTTTCCTTGTTGATATGGTCAATTATTTGGATGGTTTTCCTGATATTGAACCATCCTTACATTCCTGGTGTAAATCCCACCTGATCATAATGAATAACCCTTGTGATGACTTGTTGGAGTCTTTTTGCTAGTATCCTGTTTAAGATTTTTGCATCTATATTCATTAAGGAGATTGGTCTGTAGTTTTCTTTCTCTATTTTTGGCCTGCCTGGCTTTGGGATAAGTACCATATTTGTGTCGTAAAATGAATTTGGTAGAACTCCGTCTTTGCTTATTATGTCAAATAGTTTGTATAGTATTGGGATTAGCCATTCTTTGAATGTTTGATTCATTCACACTTGTGAATCCATCAGGCCCTGGGGATTTTTTCTTGTGGAGTTCTTTGATGGCTTGTTCAATTTCTTTTTCTGATATGAGATTATTTAAGAATTCCATTTCTTCTTCTGCTAATCTTGGTAATTTATATTTTTTGTAAATATTCATCCTTATCACCTAGATTGGCACATATATATATGTATATATATATATATATTACAATATAATTGGGCAAAATAGTTTTTAATGATCCCCTTAATTTCCTCTTCATTGGAGGTGAGTTCTCCCTTTCCATCCCTAATACGGTTAATTTGGTTTTCTTCTTTCCTCTTTTTTATTAGATTGACTAATATTTTGTCTATTTTGTTTGTTTTTTCCAAAATACCAGCTTCTAGTCTTATTTATTAGTTCAATACTTCTATCACTTTTGATTTTATTAATTTCTCCCTTAATTTTTAGGTTCTCTAATTTGGTTTTCTTCTGAGGGTTTTTATTTTGTTTATTTTGTTCACTTTCAAGTTTTTTGATTTGCATGTCCAATTCATTGACCTCTGCCCTCCCTAATTTGCTAATATATGAACTCAAGGATATAAATTTTCCCCTGCGTACTGCTTTGGCACATCCCATAGAGTTTGAAAGGAAGTCTCATCATTGTCATTTTCTTCAATGAAATTATTAATTGTTTCTATGATTTGTTCTCTGACTAGTCAATTTTGGAGAATCATATTATTTAATTTCCAATTAATTTTTGATTTGCCTCTCCATGTACCCTTACTGATTATTATTTTTATTGCCTTATGATCTGAAAAGGTTGCATTTATTATTTCTGCTTTTCTGCAATTGTATGCCATGTTTTTATGGCCCAGTATAAGATCAATCTTTGTGAATATGCCACGTGCTGTTTTGCCTTTGTTTGAATTTCATCCAGTATTTCCTCTGTAGCCTGGGTATTTCCTCCATAAAAATTCTTGAGGGTCACATCCTTCTTTTGGGGTTTTTTAGATGGATTTTGAGGCTCCTGTGCACAATTAGCCATTTTCCTGGATGTTTTCCCTTCCCTCCTTAGTCAGAAATCTGAGTCAGATGGGCAGGTTCTCTATATGGAGTTAAGGAGCAAGGATTTTGCCTGAGACAAGCTCTCAAATATCTGCAGCCCTTTGCAGCTCTTCTTGATGCTAACTTCCTAGGGGTGCTCAAGGTCTGCGCTCTCCTGCCCACCTGGGTTTCCGTTCTAGCTGCTTTCAGGGGTAGTTCTCCAGCTGTCCTAGTCAGCTCCCAAGGACCTAGAAGTGCCCCTTGCTTGCTCTAGAGGTACTCCTTGCCCACTCCCTGGTTCTGGCGGGTGCGCTCGCTCTGGGCACCTAAGGTCTGAGCTCCCTCGTGTGCTGGGTTTTCTCACCTAGCTGCTTTCAGGGGTGGGTCCTTTGTGGTCCTAGTCAGCTCCCAAGGACCCAGAGGTGCCCCTTGCTTACTCCAGGGGTACCCCTTGCTTGCTTGTCTTGGCGTGTGCTGGCTCTGGCTCTGGCTCTGAAGGTGGGGGTGGGGGAAGGTGGATTGGCTCATGTTTGGGTGCAAGCCCTTTCACCCTCTTATAGACTGGAAAAGCCCCAATCCCACACACCTTCAATGCTGCGTCCTACTGAACAGCTCCTCCATTCCTCTGAAAATGATTCTTAAGTTCTTTTGGGGTAGTCCTTGTTAGTGTGTGCTAGGGAGAGTAAGTGACCTGCATTTAGACTGCCGCCATGCTTACCCAGAAGTCCACAGTAAATTCTGAATGGATGTTCAACCTAAATATAAAAGGTCACCATTTTTCAAAATAAAGGATAATGAAAGGAGATGTCTTTCTAAGGGAAAAAAATTCTCAACCAAATAGAGAATTTCACCTACTTAGGTTTTTAAAAGATTTTAAATAAGGAAAATTATTACCTTTTTAATAAAATACATCTGATTAAAGTATGCTATCCAGATATATACCCAGAACCAACACATATTTAAGATAAAAAGCCATTCTCCAATAGATAACAGGTCAAAGGACATGAAGTTTAAAAGAAATTATAAACTCTCTAGAGCCTTATAAAGAGTTGCTCCAAATCTCTAATAATAGGAATAGCCTGGAACAAATCAACTCTGGACCTTCATTTCTTTTCTGAGCTCTTCCAGAGCCCAAGTCCAATTTGCTTGAGTTTCTGAGGTTTTACTTGCTATTCTTAGGTCCTCTGTTCCATTTGTTCTTTGTTTATTACCTGAAGAGATGCTGTCGATTGTAATTTCTTTCTTCTTCTTCTTCTTCTGTTGTTTACTCATATTTTTTTCCTTCTTTCCCCCTCCTTTCTGCCCTGAAGGGACTTATTCTTGGGTAAACTGTATTAGGCCAGTTGAAATGACCAGTTGTATTAATGTGCCCTAAGGTCAAATTTTCCCCAGCTGTGGGCAGAGACAGAAGATGAAGGTGAAGGTGATTTTGAAGGTGTGGAGGCTGAAGGTAATTATCCGTGGTCCTTCCCTCTGCCCCTCTCTGCCAGCCTCCTCCCTACCAGCTGACAGGTCAGAGCCCTGAGCTTCCCGTGGTGGTACCTAGTACTCCATCTTGGTTACAGCCTTCACCCTAGAATCCCACAGTCAACCTGAGTCCTACCTCAGGTCTCAGCACAGTAGGTGGGGGAAAGGTGTTGTATCATTCCCTTATACTGGAGAATTCAACTTTATCTGTGTACCTTTCTGGTTGAATCAAATAGGATAGACCTGTGGTTCTGGCTTGTTATTGAGTTTGGCTTTCTGTCTTTTTTGAAGTGCTTCTTTTTTGCTTTTGGCGGGGAATGAAAGTCACAGAGAATTTGGCTTCTGCTGTTTCTAAGCCACCATCTTGACTCTACACCTTGGATTTTCATCTCATATCCAAAAATTGGCAGATTGCAACAAACAAAAAGTCAACATTTGAAAATTTGTAGGAAGACATACACAGAGCCATGAATTGACTCAACCAGGCTGGGAAAAAATGGAATTATGCAAGCAAAATTATTAAACTATTCATGCCTCTAAACTGTGAAATCCAAGTGCTAAACCTATATCCCCAGGAGGTCAAAAACAGAAAGGTCAATGTGTACCACAATCTTTGAGAATGTCATTTAATCTTTCTAGGTCTTAGTTTCTTGATCTGTAAAATGAGAATATTATTCTAAATGGCTCCGAGATTCCTCTTGTCTAAATCAATAATCTCTGAATGCTATGAAAATTCATAAGAACACTTTTGTTATACATAAATCTAAAAACAAAGCAGGTGCTCGTTGACTAGATTGCTATCTTCATTGGATGTTTTATGTCTGTTGGGCTAGCAAAATGATTTTTATAATGGTACTCTTTTTGCTATGCTCCTCAAGGTTTATTTGAGGGACAGGGAAAAGGAAAGGAAGAGATGCTTGACTTGAGCTAAATATAATCATAGATCCCCAAATAAACCAAATAATAATTTGAGACTAAATATTTCAACTTTTGTCCAATATGCTAATTTATTTAATGTTGAAGGGCTTTCATCATTTCATGCACATTTGCATGAATAGTCATTTGAAAACATATGTACAAGATAGTATGCATCATTTAAATGTACTCTATTATTTAAAAAAATAAACTTTGAAGGATAAATTTCTATAACATATTTTAGCAATGAAAATGCTATTTCTAAAAATACATCATCATTCATGATACCCTGTGGCTATACAACCACTAATTCCTGGTATTGCAGCATCAAACCCCAGGATATGTTTTAATCTACACTGTCTTGGATTTGTCTTCTTATTACTTAATCAACCAATGGACCTTTTGAAACTGCCAGCTTGTGAAGGAGGCAATAAACTGTGTATGGATTTTTCTTTTTCTTTAGAATTAAGAAAACTTCAACCAAGGAGGCGATGAAAGATACTTCCAAATGCCTGGTACTTCATTTCCTGACAATCAAAGGCATGTGCTAATGATGACCCTAGGCTCCTGTCTGAGAATGAGATGGAGCTGACAAGTATCCATCACTGGCCATGCAAAACAATATGTGACAAGTTTTTAAACTAAAAACCCAAGTCTCCTGTTTAATTACTGAGCAGCTAGACACTGTTCCATGTTACCCTGTTGTGACAGCCCAAACCAACACTGAACAGCTGAATACAGTCAAGGCCCCGTGAGGGTACTGATGGATGTGACATACCATTTGCTTACTTATGGGACAGAATAGGGATTTCGTGGTGACATTTAAAACCATTAGTTTGTCTCCCTTACTTAATCTAAATCTCCCTGAAAATTATTACAAATAAAATTTTAGTTGCTATTTCAATGGACAAAATGGAAAAAAAAAGGTGCCTACTACTGCTTCTACATGGTTTACCACTTAGTTCAATAACATCTTAACTCAGTTGATTGATGAGCTAAAAAAAAGATGCATATTGGAGCACATGAATGATCTCCTACCTAGGGCTACCCTGAACCAGCAGGTAGAATTCTGGGAAGAGGTAAATTTAAGCCATTTTTCAGGAAGGTAAAAAATAATAATAATGCTACAATGAATAGTCTAAAATAGTTCTTTCCTTTACAGGCTATCCTTTTAGGTGGTCTGGATTAACATGTGACATCTGGGCAGAACTTGGTACTTTTTCCTTATACTTTCTCATTTTCCCACTTATTTAAGCATTTCCTCAGACCCATTGCACAGTGATAGGGCCATCCCCATGCCATGGTGGTGAGTTCCACCATTTTCTTGGCATATATGCCCTACCCTTAAGCCCTGCATTCATCACCTAGGTACCTCAAGGGCCATGATGACAAACTTATGGCAAGCATGCCAATGATAGCACACAGAGACCTCTCTGTGGGTATATGTACTGTTGCCCATCTGAATTAGTTACTAGAAAGGCAGAAGAACTTGGGCAGAGCTGCTCCCTTTCCCTTCCCCACTTTGCCTCTCCACCCTACTCCCTAATAGTCCAATAGAAGAACTTACTCCCTTTCCCTGAGTGGAGTGCTCAGGTCACTCCCCATCTTTTCTCCTTGTCTGTCTGGGATAAGTGGGGGGGGCATAACATTTGACCTTTGGAGTGGAGGGTGGCAGGCATACCACCTGGTCTTTAAAAAGTTCACCATCACTGCTCTAGGGCTTCTATTCTGGATTCAGACTATCATCCCTCAGGTATGATTCAGTAAGCCATTCCCTACCTGGCTCTACTTTTGAATGCTTATTCCCAGAATGATAATCAAATAAACAATACTATTTCTGGGGAAAAAAATGTTACTCAATTGTCCTACTGGCCATTTCTGACCTCTACAGATGAAAATATTCCTCCCTCACTACTATTGCCTATAAGTATTCTCTTTTCATTTTCAAATATAAGCTCTTTAACTATAAAAGTTTGCTTTTATTTTGTATTTGTACATTCAAATTATTGCATCGACACATAGCAAGTGCTTAATACATTTTTTATTCATTTATTCATTCCATTGATTCTCACTTCTTTTTATGGGAAAATATGTAGTGCTACAGAGAGTTTAAAAATAATGAAGTAGAGGGGGCAGCTGGGTAGCTCAGTGGATTGAGAACCAGGCCTAGAGACGGGACGTCCTAGGTTCAAATTTGGCCTCAGCCACTTCCTAGCTGTGTGACCCTGGGTAAGTCACTTGACCCCCATTGAATAACCCTTACCACTCTTCTGCCTTGGAGCCAATACACAGTATTGACTCTAAGACGGAAGGTAAGGGTTTAAAAAAAAAAGAATAATTAAGTAGAAAAAACACTGATCAGAAAAACAAAAGACAAGTTATAGTCCTGGCTCTATCATTGGACTATTTCTGTGACCATATGTGACTTTAATCACTAGAGATTTAGGGTTTTTTTTAATCTTTGTAATGAAATAATTAAAACTTATGTGGTACAGTGGATAGAGTGCTGGACCAGGAATCATAATGATTCATAACCTTGAGTTCAAATCTGGCCTCAATACTTAGTAGCTATGTAACCTTGGGCAAGTTACCTAACCTCATCTGCCTTGGTTTCCTCATTTATAAAATGAGGTGGCAAAGGAAATGATAAATTCAGTATCTTTGTCAAGAAAACCCCAAATGGGGTCACAGAGTCAAATATGACTTAAAAAAAGAACTGGAAGAGATTTATCTAATCTAACACCCTAGTTTATAGAGGAAAAAAAAGGCCCAGAGAAGTTAAATATCTTGTCCAAGGTCACACAGATAGTATTAGAGGGAGAATTTGAAACCCAATCTTTTGTCTCCAAAGTGAATGATTTTTCCACTGTACTACTTTGCCTGACCCTTTTAATTCTGAAAGTTTGTAAATTCACATCTACTGGTTGCCTAAAGTCACAAATTTCATGGTGGAGTTGGAAGTAATTTCTCTATCCTTTGAACTAATGGAATAGTTTAAATATAAGTATTCTAAGACTACAGTAGATTTGTAGAGAAGGGAGGGAGAAGGAAATGAGCATTTATTAAGCACCTGTTATGTGTCAGGTACTGTATTTTGTGATTTATAAATATTATTTCATTGAATTTTGAAAATTCTGAAATGTATTATCACCATTTTATAATTGAGTAAATTGAGGCAGATAATGGTTAATAGGCCTACCCAGAGATACACAGCTATTATGTTTTTGAAGAGGGAGTTGAACTCAGATTTGTGGTCTCATAAAGATGGACACTTTGGCTAATGATGCAGATTGCAATCCATCTATACCTATACATCCTGTGCAACTTTTATCAATGTCCAAGGATAAACTCTTCAAAGGCATCAGTCCAACATACTGTGATCTCCTTTGAATTCGTTTGACATATTTCAAGTGTTGTTAGAGCATATGAGCTATTTACAAATTATATCTGTCTCTCCCCAAGAAAGCTCATCTTTTTCTAAAATGTATTTTTAAGATTGCATCTTTTATACAGTTTTTCCTATAGAATTTATTTCTTTATTTCTTTCCTTGTTCTTGTTCTCCTTCTTATAAGGATGATATTAGAAAATAAGTATTGTTTTATTAGTTTAGAGATAGAAAGTTTAGGGCTGGCTTGACAAAAATTGGAGTTTGAAGCAGAGCTGAGAGAGTGTGTTAATTTCAGATGTGACAGTTATAACCATTTTTCTGTGTCAATTACTCTCTCTGGCAGTTGGGAGTTGGTCTCTGGCAGTTGACAGAGACACACATACTCAGAGACACTCTCTCAGGCCTGGAGGAGGTAACATCTTTGCATCTCTCTCTGTCTGAGGGAAAGATCTGAAGGAGCTCAGTGTTTTCCTTTCCCAACTTGGGAAACACTATTGAATATCTATTGTGGTTTTTGAAAATTGTTTAACTCTGAGAAGACCAAAGAAAAATCTGATCTTTGGTTTGAACTCTGAGTCTGCTAAGATTCAGAGTCCTAACTTGATTCTTGTTAAGACTCACTAGCTAGTCTTTGCTATTTTATAATTTGAAGGTGAAGTTAAGATTTATAAGGATAATAGTGGTCATTTTTATTTAAATACTATAAATTTGGGTTAGTCTGATCAGGGAGGAGTGATGTAGCCTTTGAAACACAGGAGAAGCAGTTCCTTTTGGAAACAGGGAGTTTATTTGGGTGGATTTAGAATCCCTTAGAATTAGAAATCCTTCTTTATCCTTATATATTTTAATAAATATTTTATTTTTATAATAAGAGTCTCTTTAGCATCTTTGTGCCTGGCCCTGAAGGGAAGTTCACATTTGAGCTTCACTTCATCACTGAGGATACTTTTGATTACATCTATCAAAAGTATCCAAACAGTTTTGATTATATCTATTTTGTGTAGCTTGCCATTATCATTTTTATTTGTACATCCTCCTGCTCCCTTTCGTTTTCCTCCTCCTTTTTCTTCTTCTCTACTAAATGTTCACACCAACAATGCTCTTTTCAATTGCCTATCTCTTCAGGCTAACACCCTAAAGACTGGTGATACAGTTGAAACTGCTCCCCTTAAATCCCTTTGTTCAATGACGCAATCACAGAAATCCAGGTAGAGGACACAATTGGGAAAAATTCAAGAATAGAGGTACTTCTATCCAGAGACAGGGAGAGAGAGCACTTTCCACTCCAAGGGCCAGGAGAGAGTAACCACTTGAGAGCAAATGTCACTCTCCAAGTCTCCCCTTCCCTCTCAAACTGCCTTCCCTGTCAATCTCTTCACTCTAACATTCCAACTGCTGTCTCCTCCACCTCAGTGGCAGAAAATCCAAAGCTTGATTCAGTTTTCCTTTCCACATTCAATAATCTCATCTATCATCTATTTCCATGAATTCAATCTCTATACATGTGACTTAACTTACAAACCTATGTAACCAGGTCTCATATTTCTCCTGATCCCTAGTCCCATAATTGTATATTCCAGCTGCATTTTTCTACCAAGTTCAATGTCTTAAACTCCACCTGTCTAAAATGTAGATCATTATCTCTTTCCTACACTTATTCCATCCCCAAACTTCCCTTTTCTATAGCAAACACTACATTCTTCCAATCACCTTGGCTGGTAATCTAGAGATTATCTTTAGCATTTGACTCTCACTCACTTCCCCACACAAGGACAAAACCACATAAGGGAAATCTTAACATCTCTCACACATATACCCTTCCTTCTATTCATAGAACAGTCACCATAGAAAGGCTTACCACTTCCCACCTGCAGTTTTACAGTTGCCTTCTAAATGGTATTTAGTCTTGTGTCTAGTTTCTTTTCTATCCAAATCATCCTTCACATATTTCGATAGCATTAGTATGATCATATCATTCTCCTGTTTAAGAAGCTTAAATGACTATTTATTTCTTCTTGTATAAAACAAAAATTTGACATAGTATTAAATTCACTTTACAATTTGATTTTCATTCTGTATTTCCAGGATGATTACCATTACTCCCAGACACACACTCTGTGTTCTAGACACAGGTGTTTACTTGCTACTCATAATTCATGAAATTCCATCCCTTCCCTCCATATCTTTTTTTTCACAGGATATATCCTCCCTGTATAATGCTATTCTTCTTATTTCTATCTCTTAGAACACCTAGCTTACTTCAAAATGCAAATTAAGTACAATTTCCTTTAAGATGATACTGGTCCAACCACTTTCCTATATATGCATAAATATGTGTGCCTATGTACACACACACATACACTGAGATGATTCCCCATTTCTTTCCCCAGCTCATTTTACAGATGATCACCTGGGGCAAAAAATATTAAATGACTTGTCCAGGATCATACAACTAGTGTCTGAATATGGATTTGAACTCAGGTCTTCCTGATTCTAAGCCCCATTCTCTAGCTGTTTCAACAATAATAATCACAACATACATAATATATTCACTTACATACATACATATGTATATATATTTTATATTCACTTTTCTGTGAATATATTGTAGTCTTCCCCTTCCCTAGGAGAATGCAATTTCCTTTGGCATCAGAAAGTCCTCTTGTAATTCTCCCTCTGTAAACTTGGGAAAGTTATTTATACTCTTTTCACTTTATTTCCTCTTCCAAATGTCCTTCTGACCCTCTCCAGACTTCACAATAATAATTGCATTTCCTTCTCATTCTCTATCTTCTCTCAGTACCTATAGCGTTTTTACCTTGAAAAACCCCTTCACTATGCCAGCATCCTTGCTGAGGTTCTTCCATGATTTTGATATAAGCATGTGGGTCATGCATTAATCCACTCCTTAATATGATTTTGGGCTTGTCTCCATGACTGTTGTCTTCACATGCTGGAACTTTTCTTAGTACTTGTGGTGTTTTTACCCTAAAATATCCATTCCCATGATCTGACACTTTTCATCCATTGGTGAGTTCCTCTTGGAGGTCTCCATTGTGGAGACAGACCATGAGTAACCATGTTTCATTCCCCTCCTAGTTTAATTATGACTCCAGATCTTTGGAACCATTTCTCCAAAGTGATTAGTTTTTTCCTCCTCTTTCCATACTTCGACTTTTCCATCTCTCTTTTGTGTCAATTTCTCCCATTAGACTTTAAAGCTCTTTAAGGACAAAAACAGCCTGTCTTTTTGCTTGCATTTGTATCTCCAGCACTTAACAGGACAATACCTGGCACATAGTAAGAGATTAATAGATATTTGTTACCTAAAGGAAGGAGGGATTGAGCTCAGTGGCCTCTTAGGTGCCTTTTAACTCTAGATCTATGATCATATAGTACATATGATTCAATTTGTGTGAGGATATTACAAAGTCAAAATATTGGAAAGTATTTAAGAGATTTCATAAGTACCATAAATCATATTAAAAAGGAAAGGTGTGATGTAATGAATGTGAGACTGGCAGAAAATCTAAGCTGTGGTAATGTCACAAAATTTTTATGTATGCTTGAAAAAAATGACATCTCTCTAGTCTCAACTTCCTCACTTGTACAGATAATAATTAATAACAATATTAATAACTACCATCCAGTGCTTTAAGGATTATAAAGGACTTTTCACATATTTACAATGAAGGGTTTAGACAAGATCATCTCTAATGATCTTCCCAGGACTAACATATTTTATGAGAGCCTAAAAAGTATTCTAGCAACTTCTCTTCCATGGGCTTTTTCAACTCCATACAATCAAAGTAGTACTTTAGGTGAAACTCAGTATACTAAATCCATGATCAAAGAAGTCCTATAAGAAATGATCTAAACCTAACATGTCTTTGTTGCACAAGGGTTGTACATGACCAGTGTTGAGACTATTATTGAACAAGGGAATGAAAGTGAAACTGGCATCTGCCATGCAGATGTAGAGCTCTAAGCAAAGCTAGCCTAGTTAAAGCTGATATCTTCTGCCAGCACCGGGTGCCCTCAAAGCAAGGCCACCAAGAAATTCAGCTCCAGAAGGTTGGGCCTTGGATCAGATGGCATCAGATATCAGATCCTCTTTTGGCAGCACTCTGTGCCAATGTCCACATCCATTAAATCTGTTTACTAAACAGTCTCATTATCTATTTCATGTCGGGATTTCTTTAGGGTGTGGTGGAATTGGACAGATGGGTTGAAAGCCTTCCTTCAGGCATGGTATACACAGGATTGGACAGATGGGTTCCAAGAAGCAACCTCGAGGCCTGGAACACATGGACAAAAGAGAAAAACCACCACCATTTTCTATAAACGAGTTGGGTTTTTTTTTCCTAATAGTGGAGAATATGGTAAACAAAGAAGAGAATTGGTATCATGAGTTAAAAAAGTAAAGTAATGAAACATCACTCTTCAGGAATCATCTATGACAACTTTGATGATAACATGTCACATTCACTATGGAAGTTTTCATTCATTAGGCAAGTTGCACAACATAATATTATGTGATTCCAAGAACCCAAATATGAATTGCATGTGGAGACAGCTTTACATAAAGGCAGAAGTGGTGTAGCCCAAAAGCCTCATTTTTGAGCTTCTGCAGTTTTGTTTAACATGCCTCAAAATCCTACCACTTGAGATGTATTCCTTTGGATTAAGTAATGCATCAAAGAATTAACATTATATCATGAATTAGTTTTTCTAAGAATTGAAAGATAGTCATATACTACAAGACCATGAGAAAAAATGCATGGAAAGAACATAATAACAGTAATAATAATTTGTTTTTAGATAGTATTTTATAGTTAGGAAATATTCTGTGCAACTATTACAGTCTCCATTTTATAAGGGACATTTTATAAATTGCAGAAAGAGATTATCTTAGAAACTGAGATATAGCATTCATACTCTTTTAATGGCAGTCCAATACCCTTTTTAATTTTATTACTATAACATTATCTCTATATCATAGAACCATATGATATATGGGGGGACCTTTAGAAAACATCTAGTTCAACTCTGTCATTTTACAAAGGAAGGAATTGAGATTGGGAAGGGCAAATAAATGGGGCAGCTAAAATTTTATCAGCTCTTCAGATTCTAATTCCATTGATTTTACCACTATATTAGAGAATGGGAGAATAAGTGGACCTGCAGAATGCAGCATTCTCTGGAATGCAGCCCTAAAGTAGAACACTTTAGAGGAGGAGCCCTGGGCACAATGAGGATCCTGGGCACATATAATTAGGGTGTAAATGAAAGTGAGGATGTGGATGAGGAAAACGGAAGTGAGAGTCCAAAGATGGCAAACTGCTTATGTCATGATTTTGCCTAGGGCTAGTCCTGTTTATGAACTCACTTATTTCCCTAGCCCTCAAAAAACAATCAATCCAACACATGATTTAATATGAGACTATCTATTTCCCAGATTCCCCTACTTCAAAGTATGATTTGGCTACAATCCCCAAATCCCTGGCAATTTTAATATAAATCTTACCAACTTTCAGCTCTCCACCTGCAACAATAATACAAGCTACGTTTAAAACATTGCTCCGGTTCACAGGAAATTCTAGGGTTCCCAGAACATAAAGGCCTTTGAGAAAAGGGAGATCCGTGTCTACGAGGATGGTCTTGTCTGAAGAAGAAAAGATAAAAATCATTTAGAACTTTGAGGGACCAGAAGAATCACCACCCCAGCCCTATAAACATAAATGTTATAGGGCTATGCATGAGTCCATTTGAATGTCTTCTTTTATTTCTTTTTAAAAGAAGTTTTATTGATAACTTTTTTATTTTATTTTGCAGTCATTCTGAATACATCACACCACACCCTTGCAATGAGCTCTCTCCTTGTATGAGTGAATAAACATTAAGCAAAACCAACTGACAGTGTGGATTTCTGATGGTGCAATGAATATTCTGCACGCTTAGCCCCAATTCCTCCACTAAAAGGAAATTAGTTGCATTTTATCATCTCCTCTCCAGGGCCTGGATTAGTCACATACTTTTCTTTTAGGACTTATTGGAGACTCAGGTGTCACATATGTGATAAGTTGCTTAGTTTTGTTTTATTTTTCCCCAAAGAAGAATATGTTTCTTGAAAAGTTGGGAGGAGACATGGTACCTGGGGAAAAGTACTAGATTTGGAGTCTAAAGACCTTGATTGATAACCTATCTTTGTAACCTTTATCTGCATGACCCAGAAAAAGTTACTCAGCCTTTTTATATCTCTATTTCCCCATTTGTAAAATGGATGTCAATCAATCAATAAACATATATTAATCACCTACTCTGGGTCTCGCATTGTGATAAGCTCTGAAAATACAAGAGGCAAAAGACAAGTCCTTGTTCTCAAGGAGTTACTATCTAAAAGGGGAAGATAAATGAATTTGTTGTGAGGATCAAAAGAAATATCTGTAAAGCATTTTGCAAACCTTAAAATGCTATGCAAATTCTATTATTTATTATTGTTGTTGTCATTGGCATTACTATTATTATTATCATAAATCACTAAAGTAATTTTATTAGTAAAAAATGCACACATGAAACAGTCCATATGACCTAAAGCCAGTCACTTCAGATAAGAAAAAAGGCAAAAGATAATGTTCTATCCTCAAGGTACTTACAACTGAATAGAATTTAATAATAATAATAATTAGGTTATTGTTAGGGTTAAAAAAGATAATATTTGTAGAGCTCTTCAAAAACCTTAAAGAGTTATTTAAATTCTTTGTGGTTCAGTTGTTTTCAGTCATATCTGATTCTTCATGACCTCATTTGAGGTTTTCTTGGCAAAGATACTGAAACTGGTTGGCCATTTCCTTCTTAAGCCCATTTTACAAATGAGGAAACCAAGGCAGAGTTAAGTGACTTGTCCAGGATCACAAAGCTAGCAAATGTTTGAGGACAGATTTGATCTCAGAAAGAGGAGTCATCCTGCCCCCATCCCCAGCACTCCAAGCACTGTCACCTACCTGCTCTTATATAAACCCCATCTATTTATTATTGCTATTATTACTATTGTCATTATTAACTCACAAAAGGAGTAAAGACAAACCAAAAAAAAAAAATCTATGTAACCTAGAGCAAGTGACTTAACTTCTCTGAGACTAAGCTGAATTACCTGAAAAATGGGAGGAGTTGACTGAGACCACCTGGAAGGTTTCTTCCACTTCTAAATCAATGACCTTATGCTAATTTATTAAAGGGATTTTATTAGTAAAGGTACAAAGCTAAGTGTATGCATAAAAAAATACATTAACTGCTTACCATAAATAGTGCATAAAATAATTTCATGTTAACAAACAGTTGACATACTTAAATTTAAATCCACAAACACTATCACTATCCCTTTTCATTGTTTCCTTCCCTTCAAATTGAGTCTGTTTCTTTTTGAATCTCTTTGAAATGCTTGTGCAGCTCATGGGGATCCCAAACACCTGTTCTTCATTTCCTCTTTCATCTCAGCAGCTTCCTTATAACTTCAGTAGCTAGAACTTGTACTCATTGACTTTGTAGCAAGTTATAGTGCAGCAAGTGATGAATAATGGATATGTATTTTAAAACAATGTCAATATTTCATGGACTCTAAAGCACTACTCTCTGAAGTCTGTTGTAATTCAATAAGAATCAAGGATTTGGAGTAAGTTTGCCTGCAAAAGCCTAGTACTTAAAATCATCAACATCTCCAAGCCTTTTTCAGTAGTGCTCATGTTGCCTAAAACCTAATTCTTACTTCAATGAACATTTTTTTCTCCAACATTTTTTTTAAAACTGCCTATGTATATTAGCTTTCCATGAATTATTTCTCAGAGATTTATTGGTACTTTGGCATATTTTTAAGGCAGCAGGCTTTATCTTTTCTCCCTAAAATTCACTAGGTTGTTAGTGATTAAAATGAAATTACCAAAAAGGCTCATAATAAAGAAAAAAATCTTTCATTTTTCTCCCCACCACCACCACCAGTTAGGAAAGTTAAGTGACTTGTCCAAAGTCACACAGGTTATAGGTGTCAGATGTGAGTTGTGAATCTAGGTCCTCTGGCTCCAGACCTAGTGTTAAGAAAATATTAAGTCACTGAATGGAGAAGAGGACTGATTGGCAATATCTTGCCAGCTTGTACTGATAATTACTGAGATACATGGAAAGTATACTTGAACTTGGTATTGAATCGAGACATTGTGGCAGGCTCCAAAGAGCAGGACTAATCAAGAATCCCAGGTTTAAGTTTAAAGATTATTTCATCAAAAATCTCTTCCATTGCAACTTGCCCTATAGTTTCCTCTGACCTTTGTGCCAAGAAAGCCAAACTCTCTCCTTTTTAATTCTGAAACACCTCATTGATCACACATCTGTCTATTCTCCATGACAACCAGTATTAATTTTTCCCCTAAAAGCTACCCACTTCATACCTGATTTGAATATCTCTCTTCCTTCACCAAAGCTCCCAAACTATCCCGATTTCCACCTTGTCTTGGATCTATCAGTCTCTGGCCAATTACACTGCCAACATGTCCCACACCTCCTGCTATATTCTCATGTGGCCATTATGAATACCAGCCAGCCTGACCCATAGCATATGAGAATAGAAACAGAACAGTTCCAAACCCAAGCAACAACAGCATGCCTTCACAGAAACTATTATGGCAATAGAGGTGTAATCAGTCAGAATGACTTATTAGCAGACTTCATTTGCAGAATATACATAAGGAAAGCTCAGCAATACCAGATGAACAATTAATCATTAGGGAGTGCATTTTTTTTCAGCAATAGCTACACATAAAACAATACAGTAAGGTGTAGACAAGTTTTAGTGTTCATGAGAGCAGGGAATATCCAAACTAATGAAATCATATCTCTTCAACATATAAGTACAAGGAAATCTAAAGGAAGAAGTACCAATAAATGTCAAGGTTCCCACCATGTTGCTGTTGCCACTACTTAGTCACAGCATTTTATTATGTCAGTGACCAATCCTTTCTCCTTAGACCAATCCTTTCTCCTAAAGGAATTGAATATTGGCATATGGAGGGAACCATCTGGGCTTTCTGTGACTCAATGGGAGGTTGATGAGGGAGATGATCTGGAAAGTGGCTAGCAAAAGAACTAATGAGCTCCAGATGTAATTAAAGACTGACGTTCACCCTAAGGGGCTCAGGACAAGACATGTTGCCTCTTGGTTCTAAATCATGCCCTCCTACCAGTTGATCAATTCATCAAGCAATAAATAACCAATCAAGTTCCCTACCACCTTTTGCATTGACTTTCCAGGCTTTCTGTTGCTTTGAGTTGTTCACCACAAAGGTTATGTCTGACAGAGGGGTAACCTTTGGGAGGGGGGAAATGAAAATGTAAGTTTTAACACCAAGCAATTTGAATAAATGCTACAATTTACCAATAATTCATCTACCATTTGCAAGGGCAAAGGGACAGCATGACATAATACTCTTGGTTCTGGATCTAGAAACAGAAATATCTGAGTTCTCAGACATTTAAAAGTTTTATGACTAAGTTCTCTCTCCTCTAGTTTTTTTTTATTAATAAAATAGATATACATATAATTGATATAAAGGATTCTTGTGAGGATCAAACAATATAAAGTACCATGAAAACCTTGAACTTTTGTATCAATATCAGCTGTTATTTATTATTATTACTTCCATTATTGTCATTATAATGAAGAAAGTCTCAACCAAGACCAGAAGCATTTGTTCCTTTACAGAAAATCTATGCTATATCAACATCACTGGCAAATACCATAGACATGAATGTGTACCTCACACATAACTACATAACAAGCTGGCATTGGAGATGTCTCTCTCAGAAGGCCACAGCCTCTTTTAGGATGGAAGTCATTTGGACACTCTAATAACAAAGAACTCAATAGAGTCTCTGCATTAGACTTAAACTCATTTCTTTTTTCAAGCAAGTTGGGGAATCAAGGTCACTATTGTGTAACATTCCAAGAGTCTGACACTTCTCTAAATCTTGTTGTAATGGGATCAAGGGCAAAGGGCACAGAGCCTGGGAATAATGATAGGGTCACATGTACATACATAATTCAGAGCAGCCTTACTGTTTATATGGCAGTCACTGGAGTGAGCTCCATAACTTAGGTAAAAAGGCAGTTTCTACTACAACCCCTCCATTGTCACTGATGCATTCCAAATTCTATCTCATCACAGGAACAGAGAACTCCAAGTACCAATTAAAAGTTACAAAATACTGGATTAACTCTTACTATTGGTCATCCAGAATTTCCTAAAATTCCTCTCTACAAGGTGAAAATATCTGAATTTAGTGTTGACAGGAGTATTTTGTGTTTGTTTTTGGATAGGGTGGATTGGGAAAAAGTCACAAAGCTCCAAATGACTAAGAAATTTCAAGATTTTCTCTTCCAAAATACTATATCTTTTTTTGAGATCAAAAGAAGCTTCCTAAAAATAATTTTCTTACCAAGAGTTGCAGTTTGTTATTGCTTCTGGAGGAGACATCTCCTGTTAAAGTAATGTTTCTTATCTTGGAGTTTGTGAATTTATGCATGTGTTTATGTGTGTATGTGTATATTCATATGCGTGTATGTACTTATGTGTATTGTTTGTTGTAGATATACATGATATTAAGACATAGATATATGCAAGTCCACATGCATATATATGTACATGTATCTGTTATATGTATTAAAATTTTTCTGTATCCTTGGTTTCCTTTGTAATCCCATATAGTTCATTTTGTGCATTTAAAAACATTATTCCAAGAAGGCTGCCAAAAGATTCTAAGTAAAAAAAAAAACGATGAAGAACTCTTGCTTTACAGAATCTATTTGTTCAATAAAATATGTTAACATCTTAATTTGTGAGGAGGGTAGATAATTCCAAAGAACAATATTCTATTGATGCAACCATTTTGGAAAGCATTTTGGAATTATACCCAGAGAGTAATTAAACTGTGTATACCCTTAGACCTAGCAATATTATTGGTATGTCTGTTTCCCAAGGAGATCAGGGAAAAGAAAATTAATCCCTATGTTCCAAAATACATATAGCAGCAACTTCGTGGTGACAAAGAATTGGAAAATGAGGGCATGTCCACCATTTGGGAAATAGCTAAGCAAATTGTGGTATATGATTGTGATGGAATACTACTGGGACATAAGAAATGATGAACAGACTGATTTTTTTAAAAGTCTGGATAAAACTACACAAGATAATGAACAATGAAATGAGTAGAACCAGAAGAATATTATGCACAGCCACAGAATTAATTCTGGAAGAATAAACTGTGAAAGTTACCTCCAGGAAGTGAACAGAAAGGTGAAATATGAAAGAATTATTTTATGTAGGTTTTGGATGTCCTGATTATCTTTTGTAATGGGACTGGATGGGAAGAGGCTGGGACACTTGTGGATGAGATTTTTTTTTAAAGAGCAGTAGCCTAAAATAAAAGGATGACTTCTTCCCATATATAAATAGCCCTTAAAGATGAAAGGTTAAATTGATTGATAATCATTTCAAGTCACGCTAATTTATGGAACTGTTGGAATTTGATCTTTTGAAAAGCTCACCCTCTTATAGATCTAACAGAACAAATAACAATCAAGAAATAAGAACTTCTTTTTATAACCCAGCCCTTTCAAAGAGTTGCTTACTTTTTAGTTTGTCTAATTCACAGTGGTCATTTTCCTGTCATAATCTTCCCAATTATTATTTTTTTCCACACTGGCTCTGTTTTGAGTTGGACTATAAACATCTTACTCACTACTCAGAGTCATTCTTAGAAAAGAGCCACTATTTGTGCAGTTGTGAAGACAGAATAGTAAAATTTGCAGTAAGTCCTATACTACTTGCTGATATATCATTAGGATGAATCAACTCTATAGTTATAAAAGCCAGAAAAGGAACAAAATTGGCATAGGGAAGGAATATTAGAAAGCCAGGAAGGGAACAAAATTAGAATTATATAATTTCCCCCAAAAGTTTTTAAAAATCAGGATTTTTTTATATTGAATAAGAAAATGGTCAAGCTTAGTTGTTTTTAAATATTGCTGACTGCTCTTAACTCACCAAAATAATTTCTCAGTGATTGGTAGATTTGTATATTAAATTATCTTATCATTATAATGCATATACACCCAAGACAAATTATAAAGGATGTGTATTAAATGTAAAAACAAGATAAATTTCAGCCTTCCAAGCATATTATAATTTTCACCCAAGAAAGTAGTAGTCATTACTTTATGAGCTTGTGAGTCTCTTATTGTCTTTGGATTTTGAAGTTGAAATATATATTCTTGTTCTCCTGCCTAGGAGTTAAAAGACTGAGATGGGATACTATCAGTAGCATTTATTTACTCTTACTGAGACTTATTAAAAGGAGCCTAACCATCATTTTTTTTTTCTCTAATGTCATAGGAAGAAGGAAAAAGGAGTTCTTTCAGTTCTAAAACTAGAAGTTGGAACCTGGCTTCACCTGGAACTGATGATGAGCCATTGTTAGAGTAACTAAAAATGATACACAAAGAGAATCAATATATCATCAGAAAATACATTTTAGTACTAAAACTAGAAGGAATATCCAAAAGTCATCTTAGCTAATCCTCTCAGATGAGAAAACTTAATCAAAGAGATAAGTGGATTGCATGAAGTGACAAAGGCAGTGAGAGAGGGGAAATCCTGAACCTAGATCCTCTGCCTCAGGACTGCTTGTTCTAGGTCAAATATAGCATCATAACTAATGTAAAGGAGGAAATATAATAACATGGAAAGGACAGTGGAATTGGCATCAGAACTAGGCTGTTCTGAGCAACATCTATCTATCTATATCTATTTATATTTTTTCTATTCTTTTCTTCCTTCCATCATTCTACTTTCCTCATTCTTCCCTCATTTCTTTTCTTCCTTCCTTCCTTTCTCCCCCTCACCTCTCTGTCTCTGTTTCTTTTTTTCCACATCTCTTCTGCTTTCTCTGTCTCTGTCTCTGTCTGTCTCTCTGTCTCTGTCTCTGTCTCTGTCTCTGTCTCTGTCTCTCTGTGTCTCTCTGTGTGTCTGTCTCTCTCTGTCTCTCTGTCTCTGTCTCTGTCTGTCTTTCTGTCTGTCTGTCTGTCTGTCTGTCTCTCTCTCTCTCTCTGTCCCCATATACACATATCTTAATTAATTGGCGTAGGAATGGATTGGAAGTGGGAAAGAGTTCAATTCCCAAATTTTTCTCTTCCTAGCTGTGTGACTATGAGCAAGCCACTAAACATTTCTAAGCCTCAGCATTCTTAACTGCAAAAAGACAATAATACAATGAAAGCACAGGGTAGTTATGAGGAAAACATTATATAAATGACTGAGGTATTAAATCATCTTCGTAGAAAGCCTTACTCAAAAACTTTGATGTGGCTCTGACCAAATTCACAAAATCATGGATCTTTGAATTATGATAATATATAAACTATAATGATACTCAGTGCTTTCAGGGGAAAACATTTAGTTAGTCATGGTTACCATAGAAGTTTGCAATACAGTGCATTAAAAGTCAAGAACTAAATTTTAATGAATCTTGTTATCTATTACTAAATTAATAAATTATGTTGCTTAGTATTGATACTCAAACTACTAAGTAAAGATTCTTAATTTTTTTGTAATGGGTTCTTTATCACCCTAGTGAAACCTATGAATTTTCTTCAAATAATAATATGTTTAATGCATAAAATAAAATATGTAAGATTATAAGGGAAACCAGTGATATTGAAATACATTTTTCAAATTTAATTTTTTTTAAATTTCAAGTTCATAGATCTCCAGATTAAGAACCTTTCCTGACTAAAGGACATTTGTCTTTTTTCAAATTCCCTTTGAGAAGAGAAAGAAATTGCTTGAATAAAATGAGGCCCAGACTTGCAAATTATTCATAGAGAGGGAAAAAAATGCAATTTTCAAATTGTGTCAAATAAGCTAAACAGTTCCAAATGAGATTGATGAGACAAAGTTCCATGTGTCAGTTGCAGCTTTAGTAAATGTTAGGAGTCATCCTTTTGGGGTTTTGCTAATTTTCACAAAATGAGAGCTTTTTGTATCTTTATGATAGAAAAAAAGAATAATAAATCCAGACATCATAACTATTTTAATAACACTGATGGTATCTTCTGTTCTTGAATGTTTGTATATTTCTTTTTTTAAGTTTAATTAAGAATATTTTCCATGGTTACATGAATCATTCTCTTTCTCTCCCCACCTCCCACTCCCTCCCAAAGCCAATAAGCAATTCCACTGGATTTTACATGTCATTCATCAAGACCTATTTCCATATTATTAAAATTTGCACTAGAGTGATCGTTTAGAGTCTATATCCCCAATCATATCCCTGTTGAACCATGTGATCAAACTGTTGTTTTTCTTCTGTGATTCTACTCCCACATTTCTTTCTCTGGATTTAGATAGTGTTCTTTTTCATAAGTCCCTCAGAATTGTCATGGATCATTGCATTGCTGCTAGTAGAAATTATTCTGTTATATTCTATTGTGCCACAGTGTATCAGTCTTTGTGTATAATGTTCTCCTGGTTCTACTCCTTTCGCTCTGCATCACTTCCTGGAGGTTGTTCCAGTCTCCATGGAATTCCTCCAGTTTATTATTCCTTTGAGCACAACAGTATTCCATCACCAACATATACCACAATTTGTTCAGCCATTCCCCAATTGAAGGACATACCCTTATTTTCAATTTTTTTGCCACCACAAAGAGCATAGCTATTAATAATTTTGTACAAGTCTTTTTCTTTATTATCTCTTTGGGGTATAAACCCAGAAGTGCTATGGCTGGATCAAAGGATAGTCAGTCTTTTAATGCCCTTTGGATATAGTTCCAAACTGCCTTCCATAATGGTTGGATTAATTTACAACTCCACCAGCAGTGCATTAATGTCCCAATTTTGCCACATCCTCTCCAACATTTATTACTTTCCTTTGCGGTCATATTAGCCAATCTGCTAGGTGTGAGGTGATATCTCAAAGTTGTTTTGATTTGAATTTCTCTGATTATAAGAGATTTAGAACACTTTTTCATATGCTTATTGATAGTTTTGTTTGTATGTTTCTCATGAGCTGACAAAAATTAGAAAACACTGGATTTCTTTTAGACACACAGCTGTGAGCTCCATTTGTCACAAAAATAAAAATAATTAAAAGTAAGATCAATTCTATTCAAGAATTTATTGTGTAATTACCATGTGCCAGGGAATATGCTGGATGCTGGGGGAGTGGGTAAAAAAAAACAAAAAACAAAAAAAGAAAAGAAATTGTGTGCTTTGTATGCATTTGTCAGTGACTCTATTAAGTCATGAGGGGATGGACCAAAAATTGAAGCAATTCTTGCCTTCAAGGATGTCAAATTCTATCAACTTGGACATTTTTTAACTCATGTGTAACAAATTGCTCTTTTTAAAGAAAATTAGGTAAAATCCTCCATTCAAGCCCTGTTTCATTGCTCATAGTAGTGAGGTAGGGAGTTTATCAAATGATTATTGAATTTGAGTTTATTGATTTCCTTTCCCAATGCTCTATCATTGAAGGGCTTGTTCTGGTGGAGTCTACAGAACTGGAATGGCTTTGAGTATGATCATAAGGCCATAGGATCAAAGATTTATAATTGGAAAGGATACTTATTTTGTGAGCAATCAATAATCAATAAATTGCCCATGAAGGGCAAGCCTAGCTAAATCCTGAAAAGTACAGAACAAAATGTTTCCTAAATTATAAGGGTTGTTTTAGTCATATCAGCTCCCTCAGAACTTTTATCTTTACAAGAGCTGAAATCTGCATTACTTTAACTTTTACCTTTTGCTCATAGTTCTGTCCTCTTGGTCCAAAATGAATTTAAAACTCTTTTCAAAATGACAGTTATTCAATAATAGAAACATTGGTTATGTGCTTATTATATCTTATCATTCTAAGACTAAATAATTATCCTTATCCTCTATAAGGAATTTTCCTTTGTCATGATTTTGAGACCTTACACTATCACATATGTGATATAAAATAGAATGTTGTTTAATTCAGATATGCCATCAAAGCCAATGGGCTTTTGTGGATCTTTATTTATCATTCTTAACATCATAATAATTGGATTCTGCTGCAATTAATATGAACACATCAAATTCTCATATATCTCTCTTACACTGTAGTTTCAAAACTAGAAGGATTTCATTGGATTATGGAATCATTTTTTCTTGAGGTTCTTAACCTTTTTTGTCTCATGGACCCATTTTGACAGACTGGGAAAACCTCTGGATCTCCTCTCATGTAAATGTTTTTCAATGTTTCAAATTAAATGTAGATTTTCTAGGCAGAGCCAAGACGACAGAGTAAAGACAGAACTCAACTGAACTATCTCGAAATCCCTTACAAACAACTTTAAATTAATTCCTCAAATTGAATTCTGTAGTGGCAGAACCAACAAAAGGGTGGAGTGGAACAATTTGTTCAACCCAAGACAACTTAAGTTGTCAGCAGGAAATTTTGGTTTCACTGGAGTATGATATAGCAAAGGCTACAACACAGCAAGATAGCAGAATGTTTTAGAGGTGGCTACATCAGAGCAGAAGTAGCTTTGAGAATTCTCAGTCCATAAACAGTAAGATGTTTATATATGTGTTCAGGAGCAAATTAAAGGAAATTCTTTATTGGTGCTTAGTGCATGACCCTCTTGCATTGCCCACATACAGATCTGGCTCATAATACCAGGGCAAATAGGAGCATTAGTAGACTCGAGCTTAAAGTTCCAAGGCAGAAAATAGCACTTGTGGTTGCTCACAAGAGAGCAAGGGTCTCAGATTTAAGGCAAAAGGGAGCACTAGTGGCTATGGCCAAAGAAGGGCATGGGCCTGTGACACATTTACAGAGGCATAAGGGGTGATAGCACATGTGGCTGCAGTAGGGGGCCTAGCCACAGTTCCAAAGTGAGAAAAGATTATTTATGTTTGCTCACAGGCCAGAACACAGGCTAAAAGAGCAGTGACTGCATATTTCCATATGTTACCATGTTGGAAGAACAAAAAATTTTCAGATCCCCAGAACTAGATTGGAACACAGCAACTCCTCCAATGGTGAAACAGTCCCAACTTTGACAAAAAGTTAAAAGTCTAGAAATGGGCTGGTAACATGAGCAAACAATAATAATGGAAACAGAAAGTGGCAATATAAAGTTATTAATATAGAGAACATTAAAACAGAAACTCAGAAGAACACATCATGGTCCAAACAACTACATGTAAAACCTAAAAGAGAAAATGTGCATTGGACACAAACCCAAAAAATATTCTTGGAAGAGCCCAAAAGGAATTTTAAAAATCAAATAAGAGACGTAGAGGAAAAATTGAGTAAAGAAATAAGAATGATGCAAGAAAATTTTGAAAAGATTATCAAAGGTTAGTAAAAGAGGTACAATGCAGAAGAAATAATACCAATGCTGAAAAAAAATTTAAATGGCATAAAAATATTCTAAAGGGAAGAACTCCTTAAAAGGATACTTGGCCAAATGGTTAAAGAGGTTAAAAACTTACTGAAGAAAATAATTCTTTAAAAATTAGAATTGGATAAGTTGAAGCTAATGACTCCATGAGACATCAAGACACAATAAAACAAAATCAGAAGAATGAAAAAATTGAAGAAAATGTAAAATATCTCATTAGAAAAACAACTAACCTGGAAATGGATGGAGAGATAATTGAAGAATTATTGGACTATCTATAAACCATAAAAAGAGTCATGGTATCACATTTCAAGTTATTATCAAGGAAAATTCCCCTTATATACTAGAATAAAAGGGTAAAATAAAAATCAAAAGAATCTACTGACCATCTCCTAAAAAGATCCCAAAGTGAAAACTCCCAGAAATAGCATAGACAAATTCCAGAGTTCTCAGGACAAGGATTAAAAATTGCAAGCAAAGAGAAAGAAACAAGTCAAATATTGTGAAGCCACAGCCAGGATAACACAAGACTTAACAGCTTGTAAAGTAAAAGATCAGAGGGCTTGGACAATAATATTCTAGAAGTCAAAAGAACTAGGATTACAACCAAGGAAAATCTTCCCAGTGAAACTGAATGTTATCTTTCTGGAGGAAAAAGGATACTTGATGAAATAGAATATTTTTAAGCATTCCTGATGAAAAGGCCAAAGATGAATATAGAGTTTTATTTTCAAATACAGAACTCAAGAGAAGCATAAGAAATTTGTATTACCATGTGGGAAGATAATATTTGTAACTTCTAATAATTTTATCATTGTTAGGGCAATTAGAATTGTAAGTAAATATATGGTATGGATACTATTCTAACATAAGAAATAATGGAAAAGATAATTACAAATATACTGAAAATACTTATACAAGATGATACAAAGGAAAGGGAGCAGAATGAAGAGAATGTTGTATACAGTAATGGAAATAATATGTGATGATCAACTATGAATGAATTAAGTATTACAAGCAATACTAGAATCCAGAACAACTCCAAGGTACTCATGATGAAAAAGGCTATCCACTGCCACAGAAGGAGCTAACATATTCTGAATGAAGATTGAAGTATACTATTCTTCACTTTATTTTCTACATGAATTTTTTGATATTTTAAGAATCTTTGTTTCACAATATGAGAATATAGAAATAGGTATTGTATGATAACATATGTGCAATCTAGATCATATTATCTGTTATCTTGGGTAAGGGGAAAGAATATGGATCACAAAATATAAAATAATTATTAAATTTTTTTTCAATATAAAATATTTTAAATATAAAAGAATTGAGGGAACTGGTATGTGTTGACTATGATGGTATAATATCAAAGAAATTAAATCATAGAGTGAGAAAGAGGGATCCACTGGAAGAAGGGAGAGGTAGAATAAGGGAAACTGTCACACACAAAAAAGAGATAAAAGAAAGAACTTTTAGAGTGGAGAGGAAGATGGGGGCATGGTGGGAAATGCTTCAATCGAACTCATTGATATTATCTCAAAGAAGGAATAATAGAGATATTCTGTTAGGTATAGAAACCTATCTTACTCTTCAGGGAGGTAAGAAAGAGGGATAAAAGGAAAAGGGGCAGGATACTGACAGAATGGAGGCATGATTGGACAGAATGGACAGAATGATTAATGGAGGCAATAGTTTGAAGCAAAATAAACTTTTTGAAGTGGGACAGGTTAAATAGAGAGAACAAAAATGACAAATGGTATGGGGAAATAGGATGAAGGGAAATATGCAGTAAGTAATCATAACTGTTAATGCGAATGGGATGATAAGAATGAACTTGCTCAAAAAACTGAAGTGGAAGGAATCATTTAAAAATAAAAATCCAACCATATGTTCTTTACAAGAAACACATTTGAAACAAAGAGACACAAACACATGGTCAAAATAAGGAGCTACAGGAGAATCACTAGTGTTTCATCTGAAGTCAAAAATAGGTGGTGGGTAGTATTGGCTAAGAAATAGAGCTATTAGATCATTGGAATAAATTAGTTACACAATACATAGTAGTAAATGACAATAGTTACTCAGTATTTGTTAATCCCAAAGATCCAAGCTCTCAGACAAAAAAAAAAGTATGGCAGAGACAAAGTATAAACCAGAATCTCATATCCTATACTAAGATAAGGTCAAAATGGATATTTGGTTTAAACATAAAGAATATTACCAATAGCAAATTAGAGGAGGAGAGAATAGTCTGTCTGTTGATTCCATGGATAAGAGAAGGATTTCTTATCAAACAAAAGAACACATTATAGATTATAAAATAGATAATTTTGATTATATTAAACTACAAAGTCTTTGCATGAGCAAAACCAATGCAACCAAGATTAGAGGTAAACAAGGTAAACAATATTATATGTTGATGGTGATGAATGGCTTAGCTATTCTTAGCAATACACTAATTCTTGAAAATCCTCAAAGACTCATAATGAAAAGTGCCCTCCAGTTCCAAAGAAATAACTGATGGACTCTGAATCCAGAATGAGATATACTATCTTTCACTTTATTTCATTATTTTTATTTTGTTTGAATTCTCCTTCATAAAATGGCCGATAGAAAGATGTTTTACACTATTCTTGCATATATAAAATTTTTATTATATTAAAGGAAACTTTAAAAAAAACTTTAAAAAAACAAAGTTTAAAAATGCTTTTTTATGTAATTAAAAAATAAAATTTTAAAATTTCTTAAAAGGCAGTGGGTTAACAATTATGGTTTTAGAGAAGGCGAAACCAAAAATAAGTATATTTAAAAGGAATAAACAAGGAAACTGCACTGTGCTTTAAAGTATTATAATGAAATAAAGTTCTCAATATTCTACTGGTATGATTCTTCCACTCCCAAGAAATCAATTAATCTGCATCCTTTAAGTGTTTACTATGCATCAGGTACTGTCCTAGATATTAATGTTACAAAAGCAAAAATAAATGAATAAAAATTAATTCCTAATCTCAAAAGTTTTAAATTTCACTGGAGACAAAATGTCCATATAGTGATTCTACAGATCTACAAAATAAATATAAGGTGCTTAAAAAGGGAGGACACTAGAAATTTGGGAGATCAGGAAAGATATTTGGTAGAAATGATGACTTCTACAAAATAGAAGTGAGGAAGGAGAATATTCTGGGCATAAAGGATTTGGAGTATAAAGGCACCAAGTCAAGAGATAGAGTGTCATCACTAAGTAATAAGACTAGCTTGTCTGTAGGGTATTATGAGGGAGGGGAAGTAATAAATAATGAGTCAGGTTGGGATCAGAGTATGAAAGGCTTTAAAAGTCAAAAGAAGTAAATAATTTGTCTTTTATATTAAAGGTACTATTTATAATATACTTCCAAGCTTTCTACATCAGTTATATTATTCTATTGAGACATCAAATGTTTGTTCTTAAGGGGGACTTAAAGATCATTATTATTAAATTGAACCAACCTCTTCTTGCTATAGATGAAGAAAATGAGGCCCCTGGTACAGGCTACCCAGCTATGGTTATATAGCCAATCAAGGGGTAGCTACAGCTAAAACCCAGTTCTCATTACACCTAATCCATTATTCCTTCTAGTATTGTCTTTTCCTGAAAGCTCTATTTTCTGTTACAAAACAGCAGGGGTGATGAGTTAATAATTAAAGAAATCATCTATTTGCTACCTAATGTAACAGATATGACCAATATAAAGAAAGACTCCATTTCCCAGACTGCCTAGCCTCAGAGATCAAATGCTGATTTGAGGAGAAATAGGATTTCATTTCCCAGGAGACTGTGTGCTCATATTTTACATCAAGTTTAATGAAAGGAGATAACAAGAAAAAGAGAGTAGCAATGGAAGTTTCTTTCTAGTTCATGGTTATATAAAGCAATAGAGGTTTCTGAGAATTATCAGTAGGAATTACAGATTTGTCTTTTTTTCTATATAAAACGCCTTGTTTTCAGCAAGGCAAGGAGATGGCACTTGCAGGTTGGAAAAAGCTGGGGAATAGTGACCATAGATAAGACCAATAAGGACAATGCTAGCCTGAGGCTAGCAATGGTGGGGGCTGCAAAGAGAAGTGGATGAATATCTCCTGGGTTTTTGAACTTTTTTTCCTCCATCACAGACTCTTTTGGAAATCTAGAAAAACTTCAGAATAATGGATTTTAAAAGCATAAAATCAAACACATGAGATTTAAAAAAACTAATTATATTTAAATGCAATATCAAAAAAAATGTTTTAAAACAATATCATAGATCCCAGGTGAAAAACCTGTTAATTTTAGACACAAATCAGACCTTCACTGGAGTCAAGATATGCTAGAAACTATAATGAAGTACAATATAGCTTCTAAAACTTTGCCTATGCCTTCCCTATTAAACCATAAGTTTTAGTTATATTTCTGTTCTAAACTATTGTGAGAGAAAGTTGAATGAAACTGAATAAAAGTGTATAATCATTTTATGTTTCATTTTGCTTTGCTATTAATTTCTGCATTGATACATATTTTTCGCTACTTTGGTGTTTTCCTTTATCACTGTTAGCATTGTGAATATTTAGCAAACTAATTCAGTTGGCAACTTCTGAAATTCTCAGTTTCCAAACCCGGATAGGGAAAAATAATCCAGAAAGTAGTTTACCCAATGAACAATCTGACAATTCAAGTCTAAGGCTAGGAGGATCTTCAGCCTGTTAGTTTATTGGCTAGACTCATCTATTACCTTTCTCAGACAACACAATGTTTTGACCCATCTTAAATATCACTCTTTTCTACAACAAGGCCCTTAAGCAATGGCACAAAGTGGGAATTTCATACTCATAAGCAAATTAGCACTGGAAATATTGTGGAGCACATTTTCAGATGCCATTCAAAATTATGTAGGCAGGCAGGAACCTTTCAATGACCTGACATTTTTTCATCATGTAAAATCTTCATAGCAAAGGTATACTAGAGTCAACTCTAACCAGATTTCTTAAAACTGTTAAATGTTCAGTGTGAGCACCTACACCTCGGAAATTGTCACTCACTAAGATCAAGGCTTGATTTACTGTTTTGTTCATTGTATAGACTAATAAAGCATTAATCATTTAAATTAAACTTTTAAAGGTATGTTTATTTTTCTTATTTTTCTTATTTTTCTTATTTTTCCTGGAACTCAGTTGTTAAATATTTCCCAGCACACTCCTGTATTGCTCTATATATTGCTTGTACTCAGCAGGAGTGGAGAAGGCTCAGGAAGTGAAGTCATCACCAAACTGGAAGCTTGGAGACTTTAGGCTCATAATAATAATAGTAACTGGCATTTATAAAATCTTTTAAAATTTTCAAAGTTCTTTACATTCATTATCTCAATTGAAAGTCCCAGTATCCCTGTTTTTCAGGTACTCTGGAAACAGCATTAATTTCACAAAAATACCAGAAAAGCATTTATATAATTGCTTCAATGGCTACCATATTTACCTTGTGGCATAAGAGACTTAGTTTACCTTCTAAGATGTTAGAGTTGCTCACCAATATTTTCCCTTTTTATCTTTTTATTTTATCATTTTATGGATTTATTGATTTTTATTGATGAAGGGAATTCCCTGTTAGAAAACACCCTCTGCCAATACATACCCATAGAATAGCAACTATTCTTCAATTTAGAGTCTTGGATCACTTGTGTTATAGTTACCTGGTTTCTGAGGTCAATGATTCACCCAAGGTGACACAGACTGTGTGTGTCAGAGGCAAGATTTGAGCCTGTCTCTCCTTCATAGGATAAAAATTATCCACATCAAATAGCTGAATTTAGACCATCTTCTCTCCTGTCAATAGTCTAATAAGTAGACAATGCTGTTTTCTCATCACTGCCTTTCCTTTGACAATTATGTATACAAAACCCCCAAAACCAAAAAGCAGGTGCTTTCAAACTATGCAAATAAGAGAAAGTAACCCCTGAAACCATTTCACTGCAAACAGAAGATCCAGCAAGCTGCTTCAATGCTAAAACCATGGGAGGTCTGTGAACTGCCTTGGTGCTAAACCACAGGAGGCCTATGAGCTGAGGAAGGTGGTAAATCCCAGGAGAGCCATCAACTGCTTAGTTGGCAAGCCACACCAGGCCTATCAATTCCTCAGGTGCTAAGCCACAGGAGGTCAATCAACTGCTCAGGTGGAAGGAGAAAGGAGTAAACAAGCTGTTCTTAAATGAAGGGCTACCAGCTCACTGGGGGGTCCAAGTTAATGAGGTGAACCTACTGAGAACACTGAATGGCAGAGAACTCTATTTAAAAGGGGAGGGAGCTCCCTCTCTCCTAAATGATACTTCTTTTCACTTGGGAGAGTCCCATAGTGCACAGAAGAAGCCTCTAGATTAGTGGGAATCCTAACCCTGGTTTTCTTTGACAGTCCAGGGCCAGGGTTTCCAATGGGATGTACTGAATCAATAGCCTTATCATGGAGAGCTCCAAGCCTAGTTCCAGTCATGCCTGTCTTGGCCAACACCAAAACTTCTGCTCTGTATCCCATATCCCACAGGCATCTAGGTGGCATTGTGAATGAAACACAGGATCTGGGGTCAAGAAGACATGATTTTCTTGCTGTGTGACCCTGAGGAAGTCACTTAACCTCTGTTTGTCTTAGTTTCCTTAATTGTAAAATTGAGATAGTAGCACCTCCCTTCCAGGTGAGGATTAAATGAGATAAAGTGTAAAATGTAAATGAGGTAAAGTGCTTAGCAAAGTGCCTAGCACCTAGCAGGTATTTTGTAAATGCTAATTTCCTTTCTACTCATGTCTGGCCATTTAAGGCTATTATATACTCAGTATGTCCTAGAACATCTCTGATGACCCTACTTATCAGTGATATTCCTTCCTCAAATTCTTGTTATTTAGTCATATCCAATTTTTCGTGACCCCATTTGGGGTTTTCATGGCAAAGAGACTGGAGTGGTTTACCATTTCTTTTTCCAAATGAGACAAGGAGAGTTAAATAATTTGCCCAGGTTCACACATCTAGTAAATATCTGAGGCTGGATTTGAACTCATGAAGACAAACCTTTCTTATTACAGTGCCACCCAATTGTCTTCAAATTACTTTGCTCTGACTCATTTATTTGTACATTATATCCCCTCAGTGGGAATATAAGGTCCTTGAAGACAGGGACATTTTTAACAATCGTCATTTCATTTCCAGAATTTAGTATTATTTCTTTTCAAGTGGTTTATCTGGACAGGGTACACACAGGGTATAATACAGATGCTCCAACTCCTATTCTGTCAAGAAGCTCTCCTTTCAGTGTCTTCTTTCTTTAATGTTTATTCTCTCTAATGATTTCAAAATTTAGGCAATAGTGATCTTTTATGTTTGTATGGGGATAGAGACAGGTCCTATGATTTTCATTAGTATAAACTTTGTAGAGGCAGACAAACTATAGTACATAGATATTTGCCCTGCTGCCCATTTCTGGGCTAAGTCATGAGCTAAGTAGCCATTCTTGGCTCTGAAGCTGTACAAAAACAGGTCACAGACTAGATTTGGTCCACTGACTACTGCCTGACAACCCCTTGATGAAGAATGTCTTCTACCAATGCAGATCATGTTCTCTGGAATTTACAATTTTATAGGTTTGTTTAAAGCACCAAGAAGTTAAGTGACTTGCCAAGGGTGGCATAGCAAGAATGCAGCATGATAAAGCTGGAATTAAATCCAAGACTTCCTGATTTCAAAGCAGGCCTTCTATTCACTATATCAAATTCCATATATACTTTATAGCATTCATAACTTATAATAAAGTTTTCAAATGCATTAGTCCAATTTCAGGCAATTAGGTAGCTCAATGGATAGAACACCAAGCCTGGAAACAAGAGGACTCATTCTTCTGAGTTCAAATCTGGTCTCAGACACTGACTAGCAGGGAGAACCTGAACAAGTCACTTAACCCTTTTTTTAAATGTTGAACAAACCGAGGCTGAGAAGTATGATTTGTCCTAATGCATAAAGCTAGTCAGGGAATTTAACTTAGCATTTCTGATTCCATGTCTTTGTCTGGAAAAGTGACTTAAATTTTTGTGGAACTTGGTTATTTTTCAATTTTTAAAAATTATTTTTTTCATAAAAAGAAACTCTTAGAAGAGAAAGGTATATATTAGGAAATGTAAGTGACACAAAAATAAAAACTATCAATAAGAATTTTTTAAAGAAAAGAAAAAATCTGAACATCTTTAACTGTGTAGACCAAGGACCATCTTTAAATATCCAAATCAAAAAATATATGTGGGGCAAATAGGTAGACCAGGAGATAAAAAGCCAGGCCTGCACAAGGGAGGTTTTGAGTTCAAATCTAGCCTCAGATGCTTTCTAGTTGTTTAACCCTGAGCAAGTCGCTTAAACCCCGTTGCCTACCCCCTACCACACTTTTGTATTGCTTCTAAGACAGAAGGTAAGGATTTTAAATTAGAAAAAAATGTGTGTGTGTGCATCTGTATCTAAATAACCCTGTCTAGTTCCAGACACCAAACTTCTACTTGTAAAGTTAATTTGAAAAATAAATATATGCCATGCGTCCCCTAAGGAAGTGAGCACGGGAAGACTATTGTGAAAACAAATCAACTCTAATAAGCTGTCACAACTCCCAGAAAACTAGAAATTGCTGCCCCAGACGATGAACAAATCCTTATAATATCTTCTTTAAGACACATTCCTGTCTCCATGTCCTTATGTCCACATATGTGACTTACAAAAAACAAAAATGCTGCCATACAGGGAGGCAATTGGAGAGAGAAACAAAGAAAAACTACTAAAGCTCAATGACAAAAAGAAAATCAAATGATTCAACAAGGTGTATGCGTACCAATGGGTGTCAAAAACCTAGCTGAAAATGGTTAAGGCTCTAAATCTAATCTAGATGGCAGAAAACAACCATTAATGACATAATTTCAAGCTCCTCTATCTTGAACCACACAATGCAAAGAGTCTACACAATATAATGGAAAGAAAAAACTTGGGGCAGGGATGATACCTACTGGAACTTGACCTGGTCAAGGGAATTATGCTCATAAATCATCTCCTGAAGCCCTTACCTATATGATCTCAAGCATTTGTGTTATAAAGACTGTATACTTCTAATGCACTTGATAGCTTTTTTGGTTTCCCTAATAAGTAGAGCACCAGATTAAATTCAGTAAGAACTGAGTTTAAATTCTGTTTCAGATTCTTACTAGCTATAGTAAGCTTAAAGGATAAAGGATTTGGCCATGGTTACACTAGGGGAACCAAAAGAGCCATATAAATATTAGCCATCATTATTATTATTTTTGTTGTGTATAGTCCTTATTCCTTACCCAAATTATATTGTGTATGCTTTATATTTTTTTAATCTACTTAGTAGTACATAAACTAACTGAAGAGAAGGACTTTTTTTTAATCTCTAGCACTTCAACTTAGGGCTTTGCACGTTAACGGATGCTTCATAAATTTTGTTATTGTTGTTTCAGTTGTGTCTAACTCTTCATGACCCCATTTTGTATTTTCTTGGCAAAGATACTGGAGTGGGATTCCACTTCCTACTTTAGCTCATTTTTCAGAGAAAGAAAATGAGGCAATGAGGGTTAAGTGACTTGTCCAGGATCACAAAGCTAGTGAGCATCTGCACCTGAATTTTAATTCAAATCTGACTCCAAGCCCAGAACTCTATCCAGTGAGTCATCTCACTGCCCCTCGACACTGTACTGTGCCTGATATATTTGTGTATATAAAGTGTTTTGAAAATAAAAGGCCTTGCTATACAAATGCCAGCTGTAACACCTCTTATGATGCCTGTTCCTTTAGATAAAAAATACTATTATTATGCGGACACATCAAAGTATCATAGCCAAGACCACTGATCTTGGGGTCATATGATCTGGGTTCAAGACTAAGCTATAGACTTCTGTGTAAACATGGTGGCAGTGAAGACACAAGACTCTTCCTCTCCTCACCACCTACTGATATAGACTACCTCAAAAAGCCCCCCAAAAAGCCCAAAACAACCAAATTCATGTGAACGAGGGGACTCTACAGTAGGGTGCAGCATTGAAGGTATGTGCAATTTAGGCATTTCCACACCATAAGAGGGTGAAAAAGCTTCCACCAAAAACATGAGCTGATCTACCCTCCCCCATACTACCTATGGAGCCAGAGTCAGAGCCAGCATGCTAGAATCAGTGAGTGAATGAGGAGCACCTATGGAGCAAGTGAAGGCCACCTCTGGGTCCTTAGCAGCTGAATGAAACCACTGAGGACCTACCCCTGAGAGTAGCAAAACCTAAGACCCCAGCAGGCTGAGGAGTGCAGACCGTGGGTTCTGGCAGGGAAATAGTACAGAGAAGGGCACCAAACAGTGGAAGCTGCAGAGACTCAGGAGCTGGCCTCAGCCAAAACCCTTGCTCCTTAGCTCCATACACAGAGCCTGCCCATCTCACTCAGATTTCTAAATGGAAAGGGAAGGAAAAACCACCAAAGTAATGGCAAAAAGTACCCAGGAACAACAACTTCCCAACAACAAGAAAAAGAAGAAGGGGTTGACCCTGGATAATTTTTATGGAGGAAAAACCCAGGCTACAGAGGAAACAGAAGAGGAAATACAAATAATGCACCAAAACCTTCCAAAAATGGAACTTGTCCACAAGCTCTTGAAGAATTTAAATTGGAGCTTATCAAAAGAATGGAAGCCTTCTGGCAAAAAAGTGGAACATAGTTCAAAAAAGAAAATAACGGTTTAAAAGACAAGAACGCCCAATTGGAGAAACAGCTAAAAGTCATGAAAAGCAGGACAGATCAAATTAAAAAGGAAAACCATTCCTTAAGACCAGAATTGGGCAATTGGAAAACAAAGATCTTACAAAACAGCAAGAATTAATAAAGGAAAGTCAAAAGACAGGCAAAATAGAAGAAAACATAAAATATCTCACTGACAAGATGACAGATCAGGAAAACAGAGCAAGGAGAGACAATATGAGAATCACTAATCTACCTGAAAATCCAGAAATAAACAAAAATCTTGATATCATACTACAAGAAATCATCCAAGAAAACTGCCCTGATGTCCTTTAACAAGGGGGCAAAATAGACATTGAAAGAGTTCATAGAACACACTCTACACTAAATACTCAAAAGACAACTTCCAGGAATATAATTGCCAAATTCAAGAGCCTCCAAGCTAATGAGAATATATTACAAGAAGTCAAGAGACAATTCAGAAACCAAGGAGAATCAATCAGGATTACACAAATCTGGCAGCTTCCACATTAAAGGACCGCAAGGCTGGCAATATGATATGCAGAAAGGCAAGAGAATTGTGTCTTCAACCAAGGATCACCTATCCATCAAAACTGACTATGTGAGGACTTCCTGTCAAGATGGTGGCTTAGAGAAAGCTAAAGTTCAGATCTCCAGAAACCCTTCCTTACCGAACTCAAACTATATGCTCCTAAGGCACCAAAATTCAAAACAAACAACAGCATAGACCCCGGGAATCCTCCTCCTGGACCTGGACCTGGATCAAAAGGTATGGCCCCCCCAAAGCCAGACCACGAGATCACTCTGACCTAAGGGGTAGGCAGAAGGAAGGTCCCAGGACCCATCCCCCCAACCCAGAGTGCTGAGTCCAAGGCAGCAGAGGGAACCTCAGAGCCTAAGGGCTGGCTACCCTGAAGGCCTCTTCCTGAAAACAACCTGACCCAATTGAGGGGGCACCCAGACAGCAGGGAAATAGAGAGAGACAGGAGGAACCTGTAGCCCCCTGATCAGATCCTTCCATCTGAGTCTCACCGAAGGTCCCTGGCACAGGGCATACTCAGTCTGAGGTTAAACCTATCACCAGCCCTCAGAGCTCCAGGAAGCCATGGCCCCTCCCCCCTCAGAGAGCAGGGTCCTCTGAAACAACAGTAACCCTCAGGGCTGGCAAAAGGGCCTCGGGAGCCGGCTATTCTGAAAGCCACATCCTGAAAACAACCTGACTCAGTCGCAGGGGCACCCAGACAGCAGGGAAACAGAAAGATATGGGGGATCCTGCAGCCCCCTGGCTGGATCCTTCCATCAGAGTCTCAAGGTCCCTGCCTCAAAGCATACTCAGTTCAACCCAGAGAAAGTTAATCTTATCAGGAGCCCTCTGAGCTTTGGGAAGCTGTGGCCCCTCCCCCCACAGAGTGCTGGCTCTCCTGGCCAGCTAAGGCACAGAAACAAACACCCTGAGGAAATGGCTGAGCCAGGCTCAGAGCGTGGAAGTAAGGCAACAGAGAAGCATCGGGAGGGAACTGAGGATGGCAGTAATAGGGAAACACCAACAATTCCTGGCTTCCCCGGGAAGACAGAACAACAACTGCATAGAACGGACAATCTGCCTAGTGCTAAAACCTCTGAACACCAGACAGAGATAAGAAAAGCTAGTCCTCCCCACTCAGATAGAGATGGCAAACTCCACAGAAGCACAAAAGGCCCAAAATTCCAAGAAAAACAAGAAGAAGGGGGCGACTTTGGACACATTTTATGGAGCAAAAATACAAAATACAGAGGAGATACTAGAGGAAACACAAGCAAATGCTGCGAAACATTCCAAAGGAAATGGAAACTCTCCACAAACCCATGAAGAATTTGAATCAGAAATGACCAAAAAGACAGAAGCCTTCTGGGAGGAAAAGTGGGAAATAATGCAAAAGAAATTCACGCCTCTACAAAACCAGTTTGACCAAACTGAAAAGGAAAACAAGGCTTTAAAGGTCAGAATTAGGCAACTCAAAGACAACGAACAGGTAAAAGAGCAAGAATCAATAAAGCAAAGCCAAAAGATCAAGAAATTAGAAGAGAACATAAAATATCTCACTGACAAGGTGACAGACGTGGAAAATAGAGGAAGAAGAGATAATTTAAGAATAATTGGACTTCCAGAAAAGCCAAAAATAAACAGCAAACTCGACATCGTAATACAAGATATAATCAATGAAAATTGCCCAGAGATTCTAGAAAAAGGGGGCAATACAGCCACTGACAGAGCTCACAGAACATCCTCTACATTAAACCCCCAAAAGACAACTCCCAGGAATGTAATTGCCAAATTCCAAAGCCTTCAAACAAAAGAAAAAATCCTACAAGAAGCCAGAAAAAGACAATTTAGATATAAAGGAATCCCAATCAGGGTCACACAGGAACTTGCAAGTTCCACTCTGAATGATCGTAAGGCATGGAACATGATTTTCAGAACGGCAAAAGAGCTGGGTCTTCAAACAAGAATCAGCTATCTAGAAAAACTGACTATATACTTCCAAGGGAAAGTATGGGCATTCAACAAAATAGAAGATTTCCAAGTTTTTGCAAAGAAAAGACCATTGCTCTGTGGGAAAGTTTGATATCGAAAAACAAAGAGCATGGAATACCTGAAAAGGTAAATATGAAGGACAGGGAAAAGGAGAAAAAATGTTATCTTTTTCTTTTACCCAAACTCTCTTCTATAAGGACTACATTTATATCAATCTACGTATACTAACATGTGGGGGAAATGTAATGTGTAAATAGGGGGAAAAGAAAGACCAAATAGAATAATCTTTCTCACACAAAGATTCACAAGGGAAGGGCAGGGGAAGAAAACTCATATAATAAGGAGAGGAAGAGAGTTTTTACTTAAACCTTACTCTCAGGGAAATCAACTCTGAGAGGGAAGAACATCCAGATCCATTGGGATCTTGAATTCTATCTTACCCAACAAGGGAAGGGAGAAGGGAAAACAAAGGGGGGAGGGGGGAGGGAACAAAAAAAAGGGAGGAAAGAAGAGGGGGGAGGGGGAGGGAACACAAAGAGAGGAGCTAGAAAGGGAAATATATCAAGGGAGGGGACAAGGGGGACTGATTTAAAGTAAATCACTGGACTAAAAGGTAGAGCTGAAGAAGAAAAGGTTAGAATTAGGGAAGGCTATCAAAATGCCAGGGAGTCCACAAATGACAATCATAACTTTGAACGTGAATGGGATGAACTCACCCATAAAACGTAGATGAATAGCAGAATGGATTAGAACCCAAAACCCTACCATATGTTGTCTTCGAGAAACACACATGAGGTGAGTAGACACCCACAAGGTCAGAATTAAAGGATGGAGTAAGACCTTCTGGGCCTCAACTGACAGAAAGAAGGAAGGAGTTGCAATCATGATATCTGATAAAGCCAAAGCAAAAATAGACCTGATCAAAAGGGATAGGGAAGGTAATTATATTTTGTTAAAAGGGACTTTAGATAATGAGGAAATATCACTAATCAACATGTATGCACCAAATAATATAGCACCCAAATTTTTAATGGAGGAACTAGGAGAATTGAAGGAAGAAATAGACAGTAAAACCATATAAGTGGGAGACTTAAACCAACCATTATCAAATATCAAATCAAATAAAAATAAATAAGAAAGAGGTAAAAGAAGTAAATGAAATCTTAGAAAAATTAGAATTAATAGACATATGGAGAAAAATAAATAAGGACAAAAAGGAATACACCTTCTTCTCAGCACCACATGGCACATTCACAACGATTGACCATACATTAGGTCACAAAAACATGGCATACAAATGCAAAAAGAAATAATAAATGCAGCCTTTTCAGATCACAAGGAAATAAAAATAATGATCAGTAATGGTATATGGAAAGCTAAATCAAAAACTAATTGGAAATTAAACAATATGATACTCCAAAATCGTTTAGTTAGAGAAGAAATCATAGAAACAATTAATAATTTCACCAAAGAAAATGACAATGGTGAGACATCCTTTCAAATCTTTTGGAATGTAGCCAAAGCAGTAATCAGACTTAAATTCATATCCCAGAGTGCATATATTAACAAACTAGGGAGAGCAGAGATCAATCAATTGGAAATGCAAATAAAAAAAAAACTCGAAAGAGATCAAATTAAAAACCCCCAGCAGAAAACCAAACTAGAAATCTTAAAAATTAAGGGAGAAATTAATAAAATCGAAAGTGATAGAACTATTGATTTAATAAATAAGACAAGAAGTTGGTAGTTTGAAAAAACAAACAAAATAGACAAAGTACTGGTCAATCTAATTTAAAAAAGGAAAGAAGAAAAGCAAATTAACAGCATCAAAGACAAAAAGGAGGACATCACCTCCAATGAAGAGGAAATTAAGACAATGATTAAAAATTACTTTGCCCAATTATATGGCAATAAATACACTAATTTAGGTGATATAGATGAATATATACAAAAATACAAATTGCCTAGACTAACAGAAGAAGAAGTAGAATTCCTAAATAATCCCATATCAGAAAATGAAATCCAACAGGCCATCAAAGAACTTCCTAAGAAAAAATCCCCAGGGCCTGACCAATTCACCAGTGAATTCTGTCAAACATTCAGAGAACAGTTATTCCCAATACTATACAAACTATTTGACATAATTAGCAAAGAGGGAGTTCTACCAAACTCCTTTTACGACACAAACATGGTACTGATTCCAAAACCAGGCAGGTCAAAAACAGAGAAAGAAAACTATAGACCAATCTCCCTAATGAATATAGATGCAAAAATCTTAAATAGGATACTAGCAAAAAGACTCCAGCAAGTGATCAGAAGGATCATCCACCATGATCAAGTAGGATTTATACCAGGGATGCAGGGCTGGTTCAATATTAGGAAAACCATCCACATAATTGACCACATCAACAAGCAAACCAACAAGAATCACATGATTATCTCAATAGATGCAGAAAAAGCCTTTGATAAAATACAACACCCATTCCTATTAAAAACACTAGAAAGGATAGGAATAAAATGGTCATTTCTAAAAATAATAAACAGTATATATCTAAAGCCATCAGCTAATATTATCTGCAATGGAGATAAACTAGATGCATTCACAATAAGATCAGGAGTGAAACAAGGATGCCCATTATCACCTCTACTATTTGACATTGTACTAGAAACACTAGCAGTAGCAATTAGAGAAGAAAAAGAAATTGAAGGCATCAAAATAGGCAAGGAGGAGACAAAGTTATCATTCTTTGCAGATGACATGATGGTCTACTTAAAGAATCCTAGAGATTCAACCAAAAAGCTAATTGAAATAATCAACAACTTTAGCAAAGTTGCAGGATACAAAATAAACCCACATAAGTCATCAGCATTTCTATATATCTCCAACACAGCTCAGCAGCAAAAACTAGAAAGAGAAATCCCATTCAAAATCACCTTAGACAAAATAAAATACCTAGGAATCTATCTCCCAAGACAAACACAGGAACTATATGAACACAACTATAAAACACTCTCCACACAACTAAAACTAGACTTGAGTAATTGGAAAACATTAACTGCTCATGGATAGGATGAGCCAATATAATAAAAATGAATATCCTACCCAAACTTATTTATCTATTTAGTGCCATACCCCTAGAACTCCCAAAAAATTTCTTTACTGATTTAGAAAAAAAACATAACAAAGTTCATTTGGAAGAACAAAAGATCAAGGATATCCAGGGAAATAATGAAAAAAAAAAAACAAATGATGGGGGCCTTGCAGTCCCAGACCCTAATCTATATTACAATGCAGCAGTCATCAAAACAATTTGGTACTTGCTAAGAGACAGAAAGGAGGATCAGTGGAATACACAGGGGGCAAGAGACCTCAGCAAGACAGTATACGATAAACCCAAAGATCCCAGCTTTTGGGACAAAAATCCACTATTCGATAAAAACTGCTGGGAACATTGGAAGACAGTGTGGGAGAGATTAGGAATTGATCAACACCTCACACCCTACACCAAGATAAATTCAAAATGGGTGAATGACTTTAACATAAAGAAGGACACCATAAGTAAATTGGGTAAACACAGAATAGTATACATGTCAGACCTTTGGGAGGGGAAAGGCTTTAAAACCAAGCAAGATATAGAAAGAATCACAAAATGTAAAATAAATAATTTTGACTACATCAAACTAAAAAGCTTTTGTACAAACAAAACCAATATAACTAAAATCAGAAGGGAAACAACAAATTGGGAAAAAATCTTCATAGAAACCTCTGACAAAGGTTTAATTACTCAAATTTATAAAGAGCTAAATCAATTGTACAAAAGATCCACGCCATTCTCCAATTGATAAATGGGCAAGGGACATGGATAGGCAGTTTTCAGATAAAGAAATCAAAACTATTAATAAGCACATGAAGAAGTGTTCTAAATCTCTTATAATCAGAGAGATGCAAATCAAAACAACTCTGAGGTATCACCTCACACCTAGCAGATTGGCTAACATGATAGCAAAGGAAAGTAATGAATGCTGGAGGGGATGTTTCAAAGTAGGGACATCAATTCATTGCTGGTGGAGTTGTGAACTGATCCAACCATTCTGGAGGGCAATTTGGAATTTGCCCAAAGGGCGATAAAAGAATGTCTACCCTTTGATCCAGCCATAGCACTGCTGGGTTTGTACCCCAAAGAGATAATGGACAAAAAGACTTGTACAAAAATATTCATAGCTGCGCTCTTTGTGGTGGCCAAAAATTGGAAAATGAGGGGATGCCCTTCAATTGGGGAATGGCTGAACAAATTGTGGTATATGTTGGTGATGGAATACTATTGTGCTAAAAGGAATAATAAAGTGGAGGAATTCCATGGAGACTGGAATGACCTCCAGGAAGTGATGCAGAGCGAGAGGAGCAGAACCAGGAGAACATTTTACACAGAGACAAACACACTGTGGTATAATCGAACCTAATGGTCTTCTCTATTAGTAGCTGTGTAATGTCCCTGAACAATCTGCAGGGATCTAGGAGAAAAAACACTATTCCTAAGCAGTGGACAAACTGTGGGAGTAGAAACACCGAGGAAAAGCAACTGCCTGACTACAGTGGTTGAGGGGACATGACAGAGGAGAGACTCTAAAAGAACACTCTAATGCAAATAGTAACAACACGACAATGGGTTCGAATCAAGAACACATGTAATACCCAGTAGAATCACATGTCAGCTTTGGAGGTTTGGGGGGGAGCAAAAGAAAATGATCTTTGTCTTTAATGAATAATGCTTGGAAATGATCAAATAAAATATTATTTAAAAAATAATAAAATAAAAAAAAGCAAAAAAAACTGACTATGTACTTCCAGGGGAAAGTATGGGCAATCAAGGAAAGTTTGAAATCCAAACACAAAAATCAAGAGAAACATGAAAGGATAAATAAGAGAGGGAAAGTGGGAAGTTTCTTCTTTAAGGGCTTCAATAAGATCAAATTATTTGTATTAGTATATGGGGAAATGTTATTTGTAACTCTCAAAAATTATATTCAATATTATAGTAATTAGAGGAATCATTCACAGGAAGATATTGGGGTAATAAATACTGTAAGATGATAGGGAAAAATAGAAAAAGGGGAGGGGAATCAAAGATGGCACCAAGAGATACTTGAAGAAATAAAATAAATTGGATAATCCTTATCAAAGAAAGATACACATGGGAAGGGGAGCATCTAGATCCATTTGAGGTATTGAATTCTATCATACCCTACAGGAAAAGTAAGAGGGAAAAACTAATGGGGGTAGGGAGTACAAAAATGGAAGGAAAGAAAGGGGGGGAAGGGAACTTAAAGATCCTAAAAAATAAGAATGGAACAAAAAGAGATGGGGCAGAAAGGGAAGCTTATTAAAGGTGGGAATTTGGAGGACTGATTAAAAGCAAACCACTGGTTTTAAAAGATACAGCAAAAGAAGAAAGGACAGAACTAGGAGAGGATATCAAAATGCTGGGGAATACACAAGTGGCAATCATAACTTTGAATGTGAATGGAATGAACTCACCCATAAAACAAAAACAAATAGGAGAGTGTATTAGAAATCAAAATCCTGCCATATGTTATCTGCAACAAACACACATGAAGTGGGTAGACACTCACAAGTTTAGAATTAGCCTTGGAGCAAATCTATTGGGCCTCAACTGATAGAAAAAAATCAGGAGTTGCAATCATGATATCTGACAAAGCCAAGTAAAAATAGATCTGATTAAAAGGGATAGGAAAGGTAACTACATCCTGATAAAAGGCAGTATAGACAATGAGGAAATATCAGTAATCAACATGTATGCACCAAATGGTATCATATCCAAATTTCTAAAGGAGAAACTAGTGGAGTTGAAGGAGGAAATAGATAGTAAAACTATACTAGTGGGAGACCTGAACTTACCACTATCAAATTTAGATAAATCAAATAAAAAAATAAGTAAGAAAGAGGAAAGAGATGTGAATGAAATCTTAGAAAAAATAGAGTTAATAGATATATGGAGAAAAATAAATAAGGACAAAAAGGAATAGACCTTCTTTTCAGCAGAACATGGTATATTCACAAAGATTGACCATGTAATAAGGCATAAAAACATGGCAAACAAATGCAGAAAAGCAGAAATAATAAATACAATCTTTTCAGATCAGAGGGCAATAAAAAAATAATCAGTATGTGTACATGGAGAGGCAAATAAAAAATCAATTAGAAATTAAATAATATGATTCTCCAAAATTGGTTAGAGAAGAAATCATAGAAACAATTAATAATTTCATTGAAGAAAATGACAATGATGAGACATCCATTCAAAATCTATGGACTGCATCAGTACTCGGGGGACATTTATATCCTTGAGTTCATATATTAACTAATTAGGGAGGGCAGAGTTCAATGAATTGGACATGCAAATCAAAAAACTTGAAAGAGAACACATCAAAAATCCCCAGATGAAAACTAAATGAGAGATCATAAAATTTAAGGGAGAATTTAATAAAATCAAAAGTGAAAGAACTATTGAACTAATAATAAATAAGACTAGAAGATGGTATTTTGAAAAAAACAAATAAAATAAAGTACTGATCAATCCAATAAAAAAAGAGGAAAGAAGAAAACCAAATAAAAAGTATGATAGCTGAAAAGGGAGACTTCACTTCTAATGTAGAGGAAATTAAAGCAATCACTAAAAACTATTTTGCCCAATATGGCAACAAATATGGCAATCTAGGTAATATGGATGAATATTTACAAAAATATAAATTGCCTCAATTAACAGAAGAAGAAATAGAATTCTTAAGTAATCCCATATCAGAAAAAGAAATTGAACAAGCCATCAAAGAACTCCCCAAGAAAAATGCTCCAGGACCTGATGGATTCACAAGTGAATTCTATCAAACAATCAAAGAATAACCAATCCCAATTTTATACAACCTATTTGATATAATAAGCAAAGAAGGACTTCTACCAAATTCCTTTTATGGCAAAAATATGATACTGATTCCAAAGTCAGGCAGGACAAAAACAGAGAAAGAAAATGATAGACCAATCTCCTTAATGAGCATAGATGCAAAAATCTTAAATAGAATACTAGCAAAAAGACTCCAGCAAGTCATCATGAGGGTTATGCATTACAGTCAGTTGTAATTTACACCAAGAATGCAAGGATGGTTCAATATTAGGAAAATCATCCACATAATTGACAATATCAACAAGCAAACCAACAAAAATCACATGATCATCTCAGAAGATGCAGAAAAAGCCTTTGACAAAATACAACACTCCTTCCTACTGAAAACACTAGAAAATATAGGAATAGAAAGTCCTTCCCTAAAAATAATAATCAGTATTTATCTAAAACCATCAGCAAACATCACCTGCAATGGGGATAACTTAGATGCATTCCCAATAAGATCAGGAGTGAAACAAGGATGCCCATTATCACCTTTATTATTCAACATTGTACTATAAACACTAGCAGTAGCAATTAGAAAAGAAAAAGAAATTGAAGGCATTAAAATTGGCATTGAGGAGACCAAGCTATCACTCTTTGTGGATGATATGATGGTCTACTTAAAGAATCCTAGAGAATCAACTAAAAAGCTAGTGGAAATAATCAACAACTTTAGCAAAGTTGCAGGATACAAAATAAACCCACATAAGTCATCAGCTTTCCTATTTTTCTCCGACACATCTGAGCAGCAAGAATAAGGAAATTCCATTTTTAATCACCCTAAACAATATAAAATACTTAGGAATCTATCTGCTGAGACAAACACAGGAGCTACATGACCACAACCAGGAAACACTTTCTATACAATTAAAACTAGATCTAAACAATTGGAAAAACATTAACTGCTCAAGGGTAGGATGAGTTAACATAATAAAAATGACTATCCTACCCAAACTTATTTACTTATTTAGTGCCATACTAATTGAATTACCAAAAAACTTTTTTACTGAATTAGAAAAAAACATAACAAAGTTCATTTGGAACAACAAAAGAACAAGGATATCCAGGGAAATAATGAAAAAAATGTGAAAGAAGGTGGCCTTGCAGTCCCATCTCTCAAACTATACTATAAAGCAGTTGTCATCAAAACAGTGTGGTACTGGCTAAGAGACAGAAAGGAGGATCAGTGGAATAGACTTCGGGTAAGTGACCTCAGCAAGACAATCTATGATAAGCCCAAAGATCCCAGCTTTGGGGGGCCAAACCCCAGTATTTGATAAAAACTGCTGGGAAAATTGGAAGACAGTATGGGAGAGATTAGGTTTGGATACACATCTCATACCCTACATGAAGATAAACTCAGAATGGGTGAATGACTTGAACATAAAGATGGAAACTATAAGCAAATTAGGTAAACATAGAATAGTATACATGTCAGATCTTTGGGAATGGAAAGATTTTAAAACCAAGTAAGAGCTAGAAAAAAATCACAAAATGTGAAATATATAATTTTGATTACATTAAATTAAAAAAATTGGTATAAACAAAACCAATGAAACCAAAATTAAAAGGGAAGTAACAAATTGGGAAACAATCCTCATTAAAAAGAAAACCTCTGACAAAGGTCTAATTACTCAAGTTTATAAAGAGCTAAATCAATTGTACAAAAAAATCAAGCCATTCTCCAATTGATAAATAGGAAAGGGACATGAATAGGCAATTTTCAGTTAAAGAAATCAAAACTATTAATAAGCACATGAAAAAGTGTTCTAAATCTCTTATAATCAGAGAGATGCAAATCAAAACAACTCTGAGATATCACCTCATACCTAGCAGATTGGCTAACATGACAGCAACAGAAAGTAATGAATGCTGGAGGAAATGTGGCAAAGTTTGGACATTGATGCACTGCTGGTTTAGTTGTGAATTGATCCAACCATTCTGGAAGGCAATTTGGAACTAAGCCCAAAGTGCACTAAAAGACTGTCTGCCCTTTGACCCAGCCATAGCACTCCTGGGTTTGTACCCCAATGAGATAATAAGGAAAAAGACATGTACAAGAATATTCATAACTGCACTCTTTGTGGTGGCAAAAAAATTGGAAAATGAGGGGATGCCCTTCAATTGGGGAATAGCTGAACAAATTGTGGTATATGTTGGTGATGGAATACTATTGTGCTGAAAGAAATAATAAACTGGAGGAATTCCATGTAAACTGGAACGAACTCTAGGAATTGATGCAGAGTGAAAGGAGCAGAACCAGGAGAACATTGTATACAGAGACTGATACACTGTGGTATAATCGAATGTAATGCACTTCTCCATTAGTTGCAATGCAGTGATCCTGAATAACCCGGAGGGATCTGTGAGAAAGGACACTATCCACATTCAGAGGTAAAACTGTGGGAGTACAAACACTGAAGAAAAACAACTTCTTGACTACATGTGTGGAGGGGGATATGATTGGGGATATAGACTCTAAATGAACATCCTAATGTAAACACCAACAACATGGAAATAGGTTCTGATCAAGGACACATGTAATACCCAATGAAATTGTGCGTGGGCTATGGGAAGTGTGGGGGTAGGGGAGGGATACAATATGATTCTTGTAACCAAGAATAATGTTCTAAATTGACTAAATACAAATTTTTTAAAAAAGACTAAGATACAATACTTAGCTGTATACCTTAGGAAATTAACTTAATTTCTCCTAACCATAGTTCCTTCATCTTTAAAATGGGGATAAGAATAATTGTTTTATACACAAGGTCTCTTGTAAAGAAAATGATTTGTTAACCTTAAAGTGCTTATATAAATGGGAGTTGTTATTGTTATTTCCCTTGAATAGCAATGGTCTAGAGAGACTGACATTTGACTGGCATCCTATTCCTCACTGGTAATTTGCCAAGTCTATCCTCTGGAAAGCAGTAGCAGTGATGGCCTGTAATTCCCATTCTATTCACAGATCATTGATCTATAGTCAATGCAGTATGTCCAAGTGTTCCTATCCTCAACAGGCTTTATGGCAGCCCAGTGTCTCTGAAACCATTCATTCTTCCTGAGAAATACATACATGGGTATATGCACTGCCATCAGGCTGAGGAAAAGAAAATATAACTCAATCTAGGTAAGATCAGTGCTGGTTGTTATTGTTGCTGTTGCTGTTGCTGTTGCTGTTTTAATTCAGAAATCAAATTGCTATCAGGTGAAGTTATCATGTAAATAACAAGAGAGAAACAGATGGCTCCAGAGTGAATTCCAGGATTCAAGGGCACTGCTGATGTTATAAATGAAGAAAACATAGGTCAAGTCATTACCCCCTCAAAAAAAATAAAGAAAAGAAAAGAAAAACAGGGCCCTGGAGTGAAGATCAGCTTGACAAATAGGGCTCATGTTTTTTAACAGTGCATCAAAAAAAGAGGCAAAAAGGCAATATTACCTCCACTGTTAGTTTTTGCTTAATGGAATGTCATCAATTCCAGTTTTCTAAATATACTCCTATGAAATATGTACTTCCAAAATGTTCAAAGAAGGCATTTTCCAGTAGCATTAAAAGCAAGATATCTCTTTTTACTTTTGGCGAGCCTGCCCTTAAGAAGCAATAGATATATACTTAGTGTTTGTTTGTTTTTTCTTTCAGGTTCAATAATACCTTTATAGATGTCTATCTTTCTTAACATATCTAAACATTTAAAAAAACTATTTGGTCCTATTTCTAACTGCTGGAAGAAGGATCCTAATGGAATCAGTATGTTATCTAACTTTTAGTTATAGTGTCTGTACAAGCCCACACAATAACAGTAGAGAAACAATTCACAATCACATATCCTCTCCTGACCCTAGCCTATATATATACATATATATATATATATGTATATATATATATTGCAAGGAGTATTATATTTTTTAGAGGTTTATTGAAGATTAAGGATTAAAGAAAATACAGGATAAGAAACACGTGTCCAGGCCATAGAGTGGCCTAGACACAACCTCACCTACATTATGAAAAAAAGCCATGCCTGCCCCAAAATGGAAGTCCAAGAGCCAAGAGCCTCAAAAGCCTTTGAATCAGCTTAAATACCTTCTCGATCTTGGCCCAGGTGAGATTACAAGGCATTTTGGGGAAGTGGAGCAAAGGCTTATGGGGATTGTAATCCTGTATTCGAGTCTATTTTTTACATTTCCCCGTGTGATCAGTTTTGGAAAAATTAATTTTTCCCCAAAAGGATCATAAAAACATAATCAACTTAAAAGATTATAATAATGTGAGGATAAGAGAGGAAAAAAAAAGAATAAAACCAATAATTGCTGAACGCATTGACAAAAAGCCCATTAGGGGGCAGTCCCCTTTGGCATGAAAGTATACATACAAATAAATATTCAATCAACCACACCCAAAGTTCAATTTTGTGCAACTTGTGGTCTGGAGGCTTCTTCATGGTGGCTTCTCCAACAGTTCGGTTTCTGGATTCAGAGACATAGCATCTTCTTTACCTAAAATTCTTCTCAAAAGGAATTTAAACTTTGCAATTTACAATAATATCTTTTTTACTATACATATATATATATATATATATATGTACACACACACACACATATATATATTCTTATATAACACTGTTATCAATGAATAAAACTTTGCTAGGTATTTCCTATTCTCCACAAGAAGAAGAGGGGAGGAAAGAAGAGTTTACTTCTATAGGTTTTTGTGGATCAAGGTACATAGAGAATCATAAATAAATAATATTTATTAAGTACTAGCACACTTAAGGTAAGATGTTTTAAAGCATGACTATTATATCACTCAAGTTAATCATAACCCCTACTCTTTAATATTTTATTATTGTTGTTGATATATATTGTATATTTTATATTACATTATATTATGTTACATATAATATGTATATGGGTATATATGGATATATATGGATATATACATAAATATTTGAGCCTGGGTCTTTCCAAATGGAAATTGTATCCCCTCACATATCCAAATACTTCACAGCTAGATAAAATAATGGCTTTTCATAGCTGAATAACAATATCCTGATGGAAGTTCATCTTCCATAAGTTCACTGAGAGTATCTTCAGAAAAAAATTTTGTAGCAGACAGGATAAAGGATTGACAGGAACCTTATCCTGTTCCAATGAGATTTTTAAAAATTTATTCTAAAAGGTCTCCTTATTTTGAAAGCTTATCATTACACAAAGCTTGGGAATTATAATTATTAAGTATGGAAAATCTATTAAATTTTATTTTAAAATTTTTATGGATCAAAGATACATCTGGAAAATTAGAAGCAGTATTTGTTTCTCAGTTTCTTCTTTAGTATCACCATCAAATATGCTTTGCATAATTAGTAGCTAAGCATATTATCAGTATTTGACCCTATTGCTGATAAGCAACCAAGCAACCACTTTCCAGTGGAGTGCAAATTCCTTAGGGTATCATATGAAAAATTCAATCTTTTAGTGTAACATATAAAAATAAATCACACAGTTATATAATATTTTAGAAAGCACTTTCTTCACAACAATTCTTTGCATTTGGGAGTATATTTTATAGATGAGAAATTTAAGACCCTTAAAGATTAAGTGTCTTTCCAATAGACATAACAAAATAGTGTAATGCACAGGGCACAGGACCTGGAACCAAGAAGACACAAGGGAAAATCCATCCTCAGATACTTTATTCACTCAGTTTTTTTCATCCATAAAATGGAAATAGTAACAGTATTAACCTCCCAGCTTGTTGTGAGGATAAAATGAAATAATTGTGAAGTGTTTTGTAAACCTTAAAGCACTCTATAAATATTAGCTAACTACTAGTAGTAGTAACAGCAGCTGCAAGAATGATAGTAGAAAGCAGAGTCCAAGATTTCTAACTCTTGATTATTCCCTCCACCATGTATATTGAACCTAACATGATTCATCTAGTTTGTTTCACAAGGAGTACTGTGACCTTAACTCTAAACCAGCTTGAGTAAAAGCCTAAATAAATAAGCTAGCTAAGGTTAGAGTGACATTAATAAAATTCTCTATTTGAAGAATTCTCAACTTCATTCAGAGGTTTGGTATTCCAAAGTTAGTTAAACACAAACAAACAAACAAGCAAACAAACAACTTTCTACTGTAACTAAAAAAATATGATTTGATTTGAGAGTGGTAAATCATGAATTATTTAAATCTACATTCCAGAAACACCTGGTATGGAAAGCAGTCAGTAAGGAACAAAAGAAATAATTCAATTAGAACACGTAAGAAAGTCACTGGTCTACATTAAGGGCCTTGACCAGGCAGTTGTTACCAAGTTAGCTATTTCTTCCTGACCAGAAGCACAAGACACATATGCAATCACTCAGATTTCCTTTTCTTTTAAAAATGTCTTTAACTCTTAAAATAATATAAATTCCATAAGGCAAATTCTTTAGGTAAAAATTTCAGTTAGGTAAATATATTAAAGTTGCTATGGTTAAGTCAAAGAATAATTTCAATCTCTAAAAAAATTTTAATTACATGATAAGTTTTAGAAAACTCATTTCTGAACAGTTAAGAAAATAACAACAAGAGGGTAATTGTTTTTAAATCTAAACAGACTAGGAAACTGTTGTTAAAACTTAAAAGTTATAATCAACCAATATGTTTTAGTAATTTCAATCATATTTTGAAAAATAATTTGGTAAGAACCAAAAGAATTACATAAATTCTATGAAAATTATCCACATCCCCCATATTTTAGAACACCTTTTAACGTATTTTCAATGTACTCATGACCATGTAGATAATAGGTATATATTGACAAAAAATCAGTAGGAAATACACTTTTTAAACCTGTCTTCCCAGTAATGTTATAGATTTGTTTTGCTCCATCCATATACTTTCCATCCATTCTTCTTAAAACTAACAACATGTGTATAGATGATAGCTAATTATGGCTAAAAGTATAAATTATGACTAATGAACAGATCTAAGTCAACTGGCCCACAAAGCAACAAAGGCAATAACTTTCTTTCATTAACACATGTTAATCAATTGAACTAACTAATCACAACCTGGTTGCCCAAAAACGGCAGTCTCAAAGAACTGGAAGTAATGCTTCTTCATTGCAATACATTGAAAAATCATATGCAAGAGGAGATTTGGAATAGGGGATGGTGACCTAGGATTCAGTAAGACCTGAATTAAACTCCTAGCTCTGACACATACTAACTATGTGAGCATGGACAAGTCACTTAACCTTTCAAGAACACAGACAATTCTCAAAAACTAAAATTTCCAACATAATTTAAGTTCCTTGATGGTAGGGACTGTTGAATTTTTTTGTCTTTATATCTCCAGAGCTAAGAATAGCATCTAGTCTACTAGTGTTTAACATATCATTCATTAATTGAATTAAATTAAGTTGTATATAGGTTGCTGATTAGAATCAGTAGGGAAAGCTTCCATGCTTTTAAAGAAAGTGAGGGAGGAAAAAAGGAAGGAGAGGAGGAAAGAAGGAAAGAAAGAGTGAAAGAAAGAAAGAGGAGAAAGAGAGAGGGGGAAGGAAGGAAGGAAAGAAGGAGGGAAGGAAGGAGGGAAAGAAGAAAGGAAGGAGGGAAGGAGGAAAGAAATAGAGAGAAGAGAGGAGGGAAGGAAAGAGGAGGAAAAGAAGGAAGATGGGAGAGAGGGAGAAAGGGAGTAAAGGGAGGGAGAAAGGAAGTAAAGGAGGGAGGAAGTGAAAGAAAGAGGGAAAGAAAGGAGGAACAAAAGAAGGAAGATAATTTAGACCAGGAATTATTAACAAAGGATTCATTAACATCTTTTAAATTTAAAAATTTTTAGAACTCTATTTCAATAAATTGGGAAGAAAAGCTGGAAATCTCAACCACCTCTCTGCCCAGAGAAGAACTCTGGAAGATTGAAGGACTTTGACTTCTCATTAGTATCATGGTGGAATCTTATGTAATAGTTGATGGCAAACAAAATAGACCCATTGAGGAAAGAAAACTTCAGCACATTACAAGAAACCCAGCAGAATGCTAATACCATGTCTAAAAGGAATTTAATAAATAACACACAAAGGGAAGAAAAGGACTTTGAATCAAGGAGCTGAGCTACTACTACTACTACTCCTTTGTTACATGTGATCACTAAGGTTTTTTTTCTTTTATTATATGTATTGGCAAAAGAGTATGATACATTTGTCCTTATTACATATATATTATCTTAGTAAATACTCCTTTCTAAAAGCTAATTAAGCCTAGCTGATTCATTGATATTAACTATTAATCAATGGATGGAACAGTCTAGTGGAATCTCATGGACTATACTATCAATAACTCTCACACATACACACATAGACATACAGATACACACATACTCAGACATACAGACACTCATAAGGGTCCTTTAGAACCCTGCAAACAGAAGTAATAGTTTTGTTCTATGGGCCAAATCTGCCCAATGTGGGTTAAGAGAATGAGCTCAGAATATGCACTATAAATATAAATCTACATGTATGAAAATAGATATTTTCCTCCCTGTAAGGAAAGCAACAGAACATAGACTCATTGCATTTTATGTTTAGATTTTGCCTGTTTATGTTGCTTCTAAAAAATTCAGAAGAGAAAATGGTGGGACCTTTACAAACGTAGTTTTACATAAAGAACTTTTACAAAAGTAGTTTGAAACTGCTCCTGGGACCAAATAAAGGTTATTAAAATGTTGCCCCCATGGGTGGCAAAGGAGATATAAAAGCAAAAGAGAGAAATGACAATGGTAGAGTAGGAAAAATAAAATGTATTTTTGTTTGTGGAAGATGATCGAGAAAGCTTTGTTACATATATGACCATCGCATTTCAGAAGTCATTATCTTCCCATATTTGAGGTCATAGATATAGAGAAATGGATTTACTTTGCCAGTTCTATTAAACAAGAACTTTCAAGCTGTTTTACTAAAGGGGAAGCCCAGGTATATGGGATACTAATGAAAGTGATTAGAGTAAGCATCTAATTAAAGGCTTAGCACTTCCAATAAGCTTGAAAACCATGAACATATGACTTCTAATTTGAAAAGAAGTTTTAGCGTAAGTTCTAATTATCCTCAAGGGAGAAAAGGCTGATAGTAAATTAAATAGGGGCTGATAAATTGAAATTAGTGGGAAGTTAGCAGCCTTTAACTATAGGTGTTTACATTTCTTTTAAATCTTGCTCCTTATCCTAATTCTATCTGGCTATATCTCATAAATACTAGCCAAACTGCTTATTTCATGTAAAATTCAATTTTAAGATAAGGTATATGCAAATGTGGATGTTTATGATGGTCCTTTTTTCCCTCCTCTCTTAGCTTCTGCTAAATGAAATGATTGACTTGGATTTTTATCCCAGACTCCATTATTTTTCTGGTATCAGGTACTTAAATTATAATTTGTGCATAAGTAGCATGTCAAGGGGATATGTCTTGGAAATCTTACTCTATGTCAGCAAATATCACAAGCATGAAACTAATATTATTATGGACCTACATATATAGACATGTATGTTTACATATTGACATATTTGTGGATATATGTATGGAGAGAGAGAGCATCACAAGGCATGGTTCATTCGTCATCCCTTAAAATGGAAATTTCTCTGATAATGATCAGAAAATTGTTATAACTTAATCTTACAGAGTTTCTTGGGGCATTAGAAGATTAAATGAATTGTCCATGGTCAAAGAACTAGTTTGTATCTAAAGAGCAATTCAAACCAGGCCTTCTTGATTCCAAGACTGGCCTTTATCCACTGTGTCATGTTGTCTATTTAAAAAAAAAAACCAGAATATGGAATTATGAGAAAGACAAAATTCATTTCACAAAAGTATTCAACTTAGAATTCCATTTAAACAACAAGCTGACCTACTGCATTCTAAATGGTTTAATTTACAAAAATTAAAATCGCATGCAACTTTAAAAGGAAAACAACATACACCTGTTGCATAAAGGGAAGTCCACTTGCCTTTAATAAAAACCAGCTGTGATGTATTGAAGTTATATTAAAAGCAGTCATTCTTTCCATTAATTTCACTGGAGAGTGAGTCTCCTTCCTTCCCCCACCCCAGCACTACCCCACCACCCTATCACTAGTGATAAGTGGTAGTAGGTGGTCTGCAGGGTCTTCTGCAGAAACCCTGGCTCAGATCAATGTCTAAGGAAACATTTGAGTCCAGATTTCATGCTTTCAGGTGAGGCATTTCCAAGCTTTATATCTGATTGTTAGGTAGCCTCTTAAATTTAAATCTCTAAAGGCTTTAAGAAAAATTTCTTCAGAAGCTAAAAAGGACAGATTTGAGAGAGAATGACCAGCCTAAAATGAGTACATTTGAACAAATGACTTTTCATAAATATGCCCCTTTAATATGTTAAAGTGTGCAAAATAATCAACATCTTCTGGCAGGTAAGAACCTTAATACATTTCTATCTGACACAGAAACCCGTTAATGATGCCAGGACTAACATCAAATGGCTTTGATCAGCTCCACTGTGATGTAAAACATCCTAGCACAGCCATTGAATGGAAATAAGAACAAAACAGAAGAACTATTATGAGAGAAACAGGAAGATGGCATTCATGTCTTCAAATAAGGAAAGTTCAAAGAAATACAGAAAATGAAAAACAGAGTGGATTCCACCACTAAAAAAAGTCTGCCAGAGGCTACATGATATCATATCTATACCCTTCAAAACAGAATCCTATCATCTTGAATTTTAACACACTTTCATTCTTCTCAACCTGCTGCGCTGTGCCAAAAGATCTTCCTGACCGTGCTCCAACACCTCCAGGAGAGACCTGCAGGTAGATTTAGCAACCTCTCATAGGTCAGCTCAGGACAAAGGATTCTGTGGGAGCTTAAGGATTCCCAGGGCCTGGTTATGCTTTATAAAGTCTCTGACGATCTCTCTAGGTAGAGGCAGCTTCAGAAATTTACAAAGCAAGTATAAAAAGGCTGGATTCCTACTCCTTAAGAGATCTCCTAAACAATAAATGGAATTCCTCTATCATTCAGAAGACATATAAGGTCGGATATATAGCTTTCTGTAGTATATTTTTGTCATAAAGGAAAATGTAATAGTGAACTGTTTATGATTGTATCACCTCTGCCCCTATGTGATACTGTAGAACAGAATTTACACATCTTTCAAAATCTGGGAACACTGAGTTCAATGTCTGTAAAACACTCTGAGCTCCTCAAATGAAAAAAGTGTAGTACTTTACATGGTGATATCTTTTATTGGTATAGTAAAATCCCATTTTTATGGAATAGGTTGTGACCAAGGTCATTCTGTAAAAACTGATTTTACAGAAAATGGAAATTGGCCATTTACCTTAATAATTTTATTGCAAAAATATGCCATTCTACTTGACTAATGTTGGGAGAATTCCCTCATTTTCATTTTACTACTTAGAACACACAAAACACAATAAAATGTTATATTAAAGCCTTAGAAAGTGTCACTTAAATCTTTTTTATCAGCCACTTTCATTTAGTAAAATCATCTTTCAGTTGCATTTTTATGTGAAAATGGAATTTTTTTTTGCCATAATAATTATTGCCTATTTGGCTTCACAAGGTTTCTGTGAAAATTAAATAATGAAGAATTCAAAAGCAAATATAAAGTTATATGTTAATTCTAGAGGTCAGAAGGTACATCTAGATAGAAGAATGAGGGGGGAATTATGCTCAGGATATTAAAAATAGCAACCTTCACCTCCAACTAAATATATACATCAACCATCTATATTGTATTTCCGTGTATTAAACCTGACCAGTAGGTTCATGATACCAATACTGTATCATGGTGGTTTTATCTAATTTGTTATTGCTACTTTCTCATCAAAGGATGGAAACTTTATGGATTTAGAATAGGAGAGAATCTCAGAGACTAGCTAGTACAATCCTTTCATTTAATTGTTGAGGAAATGGAGGCCCAGAAAGGTTTAGTGATTTGTCTAAGATCACAGACATAGCATCAGAGACCTAATGTGAATGTTAGTCCTCCATTTCAAGTCATTGCTCTTTTCACTATACTAAACCTCCTCCATTCATTCATTCACTCATCCATTAATTCATTTATCCAACACTTAAGATCCTTCTGTGTAGAAGACATCAATCCTTAATTCATTCATTTATTCATTCATATATTCAATAAACTTAAAAAAGCCTTATCTTTTGTCTTATAGTCAATACTGTGTGTGGATTTCAAGGCAGAAGAGCATGAAGGGATAGGCAATTGGGGTTAAGTGACTTGCTCAGGGTCACACAGCTAGGAAGTCTGAGAGCAGATTTGAACCCAAGATCTCCTGTCTCTGGGCCTGGAACTCAATCTACTGAACCACCTAGAACCCTCAATTAATTTTCAATATGTTTCCTGCCATAGAGAAATATGAAATTTGGATAAGACCTAGATCCTGCCCTTAGATGTAACAATTAGATTCTAAGACAATTTATAGAAGTACATATGTTAAGAATGTCTGGATTAATTGATATTTGCACTGATAAAAGGAGTGGTCATGTAGGTGAGTAAAGGGATGCCTGTTATCAACTTCATTTGAGAAGCATTTTCACACATAAATGTCATTTTGATTTTCTTTTGTTCCACCACCAGGAATATGTAACCATGAAGAACACCAATGTTGTAGAAATGGTGCCATTAGGTCTGTGCTTGGTTATACTCCCTTGGTTCCACTAATCACTCAGCTACTACCTAAATCTGGACACCCCTCCATGAAAACCAAAATACATACCTCCCTACGATTCATTGTTGTTTGTTTATTGCTTCTAAAACTCTGACTTCACTGAAATTATTCAGATGTCTGGTATTTCTCTTGGTTGTTTGTATAGAAAGATTGCCAGGACCACATCATGTAAAGAAAACACCTTCATCTGTCAAAGATTTGCTTTTCTTCTTCCCTCATATTAGGACCAGGGGACATAGCCACTGGACAGTTTTCTCATCATTTTTGTTCTTGAGAGAGCAACATTCTACTATGGTGTTCCACTATTCCAACTTTGCTATTGTTTTAGGAAAACCACAAAAAGGCTAATAGTCTATGATAAACTCTGCTAAAGACTTTTACCTGAAGACCAATGAATATTGGAATCTTAATATTTCACTACTTTAACTTCAGAATAAACAGAGATACGATTGTGGAGTCATGATAGTTCCTATGGGCAACCTCATGTAGGAATAACTCTATAGAAACTAATGATACAAAAGCTGGATGGAAGTATTTTACATTAGACTAAAGTTACACTTAAACTAAATTTTATTTCTTGTGTTTCTCGGTTTCCATGCCTTTCATTCTGTCTATATACCATATATATATATATATATATATATATATATATATATATATATATGTATATTTCCTATTTATCCAAAGCTCAAATTGGGAACTTTTTTTCTAAAAAATTCTTATATTTCTAACTTTGATGATAAGCTACAACCCCTTATCAAACATTTCTGGACTAAATTAACATCAAAAATTTGTTGAGTTATTAATTTACATTTTATAATCTGTCCAAATCTATTCACTTTTCTTTGAACTTTCTGAATACTACTACCAAAAACAATTTAGCACAAAGATCCAGAAATTAATACTTCCATCCAATGAATAGTCCAAAAGAATTGAGAAAGATGTGTGAACTGTTTAACCACCAGATAATGACTTTTTTTTCTCTTTTGAGGTAGAGGGAAAGAGTCAAAACAATTAATTCAGACCACCTCCTAAAGAACAATAGTGTTTTGAATTCTTACCAATAGAGAGAGTACCAAACATTGTATTGAGAAGTATAGAATAATTACTTTTAAAACAACAAAAGAAGTAAAAAGGCAGAGTAGATAGTAGTGAACCTTGGATCCAAGAAGTTATTGTTTAGTCATTTTTACTTGGGTGTGACCACAGTGATTTGCCATTTCCTTTTTCCAGCTTATTTTACAGCTGAGGAAAATGAAGCAAACAGGGTGAAGTGACTCTCAGAAATACACAGTCATTAAGTGTCTGGAGCCAAATTTGAACTCAAGAAGACAAGTCTTCCTGACTCTAGGCACAGCACTCTATCCATTGTGCCATGACCCAGGTTTGAATATTGCTGCTGAAACATGTGTAACAATAGCAACACTCAACTTCTCAATGCCTCAGGAAATTTTCAATGAGAAGCATCAGAGCAAGAGCTGATTTATATTAATAAGAGAATTTCTTCACAGAAAATTCCATACATCTTTTTAATCATAGGCCCAGTTCAAAATTATTATTAATGCTAATAATATTTTAAATTTACATAGTATTTAAAATATTTTAAAGTTCTTTCCAATATAATCTTCTCATTTTATATAAATTAACTCATTATTTCAAAGAAACTACATTCATCTGCATTAATCTGAAAAGCATTATCATGGTGGTTTGTCTAATTCATTAACACCATATTCCCTTATTGGAGCAAGAAAGCAGAGAAGGTAGCACTTCTGTGATGTCAGGGCCCTGAACTTAAAACACTAACTTCAAGGAGAGCCTTATACTTCCAAAAATGTAGCCCTTGTTTCCCAATCCAACCACATTGTCTCTGATGTTTATATCACTATTTCTTGGAGAGTTTCTATATGTCCTGTGAGCAGACCATGAACAAAAGACTAAAAGCCCAGAGCCATGAAGTATTCCATGGGGTCCGGAAATCCAACCCACATGGGGACTTCAGTTAGAAGCATGCCAACAAAGATAGCTAAGATTTTTCCACACTGTGGCTAAGAGTTCCAAAGAGTACTGTAAGCTTGGCAACAAGCACAAGTTTCTCTTGCTTCCTGTAGCAGGGGGAATTGGGGTTAAGCAGCTTCCTTGCTATGAAAATGCCAAAGCATAGATCTAGAGTCATTGCATTAGCTAGAACTATCAAAAATTAATATCTGAAAGATTTTGAAAAGTACTCATTCCATTGGAACAATCTGAATATAATAATATACTATGCAAGTTTAGGGTCACCAATTCTTCTTCCCCACTCTTAATACCTCTCACAGAGAGGAAGATTTAGAAGGATTGCCAACATGTTTAACAAAAGAATAACACATCCCTATAGTGCTTTAAGGTTCTCAAAGCCTCTGAAGGAAGTAATTTATGTATTCTTTTTTGTTTGTTTTTACAATCAATACTGTGTATTGGTTCCAAGGCAGAAGAACGGTAAGGGCTATGCATTGGGGACTAAGTAACTTGCCCAGAGTCACATATCTAGGAAGTGTCTCAGGTCAGATTTGAATCCAGTACCACCTGGGTCTCTAGATCTGGCTCTCAATCCATTGAGCCACCCAGCTGCCCCCCTGAATGTATTCTAGTCCTCATTTTATGAAGGAGGAAAGAAAATCTCAGAGAGGTTCAACACCTTTCCTGTATGTGTATATATATAAAATTTATGTATATATATATATATATATATATACATACTACATAAGGCATGTACAGATATTCATCATGTTATCTGTATATTTGTGCTCATACAAATGTCTATAGACACAGAGATGTATAGATAGTTATATATGTTCTGGTCATTTATAGGTTACTTGTATGTAGGTTTACATATGGGAGAAAGGGAGGAAATTTCTCCCCAACCCTTCCATTTCTTTACCGAAGTGAAGTTTCAGAAAGAAGATTTTGACCTGATAAAATGGGAAAAAAGCCAACCTATCAATTAGAATGGTCCAATAAGAGAACAATTTGCCTCAGGAGGTAGTTTACTCCTGATTACTAGAAGTCTTTGAGTGAAGGTCAGATGACCAGGATCTCCCACTGCCCTCATAGACTTAGAGCTGGAAGGCACATTTGAGACTTTCTAGTCCATTCTGTTCATTTGACAAATTAACAAAATGAGACTCTAAAAGGTTAAATGATTTGACTAAAAGGAATCAGGTAAAGAGTAGCAGAATTGGGATTTAGATCCAGCTTCTGTGACTTCATATCCTGCATTCTTACTTTCCACTTTTACCACATTGCTTTCATTGGTTAGGGGTATTAGAAGATCAAATGTCTTAATCATAGAAAAGCAAGAAACCAGTGTCATTGGATGACAGAGTTTGTGAGAGGTAAGGTGTAAGAAGATTGGGACGGTAACAGGGAACAAAGTTATGAATGGTTTTTAAAAGCCAAAGGATTTTATATTTGATTCTGGAGGGAATAGAGAGAACCACTTGAGTTCATTAAAATAAGAAGTATATTTAGATTCAGGTCAAACTAGGTGACCGTTGAGGTCCCTCCTGTCCAACTTTAATATTATGGGTTTTTTGGAACCATTTCAATCTTGGACTCTGACTAAGGCAAACAACTGCTTTAATAATGGCGTTGGCATTTATATCACATTATAATGTTTGTAAAGTACTTTGCAGAGGTCACTTCTTTTGTGTCTTTCAAAAATTCTGTCAGGTGGGTACTCCTGGTGCTCATAATTGAGACAACTGAGGTTCACAGACATTAGATAAGTAAGTGATCCTTAGTCATATGACTCTGTATCAGACCAGTCTCTCCAACTGTAAGTCAAGCACTCTATCCACTGAACTGAGCTCCGGAATTCTTACTTGCTATTGCAATGGAAAATCCAGCCCTATAATGGTATATCCCCACATGATAAAGATAATGAGACTGCATCTGAAAGTGTGATGACATCTAATCCAAGTGCCTCAGAGAGAAAGTATAGTATGTCTAAACAGTGGTTCTGGTCCACTAAGCATGGATTTGATAAGCTATGGAGGCATTCAAAAAGGACTAAGTGGGCTAGTCTTCCTAGTTAGTCTTTTTGGCCACTCTACTCTTGTTTGACCCTTCAGTCATAGCAATCAAGTGAAAGAAAATATTTTATGAATGATGACTATGAGTGCCATTAATTCATTCTATTTTTTCTACCCCATTAAGAGATCATATATAGTTTTCTATTCCTTCCAAAATTGTATGTCCTTTTATTATTTATTATTTCTTTTTATTAATTTATTATACTTTTAATAAATTTGTTTATTTGTAATTTTAGTTATTTATTTTGCTGGTATATTATTCCATAGACTACTGCAATATACATTTAAATCAAAACCATATAATCTACCAATAAAACTCAGCCCTCATTTTGCCTATAGGTTAGGTCATTTTTATTCTAAAAACTCCAAGTTTGTTTACTTACTGGGTAAGATCACAACATCATCTCCTGGTGCTGGGGTCGTGTGATTATATCCTCCCCAGCCCTCTTCAACACCTTGCCATGTTCCAGGATGGGACCACTTTAAAATGGACTTGGGTACATCAGACGGAACTACAAACCAAAAGGTACATAATTAAAATCTCAGTGAAATTATAATAGCTTGCCACTTCTACAATGTTTCCTGTGATTGCCATCACTTACACAACTAGTCATGTTTTGATCTGGTATGTTTCAGAGGTACCTCTTAGATTACCATGGTGCAGGTGCTCATCACCTCTCACTTGAACTATTAGAACAGTCTACAAATTGGACTTCCTACCTCAAGTCTCTCCCTAGTCAAGGCTGTCCTCCACTAAGCTGTCAAAAGGACTTTTAAAGGTGTAAGTCTAACCACATTAACTCCTATTTCATGGACTCAAGTAGCTTTCTCTTGCCTCCAGAATAAAATATAAAATTCTGTTTGCTTTTTAAAACCACCAATAATCTGGATCCTTTCTAATTACCTTTCCAGTCTCCCTACACTGTAACCCCCCTCCACACACACACACTCACACACACATTCTGCCATCTAATTATGCTGACTTGCTTGCAACTCCAATCATTTCCATTGGCTACATTTGGAACTCTTCCGCTTCCCATCTCCTCCTTTCCTAGATTCTTTCAAGTCCCAGCTAAATTCCTGCCTCATAGAAGAAGCCTTTCTAATTACTCCTTAATCTTAATGATTTTCCTCTGAGACTATTTCCAGTTTCTCTCAAATGTATGCTGTTTGTACATAGCTGTTTGCCCATTGACTCCCCCCAGACTATAAACTTTTTGATAGAAAGGACATATGTGTGCCTTTCTTTTTTTTTAAAAGCCTTTATCTTCCATCTTAGAATCAATACTATATATTGGTTCTAAAGAGAAAAATAATAAGGGTATGGGGGCAAAATGACTTGCCTAACATCCACACAGCTAGAAAATGCCTGAGATCACTTTTGACTTCCCATCTCTAAGTTTGGCTCCCTATCTACTCAGCCACCTAGCTGCCCCTCTTGCCTTTCTTTTTGTACTCTGCACTTAGCACAGTGCCTGGTACACATTGAGGCTCACTATACTTTAGCCAACTGGCTGATTGATTGCTATATCCCTCCTCTAATCTACATTTCATCCAGCCTCCAAACTATTTTATGCTCTCTTTTACCTCTAGACTGAACTAGTTTAATAATCCCTTTACTGGATTCCCTCTCTCTAGCAGCACCTCTCTCCAATTCATCTTCCATGTAGATGGCAAAATGAGCTTCCAAAAACACAGTGTTCTTGAATACTCCCTTGTTCAAAAATCTTTCATTTACTCCTTCTTGCCTCTAGGATATAATCAAAATTCCTCAGTTTGGTATTTTAAAACATACCACATTCTGGCTCCAACTTAATTTCTAAATTTATTTAACAGTACTCACCTTCACATATGCTATAGTCCAGCAAACAATCCTTCTTGGGCTTTTTCCCTAAATTTAATAGTCTAACTCCAGCCTTCTATTGCTTTGCTATCCTTAATTATTGGAGTATAGTCTGTCCTAATGTCACTGTCTCTTAGATATTTAAATTTATTTTACAACTCATGTCAGGTGCTTCCTACCTGAAGCCTTCCTTGATCACTCCAGTTGCTAAGCCTCTCTTCTTTCTTAAACTATTTTTGAAATAACTTTCCTGGATACAAGCTTACACCAAATAGAATGTGAGCTTCTTCATGACAGAAGTTATTTAATCCCATATTTGCATCCTGGGAGACCAACACAATGTATGGCCCCTAATAATGTTCAACAAGTAATTATTGATTGATTAACTGATTCCTTATTCCAAGGGCAACTTTCTAAGTCAAACTGCTTCCCTAAGAAAATATTATAAGCATTATTATCCCCATTTTATAAAAGTTTTCCAGAACTTGAAAGTTAGAACATCTGGATTCTTTAAATAATGGCCAACTGTAATATATGACCAGAAGTTCACACACTCACACACTGGGAGACTGGAGAGAAAGAGTGAGAAAACTGAAAAAATGGAGAGAGGAGAGAGATTGATCCTCCCCTCTTTTCCCCTTGGGAAAGATAGCACTATTTGTCTTCCTAAGGGAAGACACTATATATCTCCTCAGAGATTGGGTTTGAGAGGTGGAGGTTAAGGACTGGAGGAGAAAGTCTTAGAGCAATGACCCACTCCCTCCCTTCTTGATCTTAGCTATTGCTGAGAGGCAGGTAAATTTCCTGCCTCTTGATCCTCCCAATATCCCAAATGCCACCTTACCCTTTGAGACCTAGTTCACTCCTTAGCCCTGATCTTGAACTATTCTCCCTTTTGGCAAATGGTATGATTTCCCACCCCCTCCCCCAAATCTTTAGGCTCCTTCTTTGATTCAGAAAGCAGGCAGACATGATCTAAAGGGTAACACTTTATTCTTGAGGAAACACAGGGAAGGGAGGATGAAGGTGTTTGGTTGAGGAAAGTGAGAGATAGGAATCCCTATAGATTAGCAACTGACCTCTCCCCCCAAATCCTGAGGGATTCAGGTGTCTGCCTCACCCTCTTTTGATCAGTTGTTGGATTTGTCCTTCCTCCTAAACTAATCTGGCTATGAGTTCAATTTCAGGACAATTTGGGAAAAAAGAAATGTTCTCAGGCTTTCTATAAAGTCCCAATCTACTTTTGTCTTCAGTTGTAAGCAGAGAGATTTAGGGGTTCACTCAAAGGTATTCAGTGTCCAAAGGGATCCTCTGTCTCAAAGGTTCTCTTCTCAGACCCTCCAATCCAGGAGAGAGCTGATCAGAAGTGAACTGACAGTTTTGAATCCTCTTAGGTCCTCCCTTCCTTCCTGGAATCTTGAGTCTTCCTTGTCCTTCCCTGGCTTGAGCTGTTCCTTTGCTTTGCTGGATCTGATTTTTTCTTCTTTTGAAACTTCTCTCTTACAATTCCCCCTTTTTTTGTCTTGTGCAGATTTGACACCCTGACAAATGAACCACATTGAATAAGTTACTTCCCTTACTTTCTTAGTACTAAATTTCCATCTATCTATATTCTATATCCTACATGCCCCTTCCAAAATAAAAAATCTCTTGACCCTTAACTATGTCTTACTCTTAACTTAGTTTAACTTGGTTAACTAATGCTATGCTAAGATAGGTTTCTGGGAAGAGATTCAGGGTGGGTGTGTTTTGTTACAAAGGTTGAAACAATTCAATAACATGTATATGGACTAACAATGTCCTATAACAATATGCAACAATGTTAAATTAACTATCTATTAATAATATCTTAACGATTTATAGACATGATAATATTTTTATAACTCCCTATGTTATCTTACATTTTTATAACTTCTCGAACTATTACAACTTCTTTAACATTCAAGATATTTAAGTATCCTATATTATGCTAGTTCTATTCTTTCCCTATCACTGACTCTCTAAACTTTGAACTTCCCTTTTTGGCCCTCGCTCTTCTCTTTCCCTGATCTAAGTTGTGTTTAGATTGTTAGTCGATTCCTACCCTATATTAGTATGTTAGTGCTCTAAAATTTACATTATGTACATGTATGTTTACTGTATAATCATTACACATGATACATGTATATATGTATATTACATATGTACATGAGTTCTGCTTTGCAGTCAACCAGACAGAAAAGTTTTTTTCTAGTTCTATTCTGCCTATTTGAGTCTTGCAAGAATTTTATTTACAAGTATATACATTTTTCATTATCATCGGTCTTGCTTAACAAGGCCCCTAAATCAGTGTGTTTTATGGTTATGTTTTAAATATGTTTTGAGGCATGCACATACTTACTCCCTGTAGATGGATCCTCTTCCCATGTTGACTGATGTTTCTATCTTCTTTTTTATTCCAGGTTTATGTGTGTGTTGCATGCATGTTATTAATGTGAAGTTAATATATATGGTGCTTCATCTTACGTGACATGTTTCTTGAAGTTCCTTTTCCTACATAGTTCACAGGTAATAGTTCTTTTCTGTGTTCCTTTTATCCATTTAGAGTCTATGATGTCCTAGATTCTTTCTCTCTCTGGTCCAGCTGTCTCTGTCTGTTCAGGAAACATTTCTCCATCGTCTCATCTTGATGAAAGCCTTCTCTCACCTTGCACTGGAATATGCATGAGTGTAAGATGTGTTGCTATTGTATGAGTGTGTAAGAATGGTTGATATTTTATGAGCGTAAGTAGGAGTGGTTAAGATTGGGTGATGGGTGAGACTTTGTGTAGAGTTTTTTCTAGTTTGCTTTAGAATTTTTTTGAACGTATATAATGTTTTCCTTGTCCTAGGAATTATGTGAGAGTGAGGGATGGAGAGTTATATAGCTATAGAGGGAGATAAATGGATTTTTCTGCTTCTTGGATTATAATCCATTTTCTTCCATTATCATTCATATTTCAGCATTACTATGTCTGGGGATGTATATAGCTTGTGTTTCCTTGCTCTTGTAAATTTCTCTCTGGGTCTGTACCTCTTGTGTATGGTCTGGGGAATTTTCTGATCCAATTTCATCCAGGTCAGTTGGGGCAAAGTAGTGTCTGACATGTGAAGAATGATACCACAGTTCTTTCCCTATGATTTTGATTGAGGTAGCTATTGTGAATGCAACTTGGAATGGTCCTTTCAATTGGATCTGTTACTGTGCTTCTTGTAAAGTTTTTCACATATACCATGTCTCCAGTGTTGATATTGTGTAGTACAAAGTACCCTTTTCACCATTAAGCCTAAATTGCATAGTTCTTTCAGTCTCTCCTGTATACTTGTCAGATAAGTGTGTAACTGACATTCCCCTCCCAGCATGAAAATATAAGATGACTTTGTGGTCCTTCCATGCCAGAAAGGCTGTCCAAACAGTAATTCATGTGGGCATATATGCAAATCTCCCCTGGTCTTTGTCCTTAGGTGGAATAGTGCAAGTGGGAGAACTTCTGTCCACTTGTGGTGTGTTTGTGCACATAGTTTTCTCACTGCAGTTTTAAGTTATCTATTCATTCTTTCCACCTGACCTGAACTGCCTGGATGGTAAACCACATGTAGATTTCCTTTATTCTCAGATTCTGTAAGATTTAGTAAATGTAAAGTGAGTCCCTTTATCAGAATCTATGCTATCTGGAATGCCATATCTGAGGATGATCGTTTTCAGGAGTGTCCTGAATATAAAGGCTATGTTATTCTTCTTGGCTCAGTATGCTTCTTTCCAGTGGGTTAATCTATCCAGTAGGGCATACTTATATCCTTTGTCACTAGGCATATTGATGTAATCTGCAAGCATTCGAAGGGTATGAAGGCTAAAGGTCTACCGCTAATGCTTTGCTTCTAAAATGACCTTGGCTGTATTACCTGTGTAATATTTATTGGGAAAGGAAATAGAGGGATTGGAAAAATGGGGATAAAGTGAGGTTTGTATGAGGGTATGGAGGAGAGAGGGGAGAGAGGGAATATTGCTCGGGGAAGCAAAGGAGAGAGATGCCCCCTGCTGGGAGGAAGCAGCAGGGGTCCGATAAGGACTATTTGTCCCGGAATGACTGAACTGAAGTTCAGCTCCCTCTATGACGAGAAAAGATAGTCCACTTTTGTATGAGTTCAAATAATATAAAGTTTAATAACCAGTTGGGATTGGAGTTCTTTCCTTAGCTTCAGAGTTTCGGCCAGGCCCCAGAGGCTGGCGGAGGGTTCCTCCCACTCCCATCTATTCTATATCAGTCCTGCTTTGTCTAATTCAGAATCTTAGCAGTAGACAGAAAGCAAACAAGAACAGTTCTAAAATTCAGAAGCCTGTGTCTTCAGGCTGAACCAAGAAGAGCATGCCACTCCAGACTGGGCTGAACAAGCTCCTCTCTCTTCCAACACCAGGAAGCAAGTCCAACCCCGGCAGGAAGGAAGTGCTAGTCACAAGACCCAACTGCCACTCCTGGCAGGAAGGAAGTGCTAGTCACAAGACCCAACTGCCACTCCTAGATGCCCCTTCCCCCACCAATGTCAGTCTAGTTTCCTTTCCACACCTGCAAGGATCACATGTTTGGCATACTCTTATTGCATATGTAGATATCTCTGGGGCTGTCCAAAATCTTTTAATTTCATCTAACAATGCTAGAGTGCCATAATGTCCTTTGGAATGTATGACATTGCAGAGATAGTAGTACAATATTTTGGGCAAAATGGGATTCCCTCCTTCTGCTATCTAGATCCCATTCACTAGTTTTGCTTCCAATCATTGTTTCCATGACAGAACCTCTTCTTCATTGCAAGCTTTTATGGCATCTTGCTTTTCCATTAGAGAGAAGTTCAGCACATGCATGAGACCAAATATGGCTGCAAATTTTGCTGTTATGTCAGTACCGTTATTTCCTTGGGATATATTACCTTTGCCAAAGGAATGAGCTTTGCAGTGTATTACAGCAACTTCTTTTGGCAACAGAACTGCATTCTAAGAGTTGTGATATAAGTTTCCCATAAGTTATGTGTTTCCCAACCAATGTAATGAACCTTCTATTCTTCCATATATCCCCTGTCCTGTGCAAAACCAAGAAAGAATAATTCTAATCACAATAAATGTTCACTCTTTCATCTTTCCCTAAGAAGAGAGACATGGTAAAATCTTGTAGTTCTACTCCCTGAGCACTGACATGGCTAGGCAGAGAGGCATGCCAGAGCGTGTCAGTTTGGATAACTACAGATGCCCTGGTGACTTTTATTTTGGTGTATGTAAGAAGATTCATCAAAAAACATTTCCAGGTCAGGATTGATGATTAGAGTATCTTTTAAATCCTGTCTGGACTTCTGCATTAGATCTATTGTTTGTGCACAATCATGCAATGGCTCTCCTGTGAGTGGCAATTCAGGGATAAGAGTTGCTGGATTTAATGGTGCACATCAATGTATGCTGGGAACAATCAGGCCATGACGCCTTGACAGAGTCATGCATGGTAGCTGGGGAGACCACAGAGTGGTCCTTGGTGAGATGTGACTGCCCATCCAGGACTCCTTTACATGATCTTTTTCACCAATGTCCCTTACCTATGAATTGGCATGATTATTATTACCCCTAGTCTCAGGAATGCAAGAGCAAAAATCTGTACCCTAATTCCCCAAAACATCGCCAAAAGATCAGACCCTCAAACCCAATCCCAAAAAGACTATCATGGGTTAACTTTTATTTAGGTACAAAATTCCCAGCAAAACCACAGCTACAGGCCAAGCCCCAAACTTCCCCACTCATAGAAACCTATTCTCATGAAGCCAGCACACAAATCAATCATAGAGGCCTAAGCAATAAGTACAAGTACATCAAGCTTCAGTATGCCTCAGTGATTCAACTTCACAAACCAGTAACTTGCCAGTGGGAAACTCCCTAGTAAGAACCCTGAGAAACGATCAGTCTAAATTTGAATTATGTTCCCAGTACCTCTCAACTTCAATGATATGATTATTGAATTGTCTTTTTAAAATGGTTGATTAATTATTCCATTTTATTAAAAGCAATAAGTAATTTTCCTTGATTGTTTGTAAACTCAGAACTTCTCACAGGGTAATGAGAAAATTAAGCCACCTGTGACAAAATCATTTATCTTGTATTCTGTCTGTAATCACAATACAAAAATACAGAATGTTAATCAAGTGATTTGCTAAAAGTTAATGTATCACTTTTCCAATTATCTCGCTTTGATTTTGTATATCTGTAAGCCAAGAAAATGGGTATAAAAATAAAATCCAAGCCTGGGAATGGCAGAGAAACTATCATATGAAAAGCAGTCCCATGGCTGTAATGATTAAGCTGTCTTCTGTTTGTTATTTTTGTTGACTGATTGTTCGTCACCTGTCGTGAAACCCTGGAGATGTGAGCAAGGGTGGACTTTTCCCATGGCAGATGTAGGACAGGTTTTCATTGACTAGCAAGATTACTTCATATTGGGATAATCTGGCATATGTAAATGCCTGCATGTTACTACATTTTACAATTTTCTCTATTTGATGAGCAGAGTACATATGCAATCTGCATCCCAGAACTAGGTCATTGGCTTTTTTCACCATTAGAGTGGCTGCTGCTATACATCTCAGGTAATGAACCATTCCTTGAGCTACAGGGACCAGTATGGTACTGTAATAAAAAATTGGTCTCATTTGAAGTCCAAAGGTCTGAGTTAGGACTCCAGAAGCTATCCCCCTTTGCTTCATGGACAAATAAATGGAATTCCTTAGTGTAATCTGGAATACCCAATGCTGGAACTATCGAAATCACTTGCTTTAGTTGTATGAGAGCATTCAAGTGTTCATTTGTAAGTTTTAGGGGTTCTTCCACTTCATTCTTAGTTAAATCAATCAGACACTTGGAGATGTTAGGATACCAAATCACCCACTGCCTTGAAAATCCACAAATCCCTAGAAATGTCCTCAGCTGTTTCTTTGTTCTTGGCACTCCTAGCTTTTGAATGTCTGCTATTCTTTTGGTGGAAATCTTTCTAGTGCCCTTCTCTAAGATGAAGCCAAGATATTCTACTCTAGGTAAGACCCACTTCAATATGTTTCTTGAAATTTAAGCCCTTTCTTGTACAGTTCTATTAGCAATTTTTTTGAATCTTGCTGGCATGTTCTAGCTGATGGGGATGCAAGCAGGAAGTCATCCACATACTGCACTATTTTGCTGTGTTTTAATTTTATTGATTCTAGATCTCCTTTCAATAATTGACAAAATATTGATGCACTTTCAGCACAGCCTTGAACCAATTGGACCCACTATATCTTATGGTCCCCCCCCCCCATTGGAATGCGAAGATGTTTTGACTCTCGGGGTATAATGGGACTGTAAAATACATGTTGGCAAGGTCAACAATGGTATACCAGCTAGCTGAACTAGGGATCTCTGATATGATGGCACTTGGGGATAGAGTGATTGTGTAAGTCCTTTTTATAAAATTATTGATCACCCTCAAATTGCAGGAACCTCTAGCTGGGTCTTCCATCAGGTGTTGTTTTGTTCTTTTTGATTGCTAGAATTGGGCCGTTGTATTTTGAGATTGTAGGTCTTAATATGCCTTCCTCCAGTAAACTCTCTATGATCAGAGCAATGCTCTCTGTGGCTTTTTTATTCAGTTTATATTGAGGGATTTTGGTGGGGTTGTTCCTTCCTTCACCTCAATATTCACTGGTGTAGCTGATTTAATTATTACTACATCATTTGAATGTCTAGTCCTTATGCCTTGAGGTATGTCTTTGGGGATTTCAAACATTGGTTTGTCTTTGTGCAGCTAATCATGTATTTCACTTAATTGCCCCCAAAATAGAAGTGGATAGTGTTTCAATGATTGCTTATGTACATGCAAATTGATTTTCCCTGATTGCTCACACTAAATAGTTGCCTCAATTTTGCATAAAAAAGTCCCTCCCCAAAAGATTATTGGGGCTCTAGGTATTAGTAGGAAGGAGTGATCAATTGATAAAGGACCTAGCTTTGTCATCTTTAGTTCAAGTTTCGGAACCCTTTGTATTTCCCTGGGAGCCCTAGCTACTATCATGGATCCATCTATGGTGCTGTTCCCTAGGAATGACTTGAGAATAGATCTTGTTGCCCCAGTATTGATCAAAGCTTTGTAGTCTTGTTCTGCAACTTTTATCCATACATAATGTTCTTGATTGTGATGTCTTTGTAGAACTGGTACCATCATGTTCAGTGATTCTATCTATGTTCCTCAAGTCTTGAACTAACTTTTGCCCAGTAATCTGCTTTAGGCATGTGTTCTGTTTGTGAATCTGGTTCCCCTTCTGTTAAATATTGATTCTCTACCCCTTCTTGTGAAGTTTTAATGATTGGGTTTTATCCAGTGTAGGTTTCAGTTTTGGAGCCGGTCTTAGAGAGACTGTGACAGGCAATGGAATGTTGATGAGAGGCAGGAATTGCATTCTGGCTTGTATAAGTGTCAGTCAGTGTCAGAGCTTCTCAGAGAGTGTTTAGCTGTTTTCTCTTGTCTTTTTTCTCCCTCACCCATCTTCTTGGAGTTTGTGGAATGTGCTGGTCTGTGGGAAAGCATGTCCTTATGTTATGGATTTTGAACAATGCTTTCCCCTTTCCAGTGATTCCTCTCAATGATTTCTTGTAATGGTTTGGAATTATTGTTTGATTCTATATTATCTGAGTGTTGTGAATCAGCTATTGGTTTGGGAAATAAATCTTTTGCTCCAGGATCTAAGTTGGACTTTTGTTCACTCTCCTTTATTTCCTTCTGTACAGAAGTTTGCTCTTGCACTTCAGTGTTTGGGGTTATGGATTTTTGTGTGTTAGAATCTGCAACTCTGGACTTTTCTTGGGTTGTCTCTTGCTTTTCTCTTGTTTCCTTCTCTTTGGTGTTTGGAGAATCAGTGCAAGATTTCTTTTTAGTTAATACTTGCTCATAATGCTGGATTTGAGTGAAGGATTTGTTAGGAATTTCTGTGCTTTTTATTTCCAATCCATATTTGCATATCAGGAAATTTTCTAGATATTTCTTGATTTGCTCCTTATCCTTCCCATTGTTCTCTTCTGTGCCCCTATATGATTCAAATATCTTGTTCTTCATGCCCAATATGTCTTTTTGTAACTCCTTCTCCATCTTTTCTATTTCCCTCTGTTTTAAGTTCTTGTTTTCTTTGTTTTCCTCTCCAGACTCTATGTCTTCCACCAACAATTCTTTTATCGTCCCTCCTGTAACAGCCCCTGTTTTCCATCCCTATACTCTTTTTGCATTAAATGTGGCTCCTCTCTGGCTTCATGAAGTGTATTGGTAATCCCCCTTAGATACTACAGTTGAAGTCCTGGTACATATCTGTAATGGCTGCCATTTCTGAGAGCACTTTGTCAAGCCTACTGTCCAAGTTGTTGATGTCACTCTTGCCCAAGATTATTTTAAGTCCTTTTCTAATTGTTGAATAAAATTGCCAAAACATCATGACAGATCCATATAACACTGGAAAAGTGGGCCACGGATTTGATATCTCTAATTTAATCCCAATACTTTGTGATGTTCATGGCTGCCCCTATGAAATCACTAAGCATGGTTGTAATTGTCCCAAAGATGGAGTAGTACCAGTGAGCCAACGGTACTAACACTAGAGTAGTCCAAATTGCTTTTTGATACATTTTGTTCCTTTTAATATCTAACCCTTATTCAGATATGTGTTCAAGCCTCCCCAAAGGAAAATAAGATGTCAGTTTGAATCTCTATATGTGTGTATTCAGGGTTCTGTGCTCAAGTGAGTTGCCCCTCCCCAAGTCTCTTTCAACTGCTAGGTACAACTGTTGATAATGGAGTCTTGTTCTTTGTCCAGATAACTGGGGTGCCAATCTGTAATATATGACCAGAAGGAGGTCACACACTGACTCACTGGGGAACTGGAGAGAAAGGGTGAGAGAACTGAAGAAATGGAGAGGGAAGAGATTGATCATTCCCTCTCTTCCCCTTGAAGATAGCACTATTTATCTTCCTGAGGGACAAAATATGTCTCCTCAGAGACTGGGTTTGGGAGGTGGAGGTTAAGGACTGGAGGAGAAAGTCTTAGAGCAATGACCCACTCCCTCCCTTCTTGATCTTAGCTATTGCTGAGAGGCAGGTAAATTTCCTGCCTCTTGATCCTTGCAATATCCCAAATGCCACCTTACCCTTTGAGACCTAGTTCACTCCTTAGCTCTGGTCTTGGACTATTATCCCTTTTGGTGAATGGTATGATTCCCCCCAAATCTTCAGACTCTTTCTTTGATTCAGAAAGCAGGCAGATCTGATCTAAAGGGTAACACTTTATTCTTGAGGAAACACAGGGAAGGGAGGATGAAGGTGTTTGGTTGAGGAAAGTGGGAAATAGGAATCCCTATAGATTAGCAACTGACCTCTCCCCTCAAATCCTGAGGGATTCAGGTGTCTGCCTCAACCTCCTTTGGTCAGTTATTGAGCTTTTCCTTCCTCCTAAGCTAATCTGGCTATGAGTTGAAGTTCAGGACAATTTGGGGAAAGAGAAATGTTCTCTGTAGACAGCTTTCTATAAAGTCCCAATCTACTTTTGTCCTCAGTTGTAACAAGAGAGATTTAGGGGATCACTCAAAGGTAGTCAGTGTCCAGAAGGATCCTCTGTCTCAGAGGTTCTCCTCTCACACCCTCCAATCCAGGAGAGAGCTGATCAGAAGTGAACTGACAGTTTTGAATCCTCTCAGCTCCTCCCTTCCTTCCTGGGATCTTGAGTCTTCCTTGTCCTTCCTCCATTTGGACTATTCCTTTGCTTTGCTGAATCTGATTTTTTCTTCTTTTCCAACTTCTCTTACACAACTCAAAATATTTCATAATGGATAAATGATATATACACACATATATAGATATACATATATAAATATGTCCTTTATATATCCCCTATAAAGTGGGAATATAAAAAACTTAATAACAAACGAGTGATATGTGTATATAAATATATACTCACACATACACACACATGTATGCCTATACATATATGTGTGTATCACTCATTTATTAAGGAATTTTTTTAATATTCCCATCTTATATGTGTATATTCCCTATAAAATGGGGATATCAGCAAAATTGCTTTTTAACTTCATTTATCTATCCCTTGTTACCTAGTTCTTTATGGATGTGGACCTTGCTTCACACTATACTATGGATTTATTTAGATTTCAGGAATGGTCTAGAAACTTAGGTAGGACAAAAATACGTCTTTATTTTCATTATATTATATGTCTTTAAAATATTATATGAAAGGGTTTTTAAGTTTCACTAAACTTCCACAATAGTTCATGTTGCAAAAGGTTAAGAATCAATGCACTATATATACCACAATGAACTATAAAATTTTAAGTCAAATTCTACCAGCCAATGTGCACCATTCCTCCAAATTGCTCTTCTGTATATTTCATTCACTCAGAATGACTTGCTGTTGAATTTGTCATTTAATATGATTGTTAAACAAATGCTTTATGGTTACAATATGTTCTTTTAAAAAAGGGTAAAGTAGATTTCCCCTTTACTACACTGAATAGAGAGTTGGCTCTTTTCAGATTGTTTGAATCTGATTGCTTTGTGGTAAATAGGAGGACAAGGACAGAAGTTGTAAAGGAAGTGTGGGTGTAGATGGGTTTAGAATTGTTTCCTTGAAGGCGAAATCCTTGATGATGACATGACAGATCCATGTGAGTTTTTTAATATTCTATTTGCATGTGTATGTGCACACACAAAAACATACATTTGTCTTTGAATATCCAGTACCTATATACCAGTGTGTATATGTTTGGTGTATGTGTGTGTGAATGCATCTAAAATGATGACCTTTTTTCAGCTCTAGTTTTATGACATATCTGTTAACATTCATTTTACTGATATGGTACACATGCCTACGAAGTAACATGCCTATGACTATACAGTTCATATAAAGTATAATACAGGAAAAAGACAACTCCAGTTGAACTCACAGGCTAGTAATGACTCATAATTTTCATGGTTTAAAACCATTCATTACCTAAATGCCCATAAATTTCCTTCTGACAATTTATTTGGCTGAACATTGGTATTAGAGGAAAAGGACATGATAACACAAGAGGAAGATGCTCTGAAAATGAAGACTGGAGAAAAAAAAGAAAATAAAAATTGGAGAAAAAAAAAAGATAGTAAGGAAGCCCTGAGTTGTCTAATGATTGAATGTTGCAATACAATGGCCTCCATTCCCCTTCCTTGATTTCTGGGCCTTAACATAAACCTCATTGACTGATGTAGATCTGAGTGATTGAGAAAACATCTAGATTCAAGGCAGTGAAATAAAGAAAGGAACCTATGATTTTATGTATTATCCATCCTTCTGATTATTTTATGGAACCTTCTTCAGTCCAAAGATGATCAGAAAGGTCTGGGACAGAAACCATCTTTGAATATAAAACTTTTTTTTTTTAATTCTAAGTCATAGTTTGAAAAGAAATGGAAATAGATGATCATAAAGAAGAGAGATAGAGGAAAGTCTGAATGGACCAATGCAATTTACAATGGAAAACACTCATCTCAATAATGGAGTGGGTTGATACTCTATTGGTTCAATAGAAAGTGTACTAGATGTGAAGCCAAAAGACCAATATTCAAATTCTGCATTTGATGCTTACTACTTCAGTGATCTTGGATAAGTCACTTAACCACTCTAGGCATCAGTTGTTCATTTGTTTCATCTGTAAAATGAAGGGGTTGAACTAAATGGCTTTGGAAGTTTCTTCAAGTTCTAGTTCCATGATCTTATCATATATTGTTATAATCAATATTAATTTCTCTTAGTCTTTTATAAAAGAAAATATGTCACATCTCAGATAAAAATGATCTCATCTCTAACTAACTATAGAATTAGATGTCTAGAAATTTCAGGAAAGAAAAATATCAACCCTTCATCCCTCTTCTGGTTTCCTAGATAAAACATCATGAAGTTCTTTAAATTCCCATTTGGTCTCTCCAATTATTATTGTCTTCCCCTGTCCCTAAAGTGGTTGACTACACTATTTCCATAGAAAGTAATTTGCCTCCTTGCCTTGACTTTTCTCTCTATCCTGGCTAGTCCCTCAAAGATGATTCTATAAACAAAATACATCACCTGTGTTAGTCTTTGATTAGAAAAAAAAATACCTCATATGTGTAAACCATAGATCAATTGGATCAAAATTCTCCTGTTGGATCTATGCCTCTATATCCTTCAATTGGATCAAAATTCTCCTGTTGGATCTGTGCCTCTATATCCTTCATTTATCATTGTTTGCCATGCCCTTTTAGTTCTGAACCTCAACTCCATGGGTCTGGTTCCTAACAGCTGAATGAACTAAAGTGAAAGACAGACACACTCAATCAGAGTTTTAATAGGAATTGGGAACCTTGTCCTTGTCCTTAGCCAAAGAATATTATAAATTCCCCATGCCAGGGCTGCCAGTCACTAAGCTTTTTTGAGTTACACCTTTTTGGGAATGGAACCCGAGACTTACTTTTATTATAATCCAAATAATAAAAATTGCATGACAATGTAGCATTATCAATGTATTCTTACCCCCACTGCCACTCCACCCTGCAAATTAATTGGCAGGTTATTTTCCAGCATGGCTTAAGGAGAAGATGTTACAAATGCCATCCAATTCACTCTCTAGTGAAATAAGATGACATCCTACATTATTCTTCATAACAGATCCTGAAAATCACTGGCCTGGTCCATGTGTATGCTGTGTTTACTGAATGGAAATCAATCCAAATACTAACAGATTCAAAAGTAGAATTAAAGAACGATTTAAGGTGGACTGAATCTCTCTACACATTTTATGTAGTTCTGGAAATTTTAGCAAGGGTTTGTAAGAAACCAGAAAGAAATCAGAGAGATAAAAATAAAGAAAAGATAAAATTATAGCTACTTTCTGATGACATAATAGGTTAACTAGAAAATCCTGGGGATTCAGCAACGAAACTAAGATAATTAATGCTTCAGTTAGAATATAGTCTGCCAAATGGCATACAAAAACATGTATCATATGTCTATAGGATAAAAATGAAATTCAAGAGGGAAATACAGGGGTAAATCTCATTAAAATAATTATACAATTCATGAACTATTTGAGAGTCAAAAGAAGGCTGAGACTCTTAGAAGATCTTTCAGTAATGAAAATGCAGTTTCCTAGAGCTAGAGATAAACAAGGAGGAAAGTATTATACAGCATTTGTAATACATTCAGTCTTTTAAAATTTCCCTTAAGTAAATTTTAAGGAATAAATTCCAGCTGAATTTTTTCATTTAATGTATTTAATTTGAAATCGGAACCAATAATTTATTGATTTTGAGTGAATCAAAGGTCTTTCTAATTAGTGCATGGAAGTCAATCTGAAGATATACATTCCAATTTATAAATGAATCAATGCCTATATATTATCTATGATATATATATATATATATAGTATTTATTTGTGGTTTTCCATTATTGCTTCCAAATTGCTTCAAAAATAAATATTTTTCTCATGCTGTTTAATGATATGCAACCAAGTACTCATGATTGTTTCTTACAATAAAATTAATGCTAGATATAGAAATGATAGAACTGGCATAAAAGAACTGAGATCAAGTCTGGGAACCTGAGAAGGCAAAGGAATTATTGAAGGAAAATCCTCCCTTCTTGTTAATAGACCAAAACTTACCTGGAGTTGCTGGAATAATTCTTTCCTTCACCAAGAGGGTAAGATGAACTTGGCCTTCACCTGAAACTAAATTCATAGAACAAGGACTTGGAGATGAAACCAATAACCTCAGAAACATAAATATAATTTCTGAGAAAAGCAAATATAAGATCAATTCAACATTCTCTACCTTCCTAGCCTCTATTCTTTTATCTTTTGCACAAACAATTGAAAAGGAACAAACAAGAACAACAACAAAACCCTCTCTCCATTTTTAGTCCCTAATGGCTAATCTAATGATTGGTTCTCAACATTTCCTTTTTATTTTAGCTGAACAAACTAAATTGCCACAGGGTCTCCTAGACAAATAGCCCTAAAACAATAAGAAACCTTTAGCCATATGTTTTTTGAAAAGCCAATGGTGGCCAGCAGGGCATGTTACCCATTCTATTACTTTTCTACCAATCAGAAAGCTTTGCTTTTGTGTCTAATGTACCTTCCACCAATTGTAGTCCAGATTACCCATAAAATGTATTCCCTCTACCTTTAACCAAATCATCCTTTCTAATGAAGGCTCTTACTTCCTCCTCTACCCCCCTTTCTCCTCTTATCTTCCAAACCAACCGAGCACATTTAAAAGGCCTGGGGTTCATTAATTTTAAGTGTTCAATAAATTAGTGGAAATAATCAAAAGGCCTGATTCTTTCTGATAATGGCAATTTGATGTCAGTATAAACCAGTAGATTAAGCTGGGAGCATATGCTTCTTTGCCAAGTGAGGCTGCTATAATTAAATAGTGAATGCATCTACAAGGTGCTCTCACGCCTGATTAATTAGTAATCAGGTGCTCAGTCTTCAACAACACCTTGTCTCTCATTGGTTAATTACATCTCTACCTTGTCAGAAGTCATGGGAACTAGGACTTAACATTTATGGAGGTACTGGGACTATTGGAGCACGGTCAGGCAGAAGACCCATGCCAGTTTGTACCTGTCCACCACTGTAATCTCAAACCATACTCTTCACTAGAGCATGAAATAGGGAGAAAACAGCTTTTAAATTCTTAAGTGTAGACTTTTGAACATTAAAGCAAGAAAAAAATTAATTAAGTCCCTTGGGCCAGAGGAGATCCATTCTGAGGCTGTCTGAGGTCCCTACCACATTATCTTCAACCCTCCCTCCCCTTCTATTCATTGTTTCCATTTTAATTTCCATTTAAACATAAAACTGTTGATGTCTATGTTTTCCTATATATACTATAGTTTTCTTTCTTTTTTAAAAAAACCTTTCTGTCTTAGAATCAATTCCTTGTATTTGTTCCAAGGCAGAAAAGTAGTAAGGGCTAAGCAGTGAGGATTAAATAACTTGCCCAGAGTCATACAGCTAGGAAGTGTCTGAGGTCAGATTCAAAGCTAAGACCTCCCCATCTCTAGGCTTGGCTCTCAAACCACCTAGCTGCCCCCATACTATAACTATCTAAGATTAAATACCTTGTCTTTCAAATATCTCTTCCATTCCTTAGGCTTATTTCTATGATCAAGTCTTTAATTATATTAATCCATCCTCATGATATCCTGACCCTTTTCCCTCTACTGCTCAAATCTTGTTTGTCTTTCAGGGAATAGGTCAAGTTCCATCTTCTTCATGAAGCCTCCATCCAATAGGAGACATGGAAAGGATAGTCAGCAATTCAAAAGACCCATGCTCTCATCCCAACCTCTTCAATTAGTGTATGACCTTGAACAAGCCCTTAACTACTAGGATAATTTCCTCTTTTGTACTATGGACATTTTAATGATGCCAATCCTCTTATCTTATCATTTTATACTCAAAAATTCTTTGAAGACCATAATCATTATGCAAATAGAGGACATTCAGATCAAAATTATATATATATATACATATATATGTATATATATGGACATGAATATGCCTATCTGTATGTATAACATCTTTCTCAGAATAACTCAAAGTTCCTTACAAACATCAAATAGTTCTGGTACATTTTACTACCAGGCAAGAGAAAATATATGAATGGGGAAGAAAGATTATTTTTATGAAATGAAAAAAAAATTCAAATTAAAACAGAGAAATTAAGATATTTATCAAAGATCACTTCAAGAAGAGTAATAACATAAAACCTAATCCAGTGATCTTTCCTTTCAGAATATCATAACTAGTAATGTGAGCTAAGTTCCAATGAAAAGCTATCTGGATATTGATCCTATCTTTGTCATGTTCCTTTGCACAATTATTATAACTCTTCAATCTGGGTGAATATAACACTTTCCTTAGTATTTGGTAGATGCATTTGGATGTCATTCAGGTCCAGAAGAGACATATTTACTGACCTGATTACGGTAAAAATACTATGACAGTAAGCTGACCCTAATGTCCTAAATTCAGACCTGTTTTATTGCATAGTATGAACAGTCCATGAGATTCTAATATAATTAAAGGAAGAAGAGAGTAAAAATGTAGATAATTCTGAATTACTATATCTTCTTGATTTCTTCTCCATTTGGAGATTAGGTCACTGAAATGCCCATTCTTCCTAGCTACTTTTTCTTATTCTCCCAAATCCCATCAGAGACCAGGAATGAAGCAAAGGCCAAAAATAGAGTGCCAAGAAATCTTCCTGCATAACCAGAGGAAAGCCTGCTGGTCACTGGAATCACATGCTTTTGTAGGCAACTCAATCAACTTAACTATTTTGAAAGAGCTTTGAACCTACAAATAATGTATGCCCTTTAAAATTTAGAGAGTATAGTGAAAAGAATGAAAATCAGGGACTGAAGGTACTGACTACAGGGGAAAAGTTTAAAGGATTATACTTCCTTTGTGAGATGTATATGTTTTCTTAGTTCTTGTGATTTCTGATTTTGTATTTGTAATGCGAGAACACTTAATCTACCTTGTTTATAAAAGGAGCCCCAATGTAGCTGATCCATCCCAGAGACTGTAAGAAGATCTATTCCTCAAAAAACAAAAGTAAATCTCTGTGCCAATTAGGGGCCTAATTGCTCTTAGTTCTATATAAACCAAGCTTAAGGTAAACATAGACATACAGTGGGTTAAGGATTTGGGATGAGAATGAAACATCCCATGAAAACAGTCTCCAGAAGCAAGCTACAAATAGAGATGTTCAATTAGATGTGATGATGGTGCTGACTACAGGGTCTTCTTTAAGAAACTGGAAAATAAAAGAAATCTCTATGTCCCTTTAATCTAAATGCCATCCTGCCTTTTTGGAAGAAGTACGTATCTCTCTATGAGGAAAAATAAGGGTAAATTTAGACCTTTATTCACATAGTGAAATTCACAGAATTTCAAGCTCCAATCTCAGGACTGCCATTTATTACATGCGTGACCATAATCAAATCACTTTCTATCTATGGATCCCAGTTTCCTTATTTTAAAATTAAAAAAAATGTTTTGTTGAATTTCTCTAATGTTGTCTTCAACTTTAAATTTAATGATTTTGTGATTGAATTGAAATATAAGTACAAATTGGAAGATCTCAGGCCCATAGGACCATGGTATTAAAAGATTAAGTATCTTATAATTCATTTAGTACAATACCATCATTTTATAGATGAAACTAAAGCCCCCAGAATTAAAGTACTTACCCAAAATCACACTGATTCTAAGTGGTATAGGCAAGATTTGAGCCTATAGATTCCAGAATTCAAATCTAGTCCTAGATGAAAAACTATTTCCCCTTTATTTATTCTAACTTTGATAAAATGATTCCTACTATTAAATTGTCAAGCACTTCCCCTTTCATATTTCAACAGTTTGACTACTAAGAAAAGGCAGATAAACTTTGGTATAAGAAAAATATATGAACTCAATATGTGAAGAAAGAGTTTCTCAGATAAAATAAGAAAAGACCTATATATTTAAATATATAAGAACTAGAACATTTCCTCAATATATTTGTGATCAAATGATGTGAATAATGTTTCTCAAAAAGATAAAAGGGCATCTCCAACTCTATGAAAAACTACTACAAATAACTAGTAATATAAGAAATGAAAATTAAATCAGTTACTGAGATCCAGCTCATATCCATGAATTTGAAAATATGGTAAAAAGGGCAAAAAATTGTTAAAAGGGCAATGGGAACACAAGTTAACTGGTGCACTGATAGTGAAGTTGTGAATTGGTTCAGTCATTGTAGAAAGCCATTCTCGAACAATATGCAAAAATGCCTTTAAAACTGTGCCTATCCTTTGACCCAAAGATATATGATATATGACCCCAAAGAGATCAAAGAAAGAAGGAATGGATCAAAATGATCAAAATTATTTGGAGCATCACTTTTTGTTGAAACAAAGAACTGGAAATTAAGGAGTACCCCCTTTTGGAAGAATTGCTGATAAAAATAACAATATATAACCTTAATGGAGTATAGTGCCATAAAAATGATGAAAGGGATAGATTGAGAGAAACCTGGAAATACTTATATGAAATGATACAGAATGAAGGAAGCAGAGTCAGAAGAAGAGTTTATACAAAGACTAAAATTGGAAAAGAGGAAACTGAGGGAAATTTTTATAACAAATTTCTCTGATAAAGGTCTTATCTCTTAAACATATAGGGAACAGAGCCAAATATACAAACACACACACAGATATATTCATATAAACAAGAGACAATCTCCAGTTAATAAAAGGTCAAAGGATATGAACAGGCAGTTTTCTGAATAAAAACTATCAATAGTCACATAAAATGTTCTAAATCACAACTGATTGGAGAAACGAAAATTAAAACAATTCTGAGGGACTACCTCACAGTAATCAGATTGGCTAGGATGACAAAAAGGAAAATAACCAATGTTAGAGAGGATGTGGAAAAGTTGAAAAACGAATGCACTATTGATAGATTCTGAACTAATCCAATCATTTTAGAGAAAAAATTGGAACTATGCCCAAAGAGTTATTAAATTTTGCAAACTCTTTGACCCAGCAATATGACTATGATATCTATATCTCAAAGAGATCAAAGAAAAGGAAACAGGTCTTATTTGTATAAAATATTTATAGTAGTTCTTTTTGTGGTGGCAAAGATTTGGAAATTGAGGAATGCCCATTAATTGGGGAATGGCGAAACAAGTTTTGGCATGTAATTTTGATGGAATACTATTATGCTATCAGAAATGATGAAGAGAGTTTCAGAAAAAGCTACGAAGACATATTCACTCCTGCAAAGTAATATGAGCAGAACCAGGAGAACATTGTACACAGTAACTTTAATATTCTAAGGATGATCAACTGTGATCTAGTCTGATCCAGACAATGACCAAAGACCATTCCAAAGAATGAGAAGAAAATGCTATCCATCTCCAGGAAGAAAACTAATGAATTTTAGCAATTTATGCTAAAAATGCAAATTTAGGCATTTTTAAACTTTTTTTTCTGTGCTTTCTTTTGCAATGTACCCAATATGGAAATATGTTTTGCCTGACTTCACATATAAAATGATATCAAATTTCTTGCCTTCTCAATGAGTGGGGAGAAAAAGGAGGAAAGGAGAAAATTTCAAACACAATTTTTAAATGAATATAAAAATATATATTTGGGATATATATATATATATGTATGATAGAAACTTAAGAAGTACAACAATGAAAATAAAAACAACTTTGCCAATTTTGAGAACTCTGAATACAGCAATTACCAAAAATTACTACACTGGGCTGAGGATTGAAGCAGGATTCCTTCTTGACATAGAGATGATTGGCTAAAGACGAAGAAAAGACAAACATTTTCAGAGAGGACTGAGTTATAAACTCTGTAGAGGAATGAGCTTATTATTACTCCCTTATTATCTGGCAGTGGAATAAAAACAAAAACTGCTAAAAAGAAGTTCATCAACCAATATACATTTTATGTTATATATTGAATAAAAAAGGAAAAACAAGTTATGTAATTCTTTTTAATTTATTTTTTGACTAACAAGTATTTTTATTAATCTGTTCTTCCCATTACCCTTTACTCCAAAGAACAAATTTGAAAAAAAAAGAAAAGAAAATCCCTCAGAACTTATATTTTTTGTCCAGCAAAACAAATTCCCTCATTAACCATGTCTAAAAATGAATATTACTTTCTACATTTTAAAGTTATCACCTCTGAGAGGAAATGAGGGGCATATTTCATCTTCATTCTGCTGGATTTGTGGCTTATAATTGAGTCAACAAGAGATCTAAAATCTTTCAAAATTGTCTAGCTCTCTATTTTTATCATAGCCATTGTTCTCTTAGTTCTGTTCACATTATTCTTTATCAGGGCAGGAATAGCTAAACAAATTACAACAAATGAATATAAAAGAATTTTATCATTCCCTAATAAATGATGAAATATACAATTTCAGAGTAAACTAAAAGGACCTATATGAACTGATGTAACTGATATGTTGGGTCAATCATTTTTTAAAAAATTAATTTATTTAGTCAATTTAGAACATTATTCCTTGGTTACAATAATCACATTATTTCCCTCCCTCCCTTCCACACACCCTTCCCGCAGCCAACCTGCAATTTCACTGGGTATCACTTGTGTCCTTGATCAGAACTTATTTCCATGTTGTTGGTGTTTGCATCAGGATATTCATGTATGTATTCATGTATTCATGATGTAGAGTCTACATCACCAGTCATATCCCCTCAACCCATGTATTCAAGCAGTTGTTTTTCATCTGTGTTTCTACTTCCACAGTTTTTCCTCTGAATGTGGATAGTGGTTTTTCTCATAAATTTCTCTAAGTTGTTCAGGATCACTGCAATGCCACTAATGGAGAAGTCCATTACATTCGATTGTAATGTTGGGTCAGTCTTATTAGCTCTTGGTGACCCCATTTGGGGTTTCGTGGAAAATATACTGAAACAGTTTTCCATTTTGTTCTTGAGCTCATTGTACAGATGAAGAAACTAAGGCAGATAAAGTTCTATGAATTGCTCTGGGTCCTACAGATTTAAAAATGAATTTTCCTGCCTTTAGTTCTGGCACTCTATCTACTATGCCACCTACCTGCCCCAGCTATCAATATTATATTATACAAACCAGGACATCATCTAGCTGAATAGTCTGGTCAAGTTTGTATTCCATTTAGCACTTTCCAGCAAAGGACTCTCAGGGACTCTTTTTCCCAAGTAAAGCAGTCAGTGGCAAAATGGATACAATTTCTTTTTTTGTTTATTTTTTTGTATATATATATATATATATATATATTTCAAATAAGTTTAACTAATTTCAAATATTTTTCCATGGTTACATAATTCATGTTCTTTCCCTCCCCTATCTCAACCCCTCCCAAAGCCAATGAGAAATTCCACTGAGTTTTACATGTGTCACTGATCTAAACCTATTTCCATATTATTAAAATTTGCACTGGGTGATCCTTTAGAGTCTATATCCCCAATCATATCCCCATCGAACCATGTGATTAAGCAGTTGGTTTTCTTCTGTGTTTCTACTCCCACAGTTTTTTTTCTCTAGAAGTGGATAGCTTTCTTTCTCATAAATCCCTCAGGATTGTCTTGAATAATTGCATTGCTTCTAGTAGAGAAGTCCATTATATTCAATTGTACTCTGTGTATAATGTTCTCCTGGTTCTGCTCTTTCACTCTGCATCAATTCCAGTTCACATGGAATTCCTCCAGTTTCTTGTTCCTTTTAGCATAATAGTATTCCATCACCAACAGATACCACAATTTGTTTGGCCATTACATTTCTCTGATTAGAAGAGATTTAGAACACTTTTTCATGTGCTTATTGATAGTTTTGATTTCTTTATCTGAAATTTGCCTATTCATGCCCCTTCCTATTTATCAGTTGGGAAATGGCTTGATTTTTTATACAATTGATTTACTCCCATTGGGGAATTCTATACCCCAATGTATCTAGATGCTTTTCCCACTCAGAGTTGATTCCACCAAGATAAAGGTTTAATTATTATCTATTAGCACTCTCTTCTTCTCCTTCTTATAATAGTATTCTTCCCCTCCCTCCCATGTGCCTCTTTATGTGGTATAACTTAACCTATTTTTCTTATCCCTTCAAGTTTCTCCTGATGCCATCTTCTATTCCCCCCCTTTCTTTTTTTACATATCATCTTAAACCACTTAGTACTCCAACCACTACCTATGACTAACTTTTCTAACTACTATGATAGTAAATACAGTTTTTGAGAGTTACAAATATCATTTTTCCATATAGGAATATAAACAGTTTTACCTTACTAAAGCCCTTAAAAGAATTTTTCCCCTCTCTTTCTTGTTTACCTTTTCATATTTCTCTTGAATTTTGTATTTGGACATCAAATTTTCTATTTAGTTCTGGTCTTCACAAATACTTGGAAATCTTCTATTTTGTAAAATGTACATACTTTCCCCCTGGAAGTATGTAGTCAGTTTTGATGGGTAGGTGATCCTTGGTTGTAGACCTAATTCTCTTCCCTTTCTGAATATCATATTCCAAGCCTTGTGGTCCTTTAGTGTGGAGAATGCCAGATTCTATGTAATTCTGATTGGTGTTCCTTGATTTCTGAATTGTCTCTTTTTGGCTTCTTATAAGATTTCCTCCTTAGCTTGGAGTCTCTTGAATTTGGCAATTACATTCCTGGGAGTTGTCTTTTGAGGATTTAGTGTAGAGGGTTTTCTATGAACTCTTTCAATGCCTATTTTGCCCCTTTGTTCAAGGACATCAGGGCAGTTTTCTTGGATGATTTCTTGTAGTATGATGTCAAGATTTGTTTATTTCTGGCTTTTTAGGTAGACCAATGATTCTCAAATTGTCTCTCTTTGCTCTGTTTTCCTGATCTGTCATCTTGTCAGTGAGATATTTTATGTTTTCTTCTAATTTGTCATTCTTTTCACTTTGCTTTATTAATTCTTGTTTTCTTGTGAGATCATTAGTTTCTACTTGCCCAATTCTAGTCTTTAAAGTCTGGTTTTCAGCTATGATCTTTTAATTTTCCTTTTTGTTTCAGTCTATCTTGCTTTTGATGGCTTTCAGCAAGTCAATTCTGGTCTTCAATTTATTTATCATTTCATTTGATTTCTGGGCTTGTTTTTCCAAGTGGGAAATTCTGTCTTTAAAACTGCTATTTTCCTTTTGAAGTATTTCCCACTTTTCTTGCCAAGTTTGTTCTATCTCTCTTACTTGGTTCTCCACCTCCATTCTGATTTCCTGGAAAGCTTGTGACAAAATTTTCATTTTTTTTGGAAAGTTTGTTTGTATGTGCTTATTTTTCATCCTCTGCTGTCTCCTCTGTAGACTGTTGTTTTTCAAGATAGAAATTATCCAGGGTCAAGGTTTTTTTTGTTTGTTGGTTTGTTTGTTTTTTGGTTTGTTTGTTTGTTTGTTTTTGGGTGGTTGTAGATTATAGTTCTTGAGTGTTGGAGGCCATTGCTGTTTTAGTTTTTTTTTCTTTCCTTCCCAGTCACAAATCAGAGTGAGGAGGGTAGGCAGGTCTCTGTGTATAGAGTTACAGAGCTGCTTTTGCCCTGAGGCTATTTTTCAGTTTCTGCCTCTTCTGCTGTGGGCAGCCCCTCTCTGCCCTATCTCTGAGCCCAAGCTCCATGTTCCTCAACCTCCTGGAGTCCCATGTCTTGCTGTTCTCAGGGGTAACTCTGTGATGTCCTCAGCCAGCCCCCTGAGAACCTAGAGATTGTCCAGTGCTCTCTCTGACTCTGGTGCTACAGGTGGAGTAGGGATGGGGTGATCAGCTTACACTTTGGTAGGAGTAATTTTACCCCTTTATAGCTTGAAAATGCCCAAACCCTTCTTACCTTCAATGCTAAGCCCTACAGTAGAGTCCCTTTACTAAACTGATTTTGGTCTTTTTTCCTTTTAAGCCACTTTATATTGGTTGGTGGTGAGGAAAAGAAGACCCTGGCTTCTACTCTGGGGTTATCTTAGCCCAGAAATCAAAATGATTATTATTTCAAAGGTAATTTCTAGACTCTCCATTCCACCTGTATAGCCCTGATCAGTGTATATGCATCAATACATGGGGCATTGCTTCCTCCATTCCCAGTTATATCTGCAATGTTTCAGTGCCAAGGATACTCTGAAACAAGATCCTTATTAACAATGGTCTCATGGGGCAGCTAGATAGCATGTTGGTATGAATTTGAGAGGACTTGGGTTCAAATCTGGCCTTGATATTTCCTAGTCACTTAACCCAGACTGCCTAGCCCTTGTTCTTTTGTCTTAGAATGGATATTAGGACAGAAGGTAAGGATTTTTTAAATGGTCTTACAAATGGAGAAAAATATAACAGATTTCATTGTAAGCAATGTCGATCACCCCTTTATGTAGTATCTCCTCACCTCTTTCACACAATGTCCCCTCTATAAAGGTTTCATTTTGTATAATAAAGGAAAAGGAAAGGTGGAAAAGACTATGCCACACAAAAAAATTGAAGAAATTAAGACTGAAGAAGAGGAGGCATAGGAAGTATACAAGTGTCTGAGTATTAAGGGCAGAGGTGTTTTTTTCTACCTTTCTTCCCATACTTAGAACTTAACAGAGTGCCTGACACATAGCAGTACTTGATAAAGGCATACTGACTAACCATTTTTAAAGCTTCAATAGACAAAAAAGGAATTAAATTTCTTTTGCTTGACCTCAGAAGGCAGAACTATAAGCAATAGGTAGAAGTGTAATAGAGGCAGATTTTGAAATGATGTAAGGAAAAGTTTCCTAACGGCTAGTTCTATCTTAATCTGAATTGAGTTACCTTGGAAAGTAGTAGGTTCTCTCTTGCTAGAAGACACAGGATCACAAATGTAGAGCTAGAAAAGACTTAAAGGGTCATGGAGTTCAACCTTCTTCATGTACAGAAGAGAAAAGTGAGATCCAGGGAGTTTCTAACTTAACCCAAAGTCACATAGGTAGCAAATGTAAGAGATGAGATTTGAAGTTATAATATCCATCTCCACCGCCAGTACTATTTCTATTGAAGCAAAAGAAACTAGGTGACCACTTGATAGAATAGTCACTCCATCTCCCTTTAAAATGACCACTGATATCCCTTCCAACTCAGATTGTGTTACTAAGTAAATTTTGTGGACCTTTCACAATATAAAATGGCAGATAAGATTAAAAGATCAATTTCAAAAGCAAGAAAAAAAAAGTTTTGCTAACTAGCCTGGGGAAGGTAGAAGGATGAATGTGACAAAAAAATGTTTTTTTAAAAAGCAGGAATTCTGGAGTCTGTGGAACAGAAAGTCCTTCAGTCTATTTTAGAGCTCTCTGTTCCCAGTTCTCTGAAAATACATGTGACTGAAGTAATAAGTTGGGAGTAATACAAAGAAGGAAAAGAGGGGAAAGTATTAAGATGAAAAGAGTCACAAGGTAAACCAACTAGAGCTAAGGGTGAAGTTTCCCATGATACCCAGAAAAAAAGAGGGGGCAAGGGCACTGATAGATAACACCAAAAAAAAGTGGTATTCTCTATAGTGTTTGACCCACAGTAAACACTTTTTTAAATTTTTTTATTCATTCTTCTAGTCTTACAACTAGCTCTTTCCTTACCTGCTATCTCTGGAATGGGACATCCACATAATCTATACTTTTGCAAAGGCTATTCCTACCCCCTTACTTGAATTACATTTTCTGTCTCTTAAAATCCCTAGCTTCCTTTAAAACTCAGTACAAACATTATCTCCTACATGATATCTTTTCAGATCTTCTCTTCCCTATACCTCCTATTACTAATTCCTTCCCCCTGAAAAAAATATACCTTATAATCTTGAATATATTTTATATACAATATACCAGTACATGTACATGTCTCTGCTGATGGAATATAGGATACTTGGGGACAAGGGCTGGGGTTTTTGTTGTTGTTGTTATTGTTGTTGTTGTTGTTGTTTTGTTTTGTATCCCCAGCATTGAGCAGAGTGCCAGTCTTGATCAATTGACTGATTATGTAAGAAAGTACTAAAATAACAAATAAGGAGGCATGTCTTCGGGCCATTACATTTTAAACTCTGCTACTCAGGATCAATTAATCAACAAGCATGCATTAAACACTACATTGTGTGCCAGGAATTGTGGTATGTTTGGGGGAATACAAATATGAGTGAAACTATCTTTGCCCTCACAGTAATTGTATTTACTACAAAGAAGTTGTTGAGTCATGTCTGAATCTTTGACCCCCACTTTGGAGTGTTCTTGGGCAAAAATACTGGAGTGGTTTGCCATTTCCTTCTCCAGTTCATTTTATAACTGAGGAAACTGAGGAAAACAAAGTTAAATGACTGACTCAGGATCTCACAGCTATTAAGTGTCTGAGCCTGGATTTTACTCTAGATCCAATACTGTATCCACTGTACCATCTCACTGCCTATTGCTTTAAAGTTGCATCCAGGATTAAGAGGAGTCAATGAAAAAGAAAGAGATGTCCTCCATCACCCATCACCCAACCTGTTATTGCCCCATAACTACTTTCAAAAGAAGATCTATATTCTTCTTTGCTGGTTGTACTAGAGATATTCATATCTGGAAATAGCATATACAAGTCTAAGAACAACACTGGGAAAATGCCACCTCCTTCCTTTGAACAGCCCTGGGCCTTGGTATTCTGGTCATGACATCAGTAACATAAATAGATCTATTTTAAGTGACAATAGAAATTGGAGAGCTGATAAGCAGAAAGCCCTCAGAACCAAATATGTTTTTTAAAATATAGCATCATGCTAAACCTGGATCTTTAATCAACCTTACTGTATGACTTTAGTGAAAATAATGAGTATGACCTGACCACAACAATGGGAAAGGACCTAATTTGTTGATCTAATATTTTCTGAAAATAAAATGTTTATAACATAGCATAATTGCTCTGGAACTGGAAATCCAAGAAGAGAAGAAACTGCTTATATTTTATATAATTCCAACATTTTTTTTGGTTTTCTATCTGTATTTCAAATGTTAGGAATAGTAAATTATTGATTGCAAAGGCAAGATTTATATTGTATTTCATGGACTTAAGCAGGAAAAAAAGTCTCACAGGACAGGGCTTACTTGCAGTGAGCTTTTACTAAAGCAAAGATGACTTGGTGGATATGAAATGAACACCTAGATATCTGAGTTCTAGAAAATTCAATCGAATTATTTTTGTGTGTTTTGTTTCCATTTTTGTTTTTCTCTTCCCTTCTTTCTCCCAGTAGAGAAGTTCCTTCTGCCAGTTAGACAAAATCCCTTTCCATATATTCCAGCTCTGTCCTGCTACCTATATTTCTGCCCTGGAGGTTGGTGTATTTCCCTTAAGTCAGCCCTTCACATGGCTGGTAAAGTGCTTGGGGATCCTTGGGGGATGAACTGTGCTATATAAATGTAAATTAATTTAGTAACTAGAATGCTATGGATTGCCTTAGGGGACCTCAGGACTAGAATGGCAACAGAGGAATGAATAAGATTCACCTCTCCCCATACTCCTACCCAACACTCCATCTCAGGAAATCCTCCCAGAGAGCTTTAGGAAACAGAAGCAAAATCCTTGAGTTCTCCATTTGTTTCAAAGAACTGCATGGAGTCTGGGAAACAGGATTAAATAGAGAAGACATTGGCGATGTGTTCAATCTCTTTACCCATAACCCTTTTGAGAAAGAGGAAGCCTAGAGAGGGGACATTTCTGCCCATATCTATCCACGGGGAAAGTTAGATCCTCGGTAATTCTTTTTAACTAGGAACATCTTCCTAGAATCCTCTAGATCTTGAGTTTTTTTCTATGCAAGGAAACCAGATGGGAAAAGCCCATCTGTCTTCCCAGTCAAAAGCGTTCCTGCCCCTATAAACATCAATGCCAGCATCTTTTCCTTCTCTACTTCTTTTCTCTGAGTGCTTGGGAGAACTCCGAGAGGAGCATTGGCAAGACTGGCTGGATATTGTTTCTTTTTTCTAGTCGGGTCAGAAGCGAGGAGCACGTCAGAAGCATCTGAGCCTGATAACTCCACGGTGGACCTGCTCAGCTGCCAACTCCTACAATGCCCCGGTTCAGCCATGTGCCACCGAGTAAGAGCAGGGCTGTGTGAACTCCAGAGTTCTCTTGTGAATGGCCCAGCATCTGATGTAAATTTATCACCCGGTGCTGGTTGGCCAGGGGGGAGCGGAGGGTGTTTAATGCACTCCTGCCACAACCCAACAGTTTGCCCTAAAGAGTCTTTTACTGGTACAAAAGGAGGAGGTCAAAAGTAAGTTGACCCCTGACAGAATGTACAATTATTAGAAAAGGGCTATGTACGAGCAGCTGCCGGAACCCCACTGGCCTAGCAATGGGCTTCCAAGAGTCAGAATATGAATAATAAACTCAAGATTGTTTTCTCCACCCCCACTGCCTCACCCCAACCTTCTCCCCCTGTTTTGGGCAGGACCTATTATTTTTCCACAGGAAGAATCATGGCCCTTCCTAGCAGCTGCAATAATTGTGTTCCTATTGTACGGAGACCTCCTCCTGGCCACCCCCCTACAAGTGGCCATTGTGAACGGAGGGTCGGTGATTATACGCTCCGACTGATGCTTTTGGGGACCCAGCTGCCTAACTGATGACACACGAACGTGTGGAAGGCAAGAGTTTGGGGCGGGGGATACGGAGCAGGGCATGGAGGGGAGGCTGCGTCTGGGAGATGGGGCTCCGACATACCAGACCTTTTGCATAAGTCAAGCCCGGAACAAACAGAGCTTTATTGGGCCCTGCTGACGAGAGGACTCATCCCTCTTTGAAGTGGCGGCTGTGCATGGGGCCGGACAGCTTTTCCTCCTTTGGACCAAGCAAACATCCTCCTTTTGATATGCTGCATGCTCATTATCTCTGCCCCATTTAATGATTTTTGATTGAAGGGTGGCGGCTTGGATGCCAAGAGGGTAGTTAGAACGGCTCCATCCAGCCAGGCCTACAAGAAAGACTTGCCTTGTCCATGGGACTAAATTTGGAATTTCTTAACAGTGTGTGCTTGTTCTTAAAGGCAGATAAGGACTGAGCGTGAAATTCTTAATTAAGCAATAAATAGAGAGTGGGGTGTCAGCAGATGTAGCTGGTAGTCATAGCAACCAAAGTCACATGGGTAAGGGAGCTGAGACTAAATGTAGGCCTCGGGCCTAGGTCTGACTGACAGCTGAAGAATCCTACAAAGCTTGTAAACCAGATTAATTAGCTGACTAATTATTTCAGAGCATTAATGTAACTAATATATATATATATATATATATATATATATAAAGTTTGCCACAAACTGAAGAAATATATCTTTTTGAAAGATAGAAAGAAAAGCAGCCATTGGAAACTGATTCTAAGTGACCAGGACATTGACTGTGGGAAAAGTAGAGCCAAAACACTGAGCCCAAAAAGAAAAGGAGTCTTTCTTGATTTTAGTTCAAACATTTGCAAATATAAAAGAATTATTGTCCCTAGATCTTAGTCACTTCTGAATATGATATAAAAGTAACAGTTCAAAGCTGTTGCTCAAACTAAAGTGTGACATTCAACTTCTCTGGCCTTAGTTTTCTCATCTATAAAATGGAAGGGTTGGACAAGATGACCTCTAGCACATCCCTTTCACCTCTACAGCCATAAAACTATGACAGAAAATGATTTCTAGGTTCTTCCAGAGACCATCACGGGGAGGGGCGGGGGGAAGAATGGTACCCTAATGGCCTAATTTTGAGACTAGTCTCACAAATTCTGCTCCCTCTATCTCCTATTTATTACTTATATGATCTTGGGGAAGTTATTTCACTTCTCTCCTCCTCAAATTCCCCATCTGAAAATGAACTCCTTATGGACTGACTATATTCAGGGTTTTTTTAAATTCTCCCATATTTAGAGGCACATAAAAAGTGCTTAATATATTTTTATTCATTTATTCATCTATATAATGAGAGGTTGAACGAGATGACATTTAGTTCTATGATCTTGAGTCTTTGCTTCCTCGGAGTACTCAGTAGATTTAGGACAATCTGAATCAAGTCTCCAATCTTCCAAGCCATATTATTCTTTTGAATCTACACTGAAGGAACAGGAATCTCCATTTGAGAAAACACATGTCAGAAATACTGTCACATGCCCCTCTATTGATCCTAGTTGTAAGTTCTAGAAAAATATAATGATATCCTTTCAGAAATGCTTGCTGGGTGTGTGCTTGGTTTGAATCGCATGATACTTTTGATCCTTTGGGCAAACAAAAAGATCTACTAATGAGTTCAATTAAAGCAAAATCACTGAATGACAAATTTACAGAAAGGAACCTTCACCAGGGTTGGTTCAAAGTATCAGGCTCTACTATGTTCTGAGGTAAATAGCTTTAACCCCATTTTACAGATGGAGAAACTGAGAGAAGGAAATTTAAAAAGATTTTCGTCAAGGGATAAAAACTAGTCTCAAAGGAAACGTCTGTCCTCAACTAGAAGGAAGCTAAAAGCTGTCTTTGAGGCAGGAGGGGGAAGACAACAAAATGAATGACTTGGGCATTGAGATGGCTGAAACTCTAATTCCTTTGATGGTTGGGGTAAGGGGAATTCTCCATCCAGCCAGCCCCCATCCCACCTCAGCAAAGTGGTTGAATTCAGCAATTATCTAGTAGGCAGCACACTCTAGTGGAGATAAGTAGTGGCTTAGAAGCTGGAACACCTGGGTCCTTTTATCCCCACCCAATACCTCATTCAGACTGACATTAGACAAGTAGTCTAATTCAAATAAAGAACAGTTCAGTGGATAGAACTAAAAATGGGGATGCTTTTCAACTTCTACCTTGTAGGAATAAAAAAGAAACAAAGCCAATGGAGGAAATTAAATAATGGTATACAACTCACTGTCCTAAAATTGGCCTTTCAGTATCAGAAAAAATGCAAAATTGTGAAACAATGGGCCTTCATTCAAATGCCAACCCTGTTCATTATATCCTCTGAAATAATTCATTATTAACTGTGTAATAGCAATGGCTCTTGACATCTGTTTTCTTGTTTTAAAATAGGAGAAATAAACTAGGTGATCTCCATGGGCTTTTCAATCTATAAATTTATGGTCCAATGAAGGTAACCACCATAGTTAATGAAATAGTGTACATTTTTAAATGGGCTCTTCTGCATGGGATGTCAATTATTAATACAAATATATTCATACCTACATCTAAACAAAGATGGAAATGGAGGAAATCAAGCAACAGATCTAGTGAAAACCACATAATGGTTCTTAAAGATATGTATCAATCAGTTCTTTCTAGTCCACTTCAGTCTAATTTTCAGAGGAATCCATATATGTGGGTAAATTCTGAACATCTCTACTATGCTCCCCCTACAAAATTATAGATACTTCCTTAAACAGCTAATACTGCAAGCCACAAAGGAATATGCAGACAGTAAGAAGGGATAGGACTTGGTATGGGAAATGGGAATAGGGTAAATCAAATTAATGAGATACATGACTTTCCATAGACACTTGCCTGGTCAAAATTCAATTCTCATGACCCTATAAAGTAATGTAAAGGGAATTTTGGAAGCTTTTCTGAGTCAGTCATATTCAAAACCAACATTCTATAGCATGAATCTTCATAGAGATGGCACATTTGGACCATGAGGTTGTAATGGTGACTCTCTTTCTAGACTGAAAGTATTGGGTATATTTTAGCTAGTCGTTTCTGACAGTCAACCAGAAAGTCTCAGGATTTCAAAGAAATTAGGTACTGAATTGGTTCAGTTTTTCTTTGGTTTTATTATTAGATGGTGAACTCCTTGAGGGTATAGACTGTCTTTTGCCCACATGAATTTTTTTTTTACCTAGAAGCTGAAAGTGTTCCTCTTAAAATTCATTTGTATTTATTTTATATAGATTTATCATATACATGGGCAGCTAGGTGGAACAATGGATAGAGTGCTGGGCCTAGAATCAGGAAGACTCATCTTCCTGAGTTCAAATCTGACACTGGAAAGCCATGAGACCCCAGGAAAATAATTTAAACAAGTTTGTCTCAGTTTCCTCATCTGAAGAAATGGAATGGCAAACAAGACCAGTATCTCTGCCAAGAAAACTGCAAATGGGGTCACATGGAACCATACTGGAAAAAACTCAACAATAACAACTAGTTGTGTGTTTGACACCTCTGCCTCAAAGTACATTTTCTCTCCACTGTTTGTTTTACAAATGTTCATTACCCCAAATTAAGAAAAACAATAGGCATACCACTATATTAAAAAAATAAAATGATATTCAACTAGTAGAAATCAGTTGTATTAACCAAAGAACATTTCTGGTCATGCACTTACCCAAATAAGTGAGCTCCCCCAAATGGCTGTTGAAGAACCAATCACAGGCCTGATCACGAGTAGCGGACGGAGAAGATAGAAGGGACTGGCCAATTCTAGTCCCACATATCACCAGAATATCAGCATATGGCTGTAAGTCTTTGTGCACCACCAGCAAGTAATTTCCAGAGGTAAAGTTATCAAATGTTGCTGAATACTTTGGAAAACAGACAGGTCATACTTGTTACTTAAAAATAATGCCCTATGCGGAAGTTTCATTTATCTATTTGTTCAATCAAATTACAAAAATTATTTTATTGTTCTAAAAACAATAACAAAATTTATTTGGAAGAACAATAGATCAAGAATATCAAAAGAAAAAATGAAAGCATATAAAAGAATAAGGATTAGCAGTACTAGAATTTAAACTGAATTATAACATAGTAATTACAAAAACTATCAGGAACTAGCTAAGAAATATAAAGGTAGATCAGTGGAACAAAAGATACATACAACAAACTATAGTAAAGGGTTATAGTAACCTTGTATTTAACAAAAGTATAGAACCAGGTTATTAGGATAAGAAATCGCTTTTTGGTAAAAATTGCTGGGACATTATCTATATACATATCTGTTTGCTGGATGATGCTTTCTATGGTGTGGGGAGGAAAAGGATATGGCTGAGATACTTGAAAATAAATTCTATTAATAAAATTTTTAAAAGGAAGGAAGGAAGGAAGGAAGAGAGGGAGGGAGGGAGGGAGGGAAGGAGGGAGGAAGACAGAAGAAAGGAAGACAGAAAGAAAGAAAGACAGAAAGAAAGACAGACAGACAGACAGACAGACAGACAGACAGACAGAAAGAAAGGAAGGAAGGAAGGAAGGAAGGAAGGAAGGAAGGAAGGAAGGAAGAAAGAAAGAAAGAAAGAAAGAAAGAAAGAAAGAAAGAAAGAAAGAAAGAAAGAAAGAAAGAAAGAAAGAAAGAAAGAAAGAAAGAAAGAAAAAGAAAGAGAGGAAGAGAGGAAGAAAGAAAGAGAGGAAGAAAAAAGAAAGAGAGAGAGACAGAGAGACAGAACAAAAGAGAGAGAGACAGAAAGAGAGACAGAAAGAGAGAAAGAAAGAAAGACAGAAAGAAAGAAAGACAGAAAGGAAGGAAGGAAGGAAGGAAGGAAGGAAGGAAGGAAGGAAGGAAGGAAGGAAGGAAGGAAGGAAGGAAGGAAGGAAGGAAGGAAGGAAGGAAGGAAGGAAGGAAGGAAGGAAGGAAAGAAAGAAAGAAAGAAAGAAAGAAAGAAAGAAAGAAAGAAAGAGAGGAAGAAAAAAGAAAGAGAGAGAGACAGAAAGAGAGACAGAACGAAAGAGAGAGACAGAAAGAGAGACAGAAAGAGAGACAGAAAGAGAGACAGAAAGAGAGAAAGAAAGAAAGAAAGAAAGAAAGAAAGAAAGAAAGAAAGAAAGAAAGAAAGAAAGAAAGAAAGAAAGAAAGAAAGAAAGAAAGAAAGAAAGAAAGAAAGAAAGAAAGAAAGGAAGGAAGGAAGGAAGGAAGGAAGGAAGGAAGGAAGGAAGGAAGGAAGGAAGGAAGGAAGGAACGAACGAACGAACGAACAAACGCACGAACGAACGAACGAAGGAGCGAACGAATGAAGGAACAAGGAAGAAACGAAGAAAGGAAGGAAGGAAGGAAGGAAGGAACGGACAAACGAACGAACGAAGGAACAAAGGAACAAAGGAAGGAAGGGACAAGCAAACAAAGAAAATATGGGCTTGGGAATCAGACAACTGATCTTGGACAACAAATACTAGCTCCATGAAGTCAGCTATTTGACTTTGGTGGGTCATGAGTCCTTCTCAGAACTAATTTTTTTATGGAAAATTACGTGGTTGGTGCCAAGAAGAGTAAGCTATTATCATATCACATCCTCAGCATTCTCATTTGTAACTAGCCATAGAAAGCATAGGTCTAGAGCTGAAAGAGGCATGAAAAGTTCAATGCCTTTATTTGAGCTCATTGGAGCTGAGACAATTGAAGATTTGCTAAGGTTGCTCAGCCAATTAGCAACTGAGCAGTTGGGATTAAGATCAGTTGTAAAGATTGACAGACCAAAGCTTTTCCAACCTATTATTTACTTTTTAAAAGATACAGGCAATCACAGTAATATTCCTCAGAAATGATACTTGCGAGGAGATATGAGAAGATTCATGAGATTTAATCAAAACCTCAAAAATTTGGAAAAGATGGAGAGAATCATGGTTATGAATCCCTTTGGAAACAAGCTCCTTCTTTGTTTTGTTTTTTTAAAAGGGAGTACTCAAATTGAAAAATGAATTAATAGAAGAGGTGAAGTTAGAAAACGAGTCTAACCTACACTGACTCAACTTTTGACAAAAAGCCCCTCACAGTAGTGGATCTCTCAGCATATTTGCATTTTAATAGTTTGCCACAAGGTGGCAGGGCTTTAACATAGAAATAAACCAATTGGATATTTATCTGGCTGCAAATATTTTCGTTTGGGAATAATGTGGTTTACTAATCTGGAAAAACCAAAATATGATTTTTTTTTTTCAGAAAAGTTTTATATTTTTCTCCTTGGTATATTAGAGTTGCTGAATATTCTTCAGATATATGAAATTTGATGAGATGAGATTTAAAGTGATTGTAAATTTTTCTCTATCTACAATATAGCCACATTTCAATGTAAAATTAATTCTAAGAGGGTTATAAGAATGATCATGAAGTATTTTTTGATCTCAAAATACCCAAAGGCATTAAAGTTTTGGGGAAAGGACTTACTTGCATAAGAATATTTATAGCAGACTTTTTGTGGTGGCAAAGAACTGGAAAATAAAGGGATGACCATCATTTAGGGAATGGCTGAACAAGTTATGGCATATGATTGTAATGGAAAACTACTGTGTCATAAGAAAAGACAAACAAGATGATAAAAAATCTGGAAAGACTTGTAAGAAGTGATGCAAAGTAAAGTGAATATAATCCAGAAAATTATAATACACAGTAACAATAGTGTATGATGATCAACTGTGAGTGACTTAACTAGTATCAGCAAGACAAGGATGTAGGAAAACCCCAAAGGGACTCAGGGCAAAAAAGGCTATCCAACGCCATAGAAAGAACTGATGGAGTCTGAATACATACTGAAGCATGCCATTACTTAATTTATATCTTCTATGAATTTTCTTTAGTATAAGCAATGTGTATCTTGCTTCACAACATGATGAACATGGAAATATGTATTGTACGATAACACATATACAGCCTATATCATATCACCTGGCTTCTTGGGAGAGGAGATGGAGAGGAGGAGGGAGAGAATATGAATTGCAAAATGTCAGAAAACATGTATTAAAAATTGTATTGTCATGGAATCTGAGAGAAAATAAAAACAATTTTAAAAGAATGATTAGAAGGAGAGAATAAGGTTCCTAGAGAGATGGCAAGAACTAATCAATAACTTCCAGGGTTACCTGAAGGCTGCTTTTGATCCATGAAGCCTCAAATCTCAGCAAGTAGGTATCTTGATCTAAAAGCAGAGCCATCCAACCATATAGGTTTGACAATGTGTCATTCACAAAGTTGATAGTCATCGTTTGATTTTTACTGTCAGTCACTGTTAAATCATAGGCAACATCTGGGGCTTCAGCTCTACAGAGACAATCAGAGAAAAGAATAAGCATGTACTTACCATTATGTACCAGTTATTGGATGAATATTATCTCAGTTGATTATCACAGCTTTGAGAGGTAGGTACCATAATGATCCCCATTTTACAGTTGGTAAAATGAAGGCAGACAAAGGTTAAAGGATTTTCCCAGGGTTGTACAGATAGCAAGTTTCTGGGGACAAATTTGAATTCAGGTTTTCCTAACTCCAAGCCTAACACTCTATCCACTATGCTTCCTAGTTACCTCTGTAGTACAAGTGAAGAAAACACAAAAAGGTTTAAGGTTTATTCACCAATTCAGAATCAGGTGTTCTTGACTTCCCTCTTCAGTTCTGATCCCCCCTTCTCTCTGTATTTCTTTAAATTCACTCATTAAAGGTAACAGCATCTAGGAGAGAGAGAACAAGGAACTCTCCAGGGAGTTTAGAGTTCAATTGTCACTACTAACATATGACAACTTTGTGACCCTGGGCAAATCAGTATACGTTTCTCAGTCTCAGTTTTCTCATCTCTAGTACCCACCTCCCAGAGTTGTAAGGGTCAAATGAGATCACATATGTACAATACTTTGCAACTTTGTAAAATACTTAAGACTCTGTAAAGTGAGGAAGATTGTCTCTGATACATAGTGGCTGTTTGTCCCTGAGCAAATCATTTGACTCTCAGGGTTCTAGGTACCTGCCTAAAACACTAAATTTCAAGAAAGTTGCAACACAGAAGTAGAGAATTTTCTAATCCAGTAGTTCCTCATACCAATGAAATCATAGCCTCAGTTCCCATTCGTTCCTTAACTAGGTTCTTAATTAATGCTGCTGATAATATTTCTATAAAGTAGGCTAGGGTAGACACCTGTGAGCTACAAAGAGCCCTGAATAAAGTGTCTTCTGATAGTCATTCCTGTTTCTAACACAACCCTGATGTGCTACAGTTGGTAATACCCTCAGAGTTCTATGGCTACTAATAAAAGCTATCTTAATGAGGTCATATGGGTCAGAACCTTTTACTTTTAATTAAGCAAATGCCCAAAGCCACAATCCTGTAGTTGGATCATCTTATCAGCTCCAGGTGACACATAAGCACTGGTAATAGTGTCTTCCTATTAACCAATGACTAAAACCCAGGTTCTGGTAAGCCCTGGCTTTCTGCAGTAAGCCTGTGATTCTCCAGATGAGACAATTTCCTGCCTTGGGAAGAGTGAAACATGAGAGTTAAGTTACATTTTTTATGAGTTCACCAAATAGAAGAGGACCTACATTCCTAATCACATGACTTCTAGAAATTCTTAAAAATCACTAATATGGTAGCAATAGGTATAATTTCCATATTATATATAATTTGCTTAGTGTAAATTCCATCAGAGGGCTTAGGTTTTAATTCTGACTCTGTGACTTCACTATCTGTATGACCTTAGATGAGTCACAGTAGGCAGGAAAAGAAGAAAATAAACATTTATTAAGCAGCTACTATGTGCCACATATGCAGCTAGGTGACAACCTGGAGTCAGAAAGAGTCAGTTTCCTTAGTTCAAATCTGACATGAGACATGTAGTAACTGTATGACCCTGGACAAGTCATTTAACTCTGTTTGCCTGAGTTCTTAATTTGTAAAATGTGGTAGAATGGGAAAATGGCAAAGTACTACAGTATCTCTGTCAAGAAAAACCCAAATAGGGTCACATAGATATAGACATTACTGAAAAGGATTTATCAACCACAAATTATCATTGTTGTTATTATGATTATTATCTCAGGTCCTTGTGCAATACTTTCTGCTCCTCTGTTTTTTTATTTCTTTATCTGTAAAGTATTCATCTTTAAAGTATTTGGGAGATGGGGATTTATACTTAGTGGTCTTTAAACTCCCTTTAAATTCTACATCTATGATTATATAATCTGGTATCCTATAACCTCCAATGATAGAGAACTCACTATTTGAACAAGAGGCTGATTCTGCTTTTTAATGGCTCTAATTGAAAAAGCTTTCCTTTTCTGGAAGAGAAAAGAAGAGAAACCATGATTAAGGCTGTGTTTGAACAACTGATTAAGGGAAAAGGACAAGATCTAGTTAGGGGCAAGGACAATGGACAAACAGAGAATGTACCTAAGGCAACTGAAGGTGACAATGAAAACAAGGCTGCTAGTGAACCTGAGAAACTCTGTCCATTGAAGGAAGTCACTAAGCTAACAAGTAATGCTGCTGTGATACACTCAAAAGCTCATAGACAATTCAGTCCCCAGGAACTTGAATCCATAAAGCGCCGTTTCCCAAACTTTGTGGACAATCCCTTCAAATCACAGGAGGAGCTTAAATGATCATTCAGGATCTTTGATCCTGATTTCGAGGATGTGAGTTCCTATTGTCAGAACTGTTCAGCCCTCATGAACAGAGGCAATTTTTGGAGAAAACTAGATCTGACAGCAATTTGACCAGCTGGCCAACTGTAGAACAAAGAGGGGATATAGACCTTGCCAATCCAACTATCATGTCCTACCTTAGAAGGTGTAGGGAGGATTTGCTGCAGGTCATTAAATCATACTGTTCCAAGCAAAATGCATGGGCTAAGTTTGACAAGTTCCTGCAGGATAATGGTGAACATCCTGCCAAATACATAGACTATCTGTCAGAGATGGCAGAGTCAATCTTAGGTCTAGAAGCTGATACTGAAGAGACAGAGAGCCATGTCTAGAGACAATTTCTAAGGGGATGCACACCTAATTTGAGATCCTTTTTCAAAAACTATTTCCCTAAGTATGACTCAGTTTCCCAGATCGAATTGAGAGACACAGCAAATTATTTGCTTGAAAATAATTCAGAACAAAGTAAGCAAGTCCAGGATCTTAAGGAAAAAATGGAAAGGACAGAGAATGATTTGAAACAAAAGGAAATTGAAGAAATTAAAAATCTGAACACGGTTAGGACTTACAAAACATCTAGTTCCCCAAAACACAGTTACAAGGGAAAACCGTGCAAAGAGAAACTAGGGGATGTTTATTTTGCCACAGGAAAGGTCACTTGATTGGAAACTGTTTTTTTTAAAGAAAAAAAAACATGAGAGTAATAACAAAGACAAAAAAAATGCACAATCTAGGTACAAGAAGTCCACTTGTTGTTTACATTGCAAGTTAAAGTCCTCACAGCAAGCTCCGGACTTGAATGAAATGCAATTGGCCACAAAAACTGGAGCTAAGCCTAAATATTCTGATATGGTTAGAAAAGAGTTATGAAGTCAGGCCCATAAGATATATAGTGGGATACTTGGAGATAGAAGACATAGTGAGAAAGAGGCTGCAGTTAAAAATAGTAGAAAAGAATTGGGAAATAGTGTACAATTGGTGCAAAAAAGGGATTCTGTGAATGATAACCATTGCAATAAAGCAAGAGAAATGCTGAGACAGATTAAGGAAAATGAGGCAGAAATTAAGGAAATAACATCTCAAATAGTAAATGAGATGAAAGACTTTGTATTGAATTGTACAGTAACTAAACAATACTAAAAGTCTGTAAAGGAAATCAAATCATTCCTAGAGAACTTTTTCCAGTGTAGAGTGGGTAATGGGATTGAATTATGCAAAAGAAAAAGAGTCACAAGAACTCAAGAAAAAGTTTGTGACTGATACAGAGGCACATAATTTCAATTCCCTAAAGGTTACTGTTGCTAAAGAGGACAATGCTTTAAAAACATTCACAGATGAAGTCCCACCAACTTAGTCAATTCTGTAAATAGCTTTATGGCACAGGTACCCTTAGAAAAGACATCTAGTTTGAATCCAGAAGCCGATACCTTCCATCCAGTACTGAGTGATATAGTTGAGGAAAAACTAAGTGAAAATGGAGCTGACATTACTTTTGAACACAATAATCATATTCAAAGTATTGGAGGTGACATTTCAGTTAAAATTGAAAAGCAGGATGAAATGGAATTCTTACCAACTGGAAAAACTACCATGGATTCAAAAGACATGCTTGAATCCCACATTCTACGGGGCACAGGGGAATCTATTCAAAGCAACTACTGTGATTTAGATTCATGTTCCTTAGGGATTGATTCAAATCAAAAAGAATTAACTGAGTTACATATGTACCTGGCAGAGAGTAGCAAAGACATGGACACTAAGTCAGTAGGTATGAACACCTTAGCTACAAAGCCAGAAACAGGTATACTTGTAATGGGGGACAGCATGGAAGCACACATCCTAATAATGGTACAGGGAGAAATGTAGAAGTAAAAAACTTATTCCCAGAACAAAATACTTAAATAGAGGGAAAGATTCCTATTTCTACACTATGAAATGAGAATGAAGATAAACATAAACCTCAGACTAATGGTAGAGTAGGATCTATGATTACTAATATCATACCTGATCCACAAGAAGAAGCTAACCCCATACCATCAAGTTTACCAATTCAAAATGAAATTCTAGAGTTTAGTAATGACCAACTACCTGAGACTGATTTGAGAAACACAGAAGCTGGTGACATAGCTTTAGATCAAAATGCAAAGCCAGAGTTACCAACTTCTGACAAAACTTTACATGGCATTGAGCAGAATCCAAAGAACATTGTGATTGGATTCAGTGATACAGATTCAGATACTGAATCTGACAGAATACCAGAAGGTAAGATAATAATGGAATGAATATGATTTAGAACAAATACCTTATCAGTTTTATAAGTGTAAACCTTAAAATTTCTCAGACTTATGAATGTTGGAAATTTCCCCATTGGGGAATCTTCTACTTTAAAAAATTCCCTAGCAGATAGTGAGAATTCTACTTGAATGTGAAAACTCCTTGCCTTGGGAATATCCCTACTCCACCCTACTTAAGACTGCTTTAGGACAGACAATTCCTTGCTGAACAATGAAAGTGCTTTGACCCATGCTTATGGAAAGGACAGGAAGTTCTTTGAGTCATGCCTGTTTTTAAAATTGATACAATGGGATGCTAGGTACCCATATAGGTGGGGCAACTTGTAAACTACTTAAACCTAAAAGGGTGATAACTTATTCAGAGGTTTTTTCTTAATGAAATTTGTCGACACAGCAGCATTTTTTTCTGACTTACTAAAGAGATTAAAACTACTCAGCTGTGAATTCAAAATGGGCGGTCCTTTAGAAACATCTACAGTGATTGGTAGATGTAAGGACTTAGGGGAAGTGACAGAGGAAATTTTTGTCCTTAAAAATAAGAGCTTGGATCTCATTCAGGGATCTCGATTTCTGACTCTCATTCTGAAGGAGAGTTCCTTGAGGAGTTCCTCTAAGGGGCTCTGTCCCTCTGGGGTAGGAGCTCTGGAGGCTGTTGTTATTTTGGGGGGTAAGAGAATATTTAAGATAGCAAAGGATTAAAAATAGATAGAATTATTATACAGGTAAGTATCATTTAAAAATGCAAGTTGCATTTTTTTGTCTAATAAAAGGGGGGATTATGGAAGAGAAATGAAGAGAGGGAGACTTACAAGCCAGGTCAAGCAAAGAAACAAGGCTGGGGACCTGTCTGTCAATCAAGGAGAAGATTCCAAAGGGAATGTTCCCAGGAGGGGGAGGCAGTTGAGCTGACCAGGGGGAGAGGACTTGGATTCTCTCTCTCTCTGGGAGTTGAAGCTGGCCAGGGGGAAAACCTGTTTGCTCTCTCTCTCTGGGGGTTTACTGACCAGGAGAAACAGAGAAACCTCTGCTCTCTCTCTCTAATGGGTAGGGGGACTGACCAAGATAGGAGGCAAGCCTAGCTGAAGGGGGAAGAAGCTGAGAACTAATATTATTAACTTCTGTCCCAGGCTGAAGGACCCTTGAGGGGGGCTTCTGAAATTAGACTGAGAGACCTTGGTGGCTTTGTGGAGAAGAAAAGAAGAATAACAGTTGTCTTGCATCTCTCTGACTGTCCCTGTGTCACAGTTGTGACTGAACTGACTTCCCAAACCCTCAAATTCTCCCTATAGATTAGGGAAACCCTCATCCCTCTTACCTCAGTTTCCCATCCTGTTGTTTCCCAATAAACCCCTTACCTGAGAAAGAAAACAAGAGTATTTTGTAGTCCACTCAGGAGGGAGGGAGGAAGCCAAAAGGCTTCAAGAAGTGGGTTGTTAAGGGAGGGAGTGAGGGAGGAAGAGGGTAGGAAATAGGTTGATCTTTTATCCATCCAATAGGAATAAATAGGTAAACCCCAGAGCATTCCCCTGTGGCAGTATCTCTCTTTATCTCTCTATCTCTGAAGAAAAGAAGTACCTCTATCTGCATATTAGCAGCTCTCTCCAATAAATCAGAATACTCAGTTACCACAACAGGAAATAGTCACACAGATTACCATTTTTATTACACTTTGTAGTGAACTGAAATCTGCTTTCCTATAACTTCCACCCATTGGTTTCAATTCTAACAATGGAACCAAGTAAGCAATTGTACTCTCTTTAATATTCCAGGCCTTTGATCATTTTTTAAATTGATGTTGTCTTCTACAACCTAAAACGTTCCCTTTTTGAGCTCCCAACCACCATTAAGATTTATATTTTTACTCTCCTCTCTGCATTTCTGAGTATATTCCAAATTCTGCATGTCCTTTCTGAGATGGAAAGTCTGGAATTGAATGTAATATTCCAGACAAGGTCTGTCCAGAATGCTCTCTCTACTCATACTATACTTTTTTTTTAAAACTAGGCTTAAGATGTCATTAGCTTTGGAGGCTGCCAAATCACACTAATGACTCATCAAATTTGAAAATCAATAAAGATCCTTGGTCCTTTTCATATGAACAGTTTAGTCAATCATCCTTCATCCTATACTAGTATTACTGATTTTTTTTTAAAACTCCCATTAGACTTACTTGTTATCTTTGTTATTTTATTAGACTTAGAACTTCATTTAAATTTGCAGAGACCTTTGTACATCTCAATTTTTAAATCTCTTCTCCATTCTTTTGTTTAAAGTAGAAGTCTTTGTAGATTAATTCATATTTATTTTGACTAAAAGATGTTTGTGTCCTAGTAAGGGACCTTATAATATTTGCCCAGGAGAAAAATGTAGGATTGGCAAGGAATTAAGGACATAGTGCCACTGAAAATTTTTCAGGAAAAAATATTGACAAATTGTATAATATCTATATGCTGTGCTATGCTTGGGCTAGTTCAAAATGACTTATGAAAGCTCATTGTTAAGTTTTCACTGTAAATGACTGTAACTCACAAATAGACAAGTGCAAAAAAATAGGGCTTGGTTTACTGTTTTGTTGATTCACAGACTTAGCAAAGTGATAGAGAAAATGTTAATGATATTAATTTTTAAATATGTCATATGTGTCGCTTTGGGGGTGGGGAAGCAGATCTGTTTGTCAAATATTTGCCAATAAATTCCAGTCCCTATCTTTCCTAAATACATACTACATCGGGAAAAATCCAAAGCTCAATGTTCAGACATACTGATTCTTGTCTAATTTATGTTCTAGACATATAGCTTGGAAAGAAGACTAACCTGGATTCCACTTAAGTCCTAGTGTAATACCTCATTACAGTGTGTGCAGGTTTCTCTGTATTCTCAAAGGTGATTTCAGGAAATCTCAGTCTCTGAATCTTCCTTCCAAACTAAAAAGTCTTAAGAATGGACTTGGTGGCAGATGGTATGACTACTGCCCAAGAGCTTACCTAGCTAAATTCTGAGAGGCCCATCATCAGGTTAGCCACAATGCAAGTATTATTGTTTGTACTTCATTTTCAAAGAGAACCAATGACATGATTGATGTCTTGAATTGCTCATGATTTGGATTTAAATGAGGCAGAATTGTACAAAGTCATCATACTTGCTCTCTCCAGTGGCAATTCAGGACAACTGGCTATAGCCTAGGATGAACTGGGTGACTCTGGTATCTTTGAGGTCTAAGTCTCAGCTGCCTTTATGATCATTGGAATAAATTGTTCTCATTTGCCCATTTTGCTGGAAGAAGTCTTTAAGTGTTTGGGATAGATACTCCCTTAAGTCACTGATGGGTTTTAGACCTGTAAGTTATCCTTAACCTGCTTCAGGCTGTCCACTGAAATGATATAACTGGGTTGTGGCCACTGACCATGTTACAGCTTCTTGGCGCCACAAGTGTCAGTTGGGGAGGAGGTACCCTTTAAAGGTGAATGAGTAGCCCTAAAAAGGGCTCAGCTAGCCATCACCCCAGAGGTGATAGTCTCCACCATATGCCCTTGTTCACCCCATGCAAATATGGCACTATAGAAAGAGTAATAGATTGAACCAAAAACAACAACAACAACAACAACAACAACAAACCCCACCCCCCCAAAAAAAAACAACCTAGGTTTCCATTCTTGGCCTTGGCTTTTACTACCCATGTGACCTTTGAGTTGTTATCCTATAATCCTTAGTCTCAGATTGCTTATCTGTAAAATGATAATATTTAGATTTAAATATATAATCTTCTGATGTGTGTTGGGGATACGGCAATTCTTGAAGATAATTTTGTTAGGTTTGACTTCCATCTGCTTCAGTATTATCCATATGCATGAAATTACAAATTTAATGAATTGCAAAAATAATTAAGCATAGATATTTTAGCTTGAATCTTTGGTCAAGATCCCTGCTTTGCAAAGAATCTTTCATTCACCAACACTCAAAGTATTTTTCACAGTGGGTAATTTTGCTCCTGGTAATTTCATATTTGATATGAATCTCTTGCAAGGTTTTAAGTGTTCTTATGTTCTAACCCCTAATGTGATAAAAGAGATGGAAAAAAAGATAGAGACACTTGAGAATAAAAGAAAGAATATTCAGATTTCATATCTAACCTTTACTGTACATTTTGAGAGGGTTTTTTTTCCCTCTTGGGGAGGGGTATTAAGGGAGAAAAAAAACTTTTGACTCATATCCTCCTGCTTTTTGCCTTTTGTTAATTTTGACATCCCTATTTTGGTGAAGATCCAAATGGTAAGAAATTTTGGACAACCATAGAATCTTAAATTTTAAAACAACAATGAAATAATAACTCTTATTTACGTGTCACAGAAAGTTTTCCTAGATACTTTACTCCATGAAACCTGTGACATAGGCAGGGTTGGGATTATTAATATTTTACAGTTGCAAGAAATGAAAGCCAGAGAAAGAAGGAAAATTAACCAGGGTTACAAAGATAGTATGCATCAGGATTCAAATCCATCTCTCTCTTGATTTGAAAATCTACACCATAATCTTGCCTTATTCTAGTTCTATCATCTGGGGTATATAGCATTTCAGCACCCACTAGAAGGATTGCCTGCTCCCTTCCTTCCTTATGAAAAGGTCTAGGAAACAAATGCAACTTATTTGATCAGTGAAAGACTAAATAATTAATATCAAGACAATAGAAGTAGCGCATAAATCTTCAACTTGAGGTCAGGAAACCTGGGTAAAACTTTTGCCTAATATATTTGTTCATTGTGATCATCCATCAAACATAACCCCTCAGAGCCTCAATCTTCTCTATACAATGGGGATAATAGTATTTGCATTACTTTCTTGACATGGTTGCCCGTAAGGAAGTACTTTGTAAACCTTCAAGAACTATAAATGTGAGCTATACAACATTACATATGTTGTGAATCAAATACGTGAAGTTATTTTATATTCTCTCTTTATGACATATGACTTATGACAAGGAATAAAACAAAATGAAAGACTTAAATTGATCATATGGAGAAAAAAACTAATAGATCCCACAAAACTTAAGGCAAAATTGATTTTGCCAAAGTTTTTCTTTGATTGCTTCCAACTTCCAACTTCTCTTACTGGGCATTCAGTGCTTCTGTGCCATTTCCTTGGCTGCCCAATGGTCCTCATTGCGAAACATCAATCAAGTTTGCCTTCTTTGTCCATCCTCTCATTCATCAAAATTATTCTTCACTTTTCTCTTCAATTCTTACTCAATAACTTTCCCCAATAAATATGGCTATTTACACTATTTTCTGGCCTCTAAAATCAGAGTGATAAACAAATTCATGCTAAAATGAAATGACTTATAGGTTAATATAGCATATATCCCAAGGGCATTCACATTTTTATATAGTAAGTCTGGATGGCCAATGCCTTAACCCCAAAGAACCCATTTTTAATGGTGAAATTTTAAATACTTTTACAGGTAAGAGGGGGAAATGTTTTTTTTTTTTTTTAAAGAGCCTTCCTGGTCCATCAAATTATGCCTTTTAGGAAATTACTTATTCTGTCTACAAGGAAGGTAGGCTTAACTTCCAAAAATAAAGTTTGAGAAATTGCAATATTTTAACAATGTAGGTGATGGAGTCTTCTTTTCATAATATTTTTAGAATATATCCCAAAGTACAAAGGATCTGTAATTTCATCAGTGTAGGAACTACCCACTCTAACATAGCTCATAATTTCTTGATTATTTATTAGATAATTCCTATGCAATTGTCTAAGGCACTCAGAAGTTAAGTGAATTGCCTAAGAATACAGCCAATATATGTCCGAGACCAATTGAAACTTAAGATCCTGACTCTGAGGACTACTCTTTATAGTTATACTATTTCATTATGCTTCTCACACAAAATATGTTAACTAGCATTTACATAGTCATTTAACATTTGCAAAGTACTTTACAAGGTTTGTTTGTTTTTTTCATTTTATTCTCACAACTACTCTGGGAGATATTATAATTATAAATATCCCCATTTTACAGATGAGGAAAATTAAACAGAGCAAAGTTAAATGACTTGTCCAAGGTCACACAACTGAGTATTCAGGACTGGATTTGAACTCAGGCCTTCCTGATGTCAAGTCCAACCCTCTAACCATTATACCAACAAGCCACAATTTGTACTAATACATAAGTACAACTTTGCCAAAAAGACCATTTTAACGGTAATATCCAACTCAAAACATTTCAGTTCTATCCAACAATCCCTGATTATATGTATTTACTACAGGATGGGCACTGGAAATAAAAAGACAAAAATCAGACACTTAGGCCCTTTGGTCATTTATATTCTACTAGGACAATAGAATGAGTACACAAAAAGTAGATTAAGTGTTAGAAGTCGAATTTGGAATCTGTCTTCCTGTCTCTAAGCCCAGCATTCAATCTACTGTCTATTGGTCTATATTGCCTATATAAATATGCCAGGCTACCTATTGCCTTTATGATATTACTTCATTTTCTTAATAAATCTATGATCTGCTCAGTTGTGAGTATAACCCATCAATGCATGACACAGTCTCACCATGTATGATTCTAATGCATATCTTTCTGAACATCTTCAAAAAAAAAATCCACCCAATGTGTTAGAGGGTTTCATCAGTCTCTTTTAATGTAAAAGTACAATATTCAGGCTAGCTGACTGTTAACTCACATTCTTCCTACACAAGTAACTTTTGTTCCTTTCGACTCTCATCTTTCTCTATCTGTGCAGTATGATTTGTTCTATACCATACTGGAACCAACTCAAACCAGCAATTGATTTGTGAATCAGTTGATAAATTTTCAGTTAAAAGCATTTACATCTTGGGAATTGACAAAGATAACATGACCATTGGGGAAAAAATAGTTCTTATCTGCCCATTCTATCAGGGGAATTCTTCATATGCTTGGGGGTAGACATCTCCCTAAGTCACTGATGGGCTTGAGGTCTCTCAATCACCCTCAACCTAGTTTAGCCTGCCAAGACATTTTACTGGTGTGGCTATTGCACGTTCTACAGCTCTTGGAGTCACAAGTACCTGTTGGGTGAAAAGTGGATTCCAAAGGTGGATGAGCAGCCCCCAAAAGAATTTGGCAAGCTCTCACCCTAGGGGGGCTGGTCTGCCCTGAATATCCTATATGGCAGATGAGTTTGTGGCATGGTTTTTCTTTATAAGTGAATATAGAATTCAAGGGAAAGTGTTCTCGAATTTAGAGTATTTGCAGCAGAAGAGTGGACATATGACTCCTGGAAGTCCTGTGATGGAATCCTTAGTCCTCAATGTTCTCCTTAACTATGTTGTAGCTTTTCCTCCCCGGGGGAAACAAGCACACCTAGTCCACTGCTCAGTCCTGAAATAGTAATCTGGCTAGATAGTTACCAATTAGGAGGGGGAAATCTCAAAGCCAAGGTTTTGCTAAGAGTTCAAGGCAGATGAAGAGAGGATGGGGAAGAGAAGAAGGAGGGAAAAGTCAGAAAATAACATTAAAATATCAAAAACTCTTACCAGTGTAGAGACTTCAGTATATTGATTATGAAGTATGTTCCCTCTCTTTTGAGAGAAAGGTGGTGAATTATAGTTATAGAATGAGGCGTGCATTTTCAGACAATGTCAATATATTGATTTGTTTTATCTGAGTCTATATATTTCTTATAAGGGAAAGACATGAAGGAACAGTGACTTTAAAAAATATCAATAAAATGCTAGGTGATTCAGTTGATAAAGTCCCAGGCCTGGAGTCAATACAATTTGAGTTCAAATGTACATTAGATACTTATATTAGCTATGTGATCCGAGAAAATCATTTAACTACTTTTTGCTTCAGATTCCTCATCTGCAAAATGGGCATAATAATAGCACATACTTCCCAGAGTTGGTGTGAGGAGAAAAAATTAAGATAATTATTGTAAAGTGCTTAGTATAGTGTCTGGCACATAGAAGTTCTATCTAAATGGTTGCTATCATCATAAAATAAAGGTATATCTTTAAAAAGTGGTGATAGTACATCTAAAATAATGTTGGTTCCTGATGGGTTGGAGGGGGGGGGAAGTGCTTTATAGGTGAAATACATATGAATGACAGTTTCCATATACCAATATTTCCACATGCCTTGTAGATAATGTGCAATGTAAAAAGCCTTCTCTCAACTATCTTTGATTCAGTGAAAGAAAGCCTAGAATGGTTGGGTTAACCCTTTGCTAAAAGAAACCAAGACCAGAGGACCAAAGGGGATTAGAAGAGGAAAACGAGATGAGGGAAAGAGTGAAGAATTAGGAGCATGAACTAAGAATTATACTTCTTAAACTCTTGCTCCTTCTCCTTGATTCTTCAAAAGACTGTTGGAAAGCTTATAGTAATATTTCTGATTCTTTACTTCTCTTTGCCTTCCCGCCTCGCGGCTTATCAGATACAATGCAGAAGAGGCAAAGATCAGGTTCTGTAGGTATGTTCCAAGGCATAGACATGCAGTCATATGCCAAAAAAAGCCATTTTCTTTACTTGTCCTAGCCTTAACCATCACAAAAGAAGGAGACATTCTCTCCAAACCAAAATGGGCACAGGGCCGGGAAAAGGGAACTAATTGTTTTTACTAAAATAAATTAGATCATGTTGATGAGCCAAAAAATCTTAACTGAAGCAGTGGATCAGAAACTGAGTCCCCTAGGCCTCTCCTTTCTATCTTCTCACAGAAAAATCCTGCATTATGCAGCAGAGTTGATTGATGATTTGTTATCCCTGGTAAAAAGGAGAAAAAATATATAAATGGTGAAGAGAAGGTGGGGATGGGTAGCAGTTCTAAATCTACTTGATAGTAACACTTTTTATTTTTTAATCTTTACCATATATCTTAGAATCAATGCTATTTATTTATTCCAAACCAGAAGAGTGGTAAAGGCTAGGCAATGTGAGTTAAATAACTTGCCCAGGGTCACACAGCTAGGAAGTACATGAGGCTATATTTGAACCCAAGACTCCCTTTTCTAGGTTTTCAATCCACTGAGTCATCTAGCTGCCCCCTACAATGGCAAAATAATGAAATTTAACAGCCAGAAAACATTTTAACTTATTGGCCAAATCCCTCACTTTTTGAGGCACTTGAAATTAAGTGACTTACTTAAGGCCACAGAGGGCCAAGCTCAGATCCAACTCCTGATTTCTATCCAGTGGTCTTTTGGTGGAAATGACATTGTCTCTTCTATTAGAAGAGAAGCTCCCTAACATAAGCTGTACTTTTATGTCCATATCCCTAGCACTTGTCATGGAATTTGGAACAACATAAGTCCTTATAAATACCTGTTGACTTGATTTGACTTGGCTAATCCAGAGTCATTAACAAAGCTTCTCCTCTTCCTTCCAAAGTCTATGGTGGGCTGCAGATTCTAGGTAGTACATCCTGTAAAGACTGATTAGATCATACAACAAACAGTGTTACCCATAAGCATTACATGATAATTTTCTTTCCTCTCCAAAGCTTAAACAAGATGAGGCTTTCCAGGAAATTTTTACTGCACCATTTTTTTTTAAAGAGCACTAAGAAGAATATCAAAAAAGCTCTGGATAAGCCCTGGAAATAAGAAATATATAGTACAATTTTAAAAGAAATTTTAAAAAATCTACCTCCCACTCTACCCAGAGTATTTCAGTGACCATCAACCCAGGGGGAAAAATGAAACTTGAATCAGCTTACATTCTTCTAGGCCAAACTGTAGCAGAACTAGCAGCGGGCAATTTCTGTAAAGTGCCAAAGGAACATCAAAAGTGGAACCGCACCACGAAGAGAATTTCCCAACCATAATTAGTACAATTTTCGTTTGCCCTAAATAGCCACCAATTTCACCGTGCCCTAAATAGCCACCAATCTACCTCTCTTTACTGTTAATGAAGCAAAGGAGCACAAAAGTATTTCTAATTTGGAGGAGCCAAGGGAGTCTGCATGGGCCATTAGCAGCAGAAAGCTTCATTACTGGGAGAAGACGTCTCTCCCTGAACTTCTCCTGGCTTTATGTGCGAAAAATCAGGAGGCAACCAGTCCATTTGCAAAATTAACTCTTTGCTTTGCATTCACAGCAGCTTTTGTAGACTAAGGGGAAGGGGGGAAGGGATAACAGATCTTCCATGCTGCTTTTTTTTTCTCTTTTCTGTTCTTTAGCAGGGAGGGTAGGGTGGGAGTAGCATTCTAATCAAGAGGGTTTCAACTGGGGGACAATTTGCCTTAGAAATATGGAGGGATTGCTAGCTAGAACCTTCCTGTTTAAGCACCAATTTGCCATACCAGTTGTGCAAACGGTTATGTAATTTAGCGCAAGTGTACTGTGCAGAACTGTTGCATGTCTACTGCCCACAAAGGATTTGCTAAACCAATCAACAATACCAACTAGAACAAATATTAACTCCCTGGTTCATGTTTACCATTAGCTTACTTATCCTGAGGGTCCATAACTCTGTATATCAAGACAAACACTACATTTAGCTCTAAATGCTTTCAATTTGGTACAATTGTGGAATAAGCCCATTATAATTATGCATCTCCTAAACCAGAGCCCATCGTAATAGCTAACCCTCAAATGGTGCTGCAAGTACCTACTGAATATTAGTGCTCCTCACTGTTCCTATTCTAATATGTTATTGAGCAAAAGGGACAAAATGGAAATTTTAAACACTGCACACTATTTTTAGTGGCATGGCTAAGTGCTGGCATGTTATTTCCATTGCCTTGGCTTCTTTCCACTAACTCTTTCTTGATGGGATCATAATCTCACCAGGTCTATTATCTAGGGACATTTTAGGTTGGACAATGATAAAGTAGACAGCCAACCTTGTTGAGTAGATTTAAAAAAAAGTGAATTTATTTTCCATTTTACACTGGGTCAAGAAGCCCTGGGAATATGAAAACAGCTACATCCTACAAACCTTTTATTGTTTCCCTTTCAACACTAAATTTAGGTTCTAAGTCTGAAAATTCACAAAATATGGCCACCATCCTAGTACAAAAGTTCTTAACCTGTGTCTGTGGATAGATTTCAGGGGGTAGATGAAATTCAGTGGGAAGATAACTATACCTTTATTTTCACTAACCTCTAGCTGAAATTTAGCATGTCCTTCAAATTATGATTGTAGGGAACAGATCATAGTAGTATCAGCAATACTGTAGGAGAAACCACAAATGTTTTCATGTGACATTTTAGTTACCACAGATATCTCAAAATATTTTGCACTTATTATTACTTCTAAATTACTATATTTATCTGACCCTCCTCTAGATCACTTCATTATCATCTTCCTGGCTACAGACTGTGTTTTCATAAAATTTTTACCTTTCATAGACTTTTGTATTTTATTTTATGTCCTTAAAACATCAGCCTTAAAAGGGGTCCATAGGTTTTACTGGGATGCCAAATGAATCCAAGATACCAAAAATGTTAAGAACACCATTCTTAACATGTCATACTAAAGGCTGGACAGGTCATAAGAGAGTTCTTACACTATTGTGGTTCCATTTTTCACACACTTAGCTAGTCTATGGCACTCAAACAAATGGTTTACTCCATTTTTCTGTTCATTTTAATGATCTCTACCAAAAGTCATAAGCTATTCAAAGGCTGGCCATAAATCAAGGCACCCAAAACATTTGGGTAGAAATGGCACCAGGTTTCACACCACCTATAATACTCTAAGTCTTTACACTCTTGTCATCTGTGATGGAAGGGGAATCTTTCCTCATTTCTTCTTGCTTAATGGAGATAGAATACAAATGTTCAACATTTTTTGCTATGATAATTCTTTCTCTTTCCTCAAAATATTTGCCCTCTTCCCTATTGCTTGGATGAACCTCAATTCATTGAAATTTCCCTTATGGCTTCTATTTTTTAAAACTGTTTATTTTATTGTTTTCTTCTAGAGTAAACCTATGTTTTCTGAAATTATGACTTTTCATAGTAGCAGCTACAATAGAAGGAATACCTCCCAGGGACTACATAGTATTCTTAAATTTATCAGTAAATTATATGACATCCTTTAAAAATGAAAGCCCTATACAGATAATTTATGATCAGCTTGTGGTCCATTATGATTCCTAGATTATTTTCTACTTTACTTTATTTCTGTAATTCTAACTGCAAAATGAAGATAATACCTCTTTGAACTTGCTTGTCTCACAGGGGTGTTGTGAGAACTGAAGAGATACCATTAGTGATGCTATGACTATTTATCCCTAGGAAGGAGAGTTAGGCGATTATTAAAGGAAAAGCTAGGCCAAAATTTCCATTTGAACTCTTCTCTACTTTTGAATTCACAGAAGCAGGGGGTGTCTCATACTTTGAACACTGACACATTAAGAGCTGCTACATAGGTAAAAACTGAACGCATTGCACTACAGGAGAGGATATTAGCCAAGATCTAAGAATCAAGGTGATAAACAGGAGCATTAACCTCCTCCTCTCTGGCAGAATTACGAATAAAGCAAACCAAAGTTGGCAAGAGTAAGCCAACCAAGGAAGGTTTTCAGGATGAAAATGACCTTGGTTTTTGTGTTTAGTATGAAATGTTGGCTTGATTTTCCATAATGTAAACTAAATTAGAAAATTTTAAATTATTTACATCATATTCTCTAAAATGAGAGAACTCATAATATTTTGAGGCAATATGATAAGAAGTATGGTTTAGTCAATAAAATACTGGACCTAAGTAAAAAAGATATGGTTTGAAACTTGTCTCAGATATGTATTAGCTGTGTGAGCCTGGGAAACCCTCTTAAACAGTCTCAAGTTAAGTTTCCTTAGCTGTGAAACAGATACAAAATAGACTATACTTCAAAGTGTAATTATGGGAATCAAATGAGATATATAGAAAATACTTTGTAGTGAAAGCATCTCTGACTACACCTGGTGCCTCTACTTCCTCTTCTCGCAATCTCTTCTAAGCTCTCTAGGATCTGGTTTGGAACCTAATCATTCATTTGAAATTGCTTTCTCTTAAGCTATTAAATACATCTTAAATTTCAAATAAAGTAGTCTTCTCTCAGGCCTCATCTATCTTCCACATTTGATTTCGTTGACTACCTTCTCTTTTTTGATACTCTTTCCTCTCTGGGTTTTCATAACATTTTTCTTCATTTCCCTCTTTGTCTCTCTGTCTCCCTCTATCTCTGTCTCTGTCTCTCTCTCTTTCAATCAGTCTCTCTCTCAATCTCTGTCTCTCTGTCTCTGTCTGTCTATCTGTCTCTCTCCACCACTACCTCTGCCTCCTTCCCCTATGAGGAATATTTGCAAGTGTCCTTTCCTGGACCTGCATATATGTCATACCCTTTAACTTTGGATGTACTCCAAGGTTCTACTACATTTTCTCTTTTTCTTTTTTTCTAGGTCACCAAGTGAGAGAATATTGGAAAAATAGATATTTTTTTCCTGCATTCTTTCACTTAATAACTTACTCAGATTGGTAGGTTCAAAGACCATCTCCATATAGATGCTTGTTAAGTCTATGCATTCAATCTGCCTCTATCCTGAATTCAGCTACCTATTTCAGATTTTGAAATGAGTGGCCAGTCAATACCTCAAACTTGATATGTCCAAAATATATTTCACTATTTTTTTCTCCCAAACTCATCCTTATGAATTTTGTATTAGTGTCAAAGTCACTCCCATACCTCCTAGTCACCGTTTGCAACTTCAGTGTCATCCTTGACATTCCTTTTTCTCATCACACATATCCAATCAACTGCCAAATACTGATGTTTCTAACTCCTCAATATATCTTAAATTGGAGACCTTCTCTCTACTCACATAATAACCACTTTATTCTAGGCCACCATAACCTCTCAGAATGGCTATTATAAGGGTCTATGAATTGTTGGGTTGTTTTTTTGTTTTTGTCTCTAATCTCTGCCTAATCTAATATATCTTTCACAATGACACCAAAGGGATTTGCCATAAATGAAAATCAGACTGTTTGTTATTCACCTACTCCCTAAACTCCAGTGGTTCCATATTAACTGTGATACTACACATGAATAGCTCCGTATGGCATTTAATGCCCTTTCGAACCTGTTTTCAACCTATCTTTTTAGCCTTGTTCTACATTACTCTCCTTCCTGTATTCTTTGGTACAACCAAATTGGTCTTCTCTTTGTTCCTCATGCCCAGTGAAATATCTCCCATAACTTTGTCTTTTCAGTGTTTATTTTCCATACTTCTCTTCTCACTTATACTTCATGAAATTTCCTACTTCCTTCAAGATTCAGCTCAAAAACCATATTCTATACAAAGTCTTTCCTGATTCTGCAGTGACTAGTGATCTCCCTCCCTAAGTTATATTATATGGATTTTACAGTTATAAATATATATGTACATATGTATCTACTTATTCTATAAAAATTTATGTATATAATATTGTTATCTCTCAAAAAGGAACATAAACTCATAGAGAATAGTTATTACTTTATATTTTATCTTTATCTCCCTCAAACACTGTGCCTGGAACAAAGAAGGTATTTAATAAATGCTTGTTAATGATCAATTGACTTAAATGGTTTCTAGAGTCCTTCTCGCCTGTAATTCCTATGATCACATACATTGAACTTCTGGCTTCCAGCAAGGGAGATTATACTACTCTGGCTACTGGGGATGAATGACACTTGTAGAAAAAACCTGGGAAAAGAAACAGACTTGAAATCTGCAGGACTCATAGGAGACATATGTCAGTGTCAGAGAAAGACATGAAGCTTTTGTAGAAAGAGCAAAAACAGCAGTCCTTGTGCCAGCAAAGCATTTTGTCCTCTCAGTGAAGCACAGAACATGTGATGCCTTTAAACAGGTAAGTGTCATCTCTTCACCTCAAATGCTAACCATTAGGAGCACCAGTTATTTACATCTCTTTCACAAGCTGGCTGTCAGGGTGAAGCCACAGAAAAGCAGTAAAATGGCAAGTGAAACAGAAGTATGCAGTAACCTGGGAAAAAAGCAACGAAGGGGAAACAGATCTTGGGTTGCCTATATTTTTCAAATGTCAAAACTATATTATGGAGAATGATATTTTTTCCTTAAAAAAACAACTTGAAATAAAACATTGATCAAGTGTAGCGGAACCAGAGCTATGATACAAAGGGTTTTAAAAAAAAAACCTTACCTTAAAGTTAAGAATTGTTAGAATTGTTAGAATTGATGATAAGTATAGGTTCCAAGACAGAAGAGCAGTAAAAGCTAGGTAATTAGGTTTAGGTGACTTGCCTCGGGTCACACAGCTTGGAAGTGTCTGAGGCTACAGAGGGTTTTCATAGCTGTCTGCAAGCCAACCAACTAACCAGTAATTATACAACATCTCTCAAGTGGAAGACTCCTTGCTAGATGTCGGAAATGTAAAGACATGATTTCTGACCTCAAATACAGTAATTCAAATATGGGCAAGATGAGAAATACAGCAAAAGATAAATAATGTCATGCTATTCAAAGTAAAATAGTGAATGGGTCATGAGACAGGACATATGACAAAAAAATAATATTTACTTGATTACCTCTACTCCATTGCAAGTAGTCCATGTTATTTAGAATTGGAAGAAATCTTATTTTTTAAATTTTGATTTTTAGGTATTTTGATTTTTTTAAATTTTCATTTAAAAGAATTTATTTTCTCTCCTTCCCAACCAAGACCAATTTAAAAGAAAAAGAAATTACATTTAGCTCAACTCCCAATTTTATACATGGGGACGTTTATATCCAAAGAAATGAAGTGTCTCACCTACTCCAAAAGACAACCTAATATAGTAGAAAATGCTGGGCTTATATCCAAAGAAAGACTCAATTTCAAATCCCATATTGAATACCTACTTGTACTTTTTTCTTTATATCTCATGGAGTCATTAGCTTTTATTTACCCAGTCATAATTTTTAAGGAGTTATTTTTCTAGTAGATTTTTGCACCTTTTTCTTTAGCCATTTGAACAATTCTGATTTTAAGCAGGTATTTTCTTCAGTATTTTTGTGCCTCTTTACCAAGCTATGAATTCTCTTCATAATGTTTTTAAATACCTCTTACTCGGTTTCCCAATTTCCCCCTCCTACTCTTACTGGATTTTTAAATACTTTTTTGTTCTTTTAGTTATCATCTCTTTCTTTAGCTCTTCCAGAAATGCTTTTTGTGTTTATGTCTAATCTGCATTTTTTTCCCTTTGGGGCTTTACTTGAAGTTGTTTTTTTTAATTATCTTCTTCTGAGTTTGTCTTGAACTGTCCTATCAACAGAGTAGCTTTTTATGATCAGTTTCATTTGTTATTGTTATTGAATGCTCATTTTCCCACCTATTTCTTGGCTTTAGGCTTCATGTTAGAATTAGACTCTGATTACCTCTAGGTGTGGGAAGGATGTCTACCCCATGCTTTTGTCTCTTATATACCTCTGCCTCTTTCACAGCTCAGTGAGGACCTATAAATTCTCAATGCTTTCAAAGTGATGTGATATGTGGAGCAGTCTGGCCATTATCTTACCCATATAGGTTTCCTACTCCCTCACAACCACAACCGTTGCTCTCTTCCACAGAATTATAACACAAAACTGGATAATGGGTAACAGAGCTATCAGATGGCACCAGTTCCTGCATCTAATGCTGGGATGGGTACTTTGGGATCTCTTTCTAACTAAGTGTGCAGTTTGCTTATCATCCCTGGCACAGGGCTATGATTGGTGCCACTGATGCCATAGTTCATAGTTGGTGTCACTTCCAGACACAATCCCAGTCACCTCTAACTTCTGTGTCTATAGATCTCTATTTCTGTCTTCCTAAACTGCCCTGGGCTAAAAAATCATGACTCATTGTGAGTTTTTGTTGGTTCTGAATTTGGTTCGATACTTAAAAAAAAATATTCTGGAAGGGGTGTCTTGGGAGAACTCTATAAAAATGTTGGCTTCAGTCCACCATTTTGGTGCCATCTCTCCAGATTTTCTTATCTGTACATTACAAAAGTTCCCCTAAGATACAGACAGGAAAGGACAGGGCATAATTCCTGAATTCTCACAGAATATGTAACGATATGAATCCTGAGCAGAGAGCAGAAGAAGGGAGAACTGAAGGGAGGGAGGGGATGTACTCATAAATGTTAAGATAGCAGAATCTTTAGATCCATTAGTTTTCTAAAAACACATAGCTAAAACAAAGCCTCATCAACTGGCTCACTGTTTCTATTAAAAAACTCTGGAATATTCTCCCAAAGTATTTTTGCCAACACAATATATTAAATTAACCTTTGTTTCCAGTGAAGATAAAGTAATATGCCTCTTTCCAATAACTTATAAGCTCTCTGAAGGCAGTTACTTATTTCTTTTTCTTGTTTGTTTTTGTTTTTTCTATCCTCTGCCCCTAACATAGTACATGGCACTGGTAAGTATTAAATGTATCTTGATTGAGTGTTTGAACTATGCTGAATTTCCCCTACTCTGACATATTAACAGATTTAGAAAGCCATTTCAACAATGTATATGACAAAACTGTAGGCACTAACTACAAAACACTAAAAGATAGCCAGATGCAGAATGGGATGAACTCAGAGGAGATCCAGGGATTACTATATCATCTAACCCAATTCATTTCAATCCAATTAAGTGTCTATAATGTACAAGGTGAATATGAGTGCAAGTGTATATAATGTACAAGGGGGATCATTTGGACAGTGGATAAAGCACCATGTGGGTTCAAATCTAGCCTCATACACTAACTAGCTTTGTGACCATGGATAAGTCATTTAAGCCTATATGTCTCAATTTCTTCACCTGTAAAACGACCTGGAAAAGGAAATGGCAAACCACCTTAGCATCTTTATCAAGAAAACCCCAAATGAAGTCATAAAGAGACAGAAATAACTGCAATGTCTGATGAACAAACTTACAAGGCATCACACATAGAACTAGATAGAGTGACAAAATGGGAAGGAGTCCCTACCCTCAAAGAGACATGTGTAAATGCAAAGATATAAAGGGCCATCTATGTTAGGAAGGTTTGCAAAAGATTTTATCAAGAAAAATCAAGATGAACTACATAGGCATGTGTGCCGCTAATCATGTGTATCAAACCTTCTATTTTGGTCTCTTCACCTTACAAAATCTCTATGAAAAATGGACCACAAACTTACATAATTTCAAAGCAGTGAAGTATTGGAGGAACTTTATCTACACAGTGTCTTCCATAGAATCACTTATATTACTATGTAAATTGAACCAGATTACCAGGATAGACAGAAGCCAAGCTTCAGTCAGGAATTATGGTAGAAAATGGGGGAAAAACCCTTGATATTTGTGCTATATATCTTCAAGTCACTGACGCTCACTAACATTAGAGTACGCATCTATATGCCTTCACAAAGTCTTACTTCAATGCTTTCTCTAAGGTACAAAAGATTTTGAAGGCTATAGCGGTAAAGTACTGTCATCTTTTATCAGCCCAGAAAAACCTCAAGCACCACTCTGCATTTAATAGACTGAGTAAGCTGTCCAGAGACCAATTTAGCTATATATATATATATATATAAAGTTCTTCCCCAGAAGATTGGCTACTAGATGAATTCTTTGACAGTGGTGATCCTCTGACATTGGTTATAAGTATAGAAATTGATAATTAATACTTTCAAGCTAATGAGACTAGAATAAAACTAGATGCTTATTAGCAAGGCAACTGAAAAAAATCATCCTGGGGTCCATTTATGATTGCATGAATTGTCACCATCCCAAATCATCTGTTCAAATAAAAAGTCAGTGATTAGAAGATAACAGGTCACAATATAAAGAAATAAGATACCTGAAAAAAAATAGGAAGAAAATGAGAGAAAGAAAAAATATGAAAAATATGAAAAAGATAAAAATCTGGTCTTTTAGCAATCATCAGTAGCAACTTCAGCAGAGGAACAGCCATCCTATTATGCATTATAAACAGCCTGGCTGCTGATTTAATGGTAGTCTGAGCAGCATAACCAAGAAATGCTTGCTCCCATATTAATAGGAAATATATTGTATGAATCCAATAGTTCATGAAATTAACAAGGAAAAAATGAATTGGAGGGAAGCAACTTTGCAAGTAATGGGAGACTGTAGCAATTGCTTCCCTGAAGCACAGTGAACACTTTGGGTGCACTTGGGCAAAGTGAATATAAATGAGAATGGACACTGCTGGAAACTTTTTAAACAACATTTTTAATTTAAATCCATTTCAAGTTTTCTGTTAGAAAGTTTTAGAAGTGAATTCTGTTAGTCCAAAATGCCAATTAGAGTTTAGACACTCTTAGGCCATTCCCAAAGACATCTAAGACTAACTGGTATAAAAGACAACTTAAAATTATGGCATAAACTAGAGTTAGGGCAAATGTAATTCTTAAATACTTATTCTCCATCCTCTGTGGTACCACTCTTGTTAGCCAATCATTTAAATCTAGAAAGTATTTCCCTTTTGAAAAGTCTCAAAATTATATATGCCTAATATGTGCTTTGGGGTGAGAATGGATGGACAGATCTCATACTTACAAGCCAATAGACATACGATGAAAGATTACATCTGGCCCACAGACACTGCCCTTGACAGTTTGACCAAAGCTTTGGTTGACCTGACAGGAAGAAGCCAGGTTTTCCACAGAGGCAAGTAGGTATCTTCCCTTGTTCCCTGAGACTGAGCCATCCAGGTCTTCCAAGATAGCTGCATGAGGAAATGGGAATGCTATTCGATTAGGTGAGTTTAGAAACTTCAGCTGTTCAGTCTTTACAGTAAATCCACCTGAAAATTAAAAAAAAAGATTTTTAATTAAATTATCAATAGGTTAGCTTGGCAGCCCAGTGGATAGGGAGTCAGTCCTAGAGATGGGAGGTCCTAAGTTCACATCTGATCTCAGATATTTCCGAACTGAGTAATCCTGGACAAGTCACTTAACCCCAGCTGCCTACCCTTTACCATTCTTCTGCCTTAAAATTGATTGATTTTAAGACAAAAGATCAGGGTTTAAAAACTATCATAGGGTTATAATATCAATTAATCAATCTATTAATAATGTTTATTTATTTCTAGGCACAATACTAGGAGCTGGGCAGATAGACCAAAATGAAAGAACCCCTAACTTCAATGAGATAACACTCTAAGGAAGTTCATTATTATTGTTTTTCTTTCGATTTCCTTTGGAAGGAAAAAGAAAAAGAAAGAAACTAATGAATAGGAATGCCCTATCCTGCTCATTCAGAACTTTCACTGGTTGATCACAGCATCAATTCAAATAGTAACAATCCTTTAGTGACATAATCCAGATGAGGAGAATTTCTAGACAGAATGATACTCTGAAAAGAATGTTGAAAAGATTCAGAGGACTTGGATTCAAATCTCTGTTACTTACTATATAACTTTTGGTATATAACTAACCTCTCTAGGCCAAAATTTCCTTACCTGTAAAATAAGGTGAGTCTAGAGAGTTTTCTCAGTGTCCCCTCTACCTTTACGTATACTTTCCTATGATATTACTAATACTTAAGTTTCCTTTTTTAAATGGTCAAATGCATTTCATTTTTTTTTGGTTGGGTTTTTTTCCCCAAGTTCCTAGAATAATCCATCCCTACTAGTGCCTTCTTTATAGCAACAAGTTTATAAGTACTTGTTAAAATGAATTTAATTTGAGGCAGCTAGGTGGCTCAGTAGAGAGAGAGTCAGGCATAGAGACAGGGGGTCTGGGGCTTAAATATGGCCTCAGAAACTTTTTAGCTGTGTGACCCTGGGCAAGTCACTTAATCCCAATTGCCTATCCTTTACCCTCTTCTGAATTGGAACTGATGCTTCACATCAATTCTAAAAAAGAAGGGAAGGGTGTTGTTTTTTTAAAAAGAATTTAATTGTATATATGTCCATCAGAGTCAGACTAGGACTCTAGATTTTTCATGAAACTTTTTGTGAAAGGTCTGGTCAAATATTTTTCTTAAACTTTTGTAAACTTCCAGCTATTCTCTGCTTCCCTTAAATTTACTCATGGAAATTATGGCACACTTATCGGTAGACACAAAGATAGGGGCCAGATTTTATCTAAAAGAAGTACTGCTAAAACAAAGACCTAATAGAGTCCTTGTAACACTTATTTAGAAAGCAATGATTTCAAACAACATTCCTTTTAAAATAATAATTATGCATACTATACATATTGAATTTAGGTAATTACAGCTATGTTTTAAGCCCCTGTTCCTAAAGAACAACTCAAAAAGCACTTATTAAACATCTGTTATATGCCAGGCACTCTGCTAAGTGCTTGGGGTTAAGATACAAAAGAAAGAAGGACTGTGATCATATTCTCCCTGACTTAGTAACACATGAAAATCTCTAAAGCTAAGAGCCACACCAGAAAAATGAAAAACTATCAATGCTCAAAATTTAAGTAGGTTATATGGTTAAAAAACTGGACCTGAAATCTCAGAAAACCTGAATTCAATCTACCCTGAGAAATTTAACTAGCTGTGTGACCCAGGGCAAGTCATTTAACCTCTGTCTGCCTTGGTTTTCTCATCTGTAAAATGGGAAGAATAATAACTCTACAGAGCTGTTGTGATGATCAAATAAGATAATACCTGAGAACTTAACATTAGCCTGAACCCCTATTCTTTTCCTTGGTACCATAAGATCAATTTTAGGTTTTTAAGGGGGGAAATTTCATATTGAATTTTCAAATAGCCCATTTTCTGAGGTCTCAATTCCACTCCATTCTCTGAATTAAGAACAAGGTCTGGGTCTTATCTGTATAAGGGTGTGTGTGCCCACTCTGGGAAGACAAACCTTGTGACTCCCTGACATTCAGCAGATGTTTGTCTCTTGCCCCCCATGACTCCTGGCATCTGGAAGACCAGCTTCTGATCCAGACAGGTTAAATTAGCCAAATCAGAGAAACTTTGAAAAGTGATGTTGCAGAGAGTATAAGTTTTGGGTCTAGAAAAGAAGGAGGTCTCTTTTGTCCTGGAATTAAGGTGAGAGGAAGCTGCTAGGTGAGCCTTAGCTAAGGCAGAGGTGGCCTCTGGAAGGAGACTTGTTAAAGAAACAGCCAATCCCATGTGAAGATACCTTTTCTTTCTCTGATCCATACTTTTCACTTTTTAACTAAACAATTATAGATTAAGATACAGTCTCCAGAGAATTTTAATCTTAACACTTACAAAATGTTTTGTAAACTTTAAAGTACTATATGAATGAATGAAAGATAGCTGGAATCACAAATGACCATGGATTATACGGCTCAAAAAATAGCTGCTAGTTTTAGAGCAGTTCCTTCTGTAAGAGATGTTCTTTTCTGACCAGTTGGGTTTCCAAGTCCTGTGACAGTGGGTGGCTATAATGCCATGCAGTATAACATCTGAGCCCAATTCACTGGATGGGAGCAGCAAAATGGCCTCATGTACATACCTATATTTATGTCATCTTCATCTATATCTGTGTCTCTCTCCATCTCGGTAGATAGGGACATATCCCTATCTATCTATCTGCCTATCTATTTATCTATCATCTCTTTATCTATCATCTATCTATCCATCTGTCTGTCTCTGTCTCATTTATCTATCATCTGTTTATCTATTTATCTATCACGTATATCTACATCGAGATATATATATATGTGTATATATATATATATGTATATATATATATATAAAGAGAGAGAGAGAGAGAGAGAGAGAGAGAGAGAGAGAGAGAGAGAGAGAGAGAGAGAGAGAGAGAGAGAGAGAGAGAGGTATTTCCCTTCTCTGATAGATGTGGATAATATTGCACCAATTTCCTCTCTTCCCAGATATTCTAGGGTAATGATTGCTGGTATTATCTACTTCTCCTATTCCCAAAGCTATGCTTTGGGATCTTTGAGTATTATAATTGGTCATGAGAGAGAAGGAAAGGAAAGAGAGTCTGGCTCACCCCAGGGCTGACCTTGCTAATGTATTATTCACCTTGCAGAGATGGGCCTGCTCTCATTGCCTTGGGCTGAGATCTGTGAGACCTTTCTTATCAATGAATTCTTAGAGCTGAGAGGAACAAATAACCACAAAAAATCCATTAATTCCGTTCACAACACAAATTTCTTAACTCTTGACTTAAGCCAATCTTTAAACTTTACACTGTGAGTATGTGTGTATACATATATGTATATAATATACATAGAGGTATATCTATGCATATATGGGCAAACCCACAGAGCTATACATAAGGATGCACATGTTTAGGTTGACATATACATATCTTTATGGAGAGCTGTGTATATATTCATCCACATGTACCTTATCGAGATATCAATCTAGTTTTATATATATTTAGGAAACAATTGAGTAGCACAGTGAGTGGAAAGAGCACTGGAATTGGATTCTGGAAGACTCATATTCCTGAATTCAAATCTGGCTTCTGACATTAGATATGTGGCCTTAGGCAAGTCACTTAACCTTTTTTTTTTTTTATCTCAGTTACTCCTTGGTAAAATGAGCTGAAGAAGGAAATTGCTAGTCACTCCAGTATCTTTGCCAAATGGAAAATCCAAAATGGGGTACAAAGAGTCAGGCATCATTGAAACAATAACACAATATGCATGCATTTAGATAGCTATGCATCTTTATGTGGAGATTCAGGTGTTTCTGACTCTTTTTGATCCCATTTGGGTTGTTTTTTTTTTTTTTTGGCAAAGATACTGGAGTGGCTTATCATTTCCTTCTCCTGAGGAAAAGTGGGTGAAGTGACTTGCCCAGGGTCACACAGGTAAGGAATGTCAGAGGTTGGGAATTCAGTTCAGATCACCCTAACTCTAGAACTGTCCTATACACTGCAACACCCAGCTACCTCAAACTGATATTACTGCCTGAGGAAATGTCTAGCATTGAGTGTCACCAGTATTTTTCCAGTACGTCCTATCTCTTTTCTTTCATGTACTGTGAAGTGTAGGTGCTTAATAAATACTGTTGCATCCAATCAAATTCCCTAAATAATCACAACAAAATTAAAATTGACTCTGGGGAGCATTTGCTGTCTAATTCATTCTTTGGCATTCACCATACTGCTTTGTCTATTATTCGTATTAATTTCCTGCCTTTCCAACTGGATTTTAAACTCTTTGGTGGAAGAGATCATTTCAAAGAAATTGGGGATGCAATGGACATTAGAAACCATCTATTAGAGATATGCCCAAGGATAGAATGAGGCAGCATGTGAAATCATAAATAATACTTTGATTTATGACTAACATTTAGATAATCATGAAAAGTCACATCTTGATGCTATTTCATGTTTTATCACATTTTCATCACAAAAATGAGGTGAATACAATCAAAAATCATTATGCCTATTTTACAGATGAGGAACTTGAGACCTAGAAAAGTCAAGTGACTTGCTGAAGGTCATAGTCCAGTAAGCCTTAATTCTGATTCAAAGTTCAGTGGAATTTCTCATTGATTTCCTGAATGTCTCAAGAAAATTGAATCAGCAAAGAAACTCCTGAAGAGATCCATCAAAATCTGAAACATTGGCCTCCAAAAAATAATTTTGATATTACTAATATTTTCATATTCCATCCCAAGATAAAAATAGTTCATTGTGGCATATAAAAGGTTGTCAAAGGACCCTTAATTGTCCCTTTGCAGAACTTGCTTTCCTCCAAAACTAACTTCTGACTGAGTTATTTGTCTTGGTTTATGTGGCTATAATGATCATTAACCCAGATTATCACTACTTCCTTTCACCTTTTACTATGTTGATATTGCTGTTAGGTCTCCCTAGGCCATTTTTATAAAGGCTGACAAGGGGATAATAAATGATCCTGAATTCAGATAGTTCTAGTTACCAATCCCAATAATACTAGAATAGTGGGCTAGAAGATCTAAGTAACTGGTTACTTAAGCCTTCCATCTTTCTATTGTGAAGCAAGGTTTTCTTTTCTTAGGTCTTCATTTGAAGTCTCTGCTGATATATTTCCATGATTAAGAAGCAAATATTAAATAATTCCTACTCCTTTTTATACTGTTGTTGTATTCCAGGATCATGTACCCCGAGAACTCACCTTGTCCTCGATAGCAGCTGGAACAGGTTCTTAAGGAGATGCAATTCTTTTGATCAAAATTCACAAAGGTCGTTTTTGACACCAATAGTTCCTGTCTCTTGGGGGTTTTTATCCCTGCTGACATGCATGAGCTTCCTTTCTATTGTTTAAAAAAAAAGGCAAGAAAGAAAAGAAAATATAATGTGTGGCCAAGTAAAATGTGCAAACTGGTCTGGAGCTAAATGAACAGAACCAGAAGGGTAATTTATACAATAACAACACCACTGTGAAAATGAACTTTGAAAGGCTCAAGAATCCTAGCAAACATCATGATTAAGCATAATTCTAGAGGACCAGTGAAGAATGCTACAACCTCCTGCTGGAGGAGATGCACTTAAATATTCAGAAAGAAAGGTACATTTTAGGACATTGGCCAACACAAGAGTTTATTGTGCTTGACTATGTATATTTGTTAGAAGGGTTTTAATTTTCCTTTCTCCCCTACTCACTCACCCCAAGCTGGTAGATAACAAAATAAATGTTTGTTGATTCTTTTAAAATATGCAATTAATGCTTCAAAATATCAAATAAAAACTTGGTTGAGAATTTTTTAAAGAATTTATTCCCACTCCTATATGTAAACTGAGCCTACACAGCAAACATAGAGGCTATTTCTAACCCATGTTCTTTCTGTCCTTTGGCTTAAAACATTTGCAACTTTAACCCTGGTTTGGCACTAAGTTCCTAGAACTGTCCTCAGTGAAGATTCAACTATACTAAAGAACCTAAAAGGGTATATAAGAAAGTTGTTATTAACTCTACAGAGTGGCAGTGAAAATTATGATACTTTTGCTAGTTCTAAAGATTTTTAATATGTTATCTCAAATCCATGGGTCTCAGTTTTCTACCCTCTGGAGAGGCTGGGCTAGATGATCTCTAAAGTCTATTCTAGTCCTTTCATCTTATAAAACTAAAAAAGCATACTTATTACCTTTTTAAAATCATAATTAAAGATCTTAAAAACAAGTAGGTAATGTGTATGTTAGAAGATGTGTGTCAAATCAAGCTCAGACATTTACTAGGAGTACCCCAGGGGTGTGACCTTGGGCAAATCAATTTACTGGATCTCAGTTACTACAGCTGCAAAAGGGAGACATTGGAATAGATGGCCTCTAAAGTTCCTCCCAACTCTAAATTTATGACAAATGATCAAATGATATATAATTATGAAAATGGGGGAAGAGAAAACTATATGGCCTCTAAGGTCCTAGACAACTTAAGTGCCATTGTGAATAGAGTACTGGATTTGAACTCAGGAAGACTTGAGTTCAAATCAACTCTTAGATACTAAATAGCTTTGTGACCCTCAGACATAATCTCTGAATGCCTCAATTTCATTATCTGTAATATAAGATAGTACCTACTTTTCAAGGTTGTTAGAGGAGCAAGAGACATTATTTGCAAAGTGCTTTGCAAACCTTAAAGCATTATATAAATTAGTTGTTGTTTTTCAGTCATGTCCAAATCTCCATGACCCCATTTTGAGGTTCTCTTGACAAAGCTACTTGAGTAGTTTGCCTTTTTCCTTCTCCAACTTGTTTTACTCAGGCAAACAGGGAAGTGACTTGCCCAGGGCCACACAATTAGTAAATATCTGCGGTCATAGTTGAACTCAAAATGAATCTTTCTGATTCCAAGCTCAAGTGTTCTTTCTACTATACTACTTATTATATTATTATGATTCTATGATCTCTTAAATCTCATCTGTAAAATTAAGATAATAATTCTGCCTATTTCATAAGGTGAACATGAAGAAACTATTTTGTAAACCTCAAAACTCTATAGAAATAAATTACTATTACTACTCCTCTGGATGTTGATCCATATGAAATAAAATCCACCCACCCAAACACCAAGATTTCATTTAATATACTAGAACCCAGATATTAATGAGTAACAATAAATGACCATGCACTAATATAAAATTTATATATTTGTACATAAAAAGTAGTGTATTCTCTGTTGATTCAGTCTATTAATGATTGCATGCTTACAGTTTTACATAGTTGTTTTGAGAATGGCCAAATACTTTGAAAATCCCAATTTCTGAAAGAAAGGAATACTTGAAAGTGAGTGGCTGAATCCAAAGTGGCATGGCCAATGGAGGAATCAGGCACATTCTCTTTTTAGCATTCTACATAAAGTTACGCCATTTTCAAATGCTCATATCTGCACATTAACTTCTCAGACACACCTGCAAGTAAGTTCTTCAATAATTGGTTTTTTTAAGTGATCCATGAGGCTCCTGCAGAGCTTTTCCTCTGAAAAAACTGAAACCTCTTCACTTGGATTGTTAAGTCTATCCTTGTCTGTTTTTATGAAACATTCAGGCATAGGTAATGTTTTAGCAATGAGTCTAGGACCTCATTTCCAAGGTAATGTTCTATTCACTAGATTAGGAGCAATATTATAAGGGGGAATTGTAAAGATTAAAATTTAGGGGAGAGGGGGAGACTGAGGCAGGTAGAAATTAGTTTCTCTCTGCAAGGAATATATATTTTTTAGAGGTTTATTAAAGTTAAAGATTTAGAATATACAAGTAAGAAACATGTGCCTAGGCCAGAGGCCTAGACAAAATAACCTCACATCATGGAAGAGACGCCTCTGCTCCAAAAACGGAAGTCCAAAAAGGCAAGAAAAGCCTTCTCAAAAGCCTTGAATGAGCTTAAATCCCTTCTCGATCTCGGCCCAGGTGAGATTACAAGGCATTCTGGGGAAGTGGAGCAAAGGCTCATGGGGATTGTAGTCCTGTATTCGAGTCTATTTTTCACAGAATACTATATCCATTGTAAAGTATTATCTTCGGTGATGCCACATTTATTACATCTGTTTTCCCATCAACTGAAGAAATCCAAAATATGACTACAAAAAATATGAAAAAAAATTTGTAAGTGTTACTTTGGGTCTTAACTAACTCTAAGAAATAGTCTGATCTAGCTTTCTTACCTTTTTTATATGCTTCATCTTAGGATAATAGGCCATTCAACTCACCAAAATAATAATAGTAGTTCAATATTCTAAAGTTTACTAAGCACTTTATGACTAGGAAAATCAAAAACATACAGAATTTAAATACAAATCTTCTGACTACAAGATCATTCACTGCTTTATCTAACATTCCCCACAACCATTCCAAAGGGAAATGTTTATAAAATTTCAGAAGAAAAAGCCCCAAGGCAAATATATTTTGTTTTGTTTCAGAATTGTCTTGATTTGAAAAGAAGAAATTCTATTAAAATAGCAACAAGATACAGAAAAGGGTAAGAGTTTGTGGGAGAAGTCTGTAGGGGTAGGGAAAAGGAAACAGCAGCTTGGCTCACTTCATATACTATTAGTGTGTTCTTGAAAGTCTGTTGCTAGAGTTGAGGTTCTTAACCATTTTATGTTGAATCACTTTGCACCTATATTTTGTTGCATAAATCTATTTCCAATGAAAAAAATAAAAAGGAGGGATAGGACTCATAATATCATCATCTCGATAAATCTCTGCTAAGGAAACCTTCTCCATCAATATGGACCAGCATCTTCTCTTTGCTAATGTCATAAAGTAACTAGAGTATTATAAAATTAAGTGATTTGCCTAGGATGGAATAGTCAATATATACCACAGGCAGGGCTTTAACTTTGGTCTTCTTGGCTTTGGGGTCAGTTCTACTCATTACATATCATGCAATCTCACTACAGAAAAGAAAATATATTAGAATAATAGCAATTAGTTCTAGGGTTTTCTTCTGAATCTGTCACTAACTGGTTCTGTGAACTAAGGAGAATTATATCTTCCCTTCTGGGGCCTCAGTTTCCTCATCTATTAAATTGTGAGAAATAGGAAAGATTAAGGCTATTTCTTCCCCTAAAATTCTGTAATTCAATAATTTGAGAATGACTTCCCTAAAAAATCTAATATGCCAGTAACAGTCTAAAGATTCACCTTTGGAATTCTAGCAGTCAGACTTCATCCAGAACAAATCTGGGGAGTTTTGTTTAATGTTTCCCAACAGAGAATTCTAGTGGTACACTTGTTAAAGGATTCAGAGGCATTCAACTGCATTGCATTACTAGTGGCACCTCAGGGGTGTGATTATCTTTGATTATCTCATGATAAGAACCCCTTTGTCATAATGTACATCTTCATTGATGTAATTTTCCCATTAATAATGATGTCTAGTTAACATCAATTAAAACTTTGTGACATCAGTTTAACAGGAATATCATTCAGCTCCATAGTTCTTTTCTCTTTCTTTTGTTTTCTTCCTTTTATTTTCTTCCTTCCTTCTTTTCTTCTCTTCTCTTTCTCTTTCTCTCTCTCTCATTTCTTGTGAGGAAAGGGTATAAAGGTTCAAGAACTCTCATTAACTATTGTCATCCTCCCTGATAAATACGAAGTCCAAGTAATCATAACATCTCACAAGTATTTAATTCTTTGGAAAGAAGGAAAGATTAGCATTTATCTTCCCTTCTTGAGGATGGTCCATAATATATTTAGCAAGAATAATCAGACAGGATTAAGGAAAGGGAAATTTAGCCTCATTATAGTGTCTGAAAAGAAAGTCCTAATAGATATTACTACCTTTTAGTCTGCCGAATAATCCCTCAAGAGAAGTAGTAGAAGGTATTACAGTCATTAATGATGATGATAGCTAGTATTTATATAGTACTTTAAGATTTTCAAAGTGTTATACATAAAACCCAACTGGGCAAATCATTAGAACCAGAGATATAGAACCTTCTTTAATTCTGTAGAAAGATTCTTACCGTTGCCCAGTTTTGATTTCTACAATATTGATTTATGTTCAATCTACTGATGGCTAATGCACATATGTGTTAGAGGTTGCCAGATTACCTGGAATACCTTTGGTACAAAGTTGACATCAAGCACAAACCATCATCATGGCAGTTTTTGAGTATCTAGGAAAGAGGACTAAGACAAACACAACATTCCTCTGTTGTCTCTCCTGCCCCTTTGACATACTTCTTCCATATATCTCACCTTTCCCATTTCAATATGTATTTATTACTTACACTAGCTCTCTGCTCCATGTTTCAAAATGCAGTCATCCAGAAGAAGTGCCTAGGCTTTATCAAGTCAAAAGATTTATTAGAAATCCCCCCAACTATGCAATGGCTGAGAAAAGATCTATAATGATTATTTAGAAATGTAGGCTTGGAGGGGCAGTGGAAGACCCTTATAAAACAATATCAATCATAGTAGGGGACATGGCCTTAAACTGTCACAATGGATTTTACCCGATTATTTAAACTTCAAAAAATCCTGTGAGCATTATTATTTTTGTATTCTGGGTGAAGAATCAGGTCAATAAAATTAACTGGCTTGTGACTGTCTCATTTTCTAGATATGTGATCCTTAGGCAAGTCTTTTAATTTCTCTCAGTCTCATTTTTTCACTAATAAAATGAGAGGTTTGAGCTAGATGGCCTCTAAGGTCCCTCCTAGCTTCAAATTTATGTTCATATCATTCTATGCCTAAAGTCATGTAATGAGGATCTTGCAAAACTGAAGATTAACAGATGTCTAATTCCAAATCTATTTCTTATTCCACTCTCCCACAATGCCCTTTCATCTAAAGGATTGAGATTACACCATCTCCATTTCTATTATTCCTTTTCCCATAAGAAGCTTCTTTGCCTGAGATACACATGGGCAAAGGATCCTTGAAGAAAGTTGACCTTGCATAGATGAAGTCAGTTTATGCTGTTCAGTTATTTTAGACATGTCTCTTCTTGTTCTGGCAAAGATATTGAACTGGTTTGCCATTTCCTTCTCCAGTTCATTTTACAGATAAGAAAACTGAGGCAAACAGGGTTAAATGACCTGCCCAGCTTCACACAGCAAATATCTGAGGCCAGATTTGAATGCATAAAGATAAGTCTTCCTCACTCCAAGGTCCATTGCTCAATATGGGTTGAAGTTTTAGGAAGGAAGATTCCAAAGGCTTTATGTAAAAACTTTCTAACCATTGAGGCTGAGAGCACATATGTGTAGGAATTTCCAGGGAAACCTTTTCCACAAAGATAGAATAATCATTCAGCTAGTTGGTGTCAGAAGAATTTGGTCACAGGTCTTTCTGACTCCCTACCCTATATAAATTACATAATTTTGTCTATCTCCCAACAAATAGAAATTTCCAAGAGTGGAAAGGGTTGTTTTGGGAAGGAGTAGGTTTTTCCCGTGACTTCACAATTCCATTTAGAAACTGATGTTACAACAAGAATTCTTATTTAGATACATACTGGAAGTGACCATCAATTGGGGAATGGATAAACAAGTTGTGGTATATGGTTGTAATGGAATACTACTGCGCCATAAAAAATGGCAGACAGGATGAGTTCAGAAAGACCCGGAAAAACTTATGTGAACTGATGCAAAGTGATGAGAAGAGACCAAGGAGAATAATGTACATAATAACAGAAATATTGTATGATGATCAACTATGAAGAACTAAACTATTATCAGCAAAATAAGATTCTAAGAAAATCCCAAAGGACTCAATAAAAAATGAAATCCACAGTCAAAGAAGGAACTGTTAGAATCTGATTGCGGATCAAAGCATGCCATCCTTCACTTTATTGTTTCTACATGTAATTGAAAAAACTAAAAGAAAAGATGATACTATCAATGCGCATCCCAAAGAGACTGTACTTACCTTTGAGGAATAATGACTGAGTAATAAGCTCTCAACAATAGAAGAATTTGCATCACTTTCTAAGATATCAATCCCAAAATCTTTGCATGAATAAATCTGGAAATTTTTAAGTTGAAGATTGCTACTTCTGAAAATCTATAAAAAAAATAGCATATGTTTTAGTACTGGAGTATACAACACAATTTTCCTTTCATTAAATCTTAAAATTTGTAAATAATGAATGAACAAATAAATAAAGAAACCTGTGCTATTTTTCCACAATCCAAGAAACAATTAAGAACCTTCTATATCCTAGGCACAGTGGTAGGCAATGGAGACTTTTCCCATCTCCATGACTTCTGAAAGCAGTAACTAAAGTCCCTGCAAACTTTCCCTTGGCTTCTAGGGGATTACCAAGGTAGAGAGGTTTATAGTGTTATAGTATTGTACAATATTCTCACACCTAAGTGCAAGATAAAATTCAGGTTAAAAATGTTTTCATTTTTTAAATTTAATTATTGTACATTATGGTACTATAGGCTTCACATATTTTGAAAAGTAAATTTCAACTGAAACCAGTGTTGTTTGGTGGTTATTTTTGAAATGTTTGCAGAAAAGGTCACAAAATTCTGGGGAATTACTAGTGAGAAAAAATGTTTTGCACATTACCAATTTTATTTTGTGTACTGTATTTTCTGGATAATTTCATTGTTATATGTTAGGAAAAATGAACATTATCAGAACTAATGTTTTGTTATACAGAATTGTATTTAAAAAAAGCATATTTTCAACAATCTCTAGTAAAAGATTACAGTTTTTGGCAATCACAAAAAAATCTAATCCCCTATTTCCAATAGGTCTATTATATCAACAATCATGTTTTCTAGGAATGTCACTGCCATGAAAGTTAAGGAAGGGGGAAGCTGGTTAGCTCAGTGGATTGAGAGCCAGGCCTAAAGACAGGAGGTCCTAAGTTCAAATCTGGCCTCAGACACTTTCCAGCTGTGTAACCCTAGGAAAGTCACTTGACCCCCCATTGATTCCAAGACAGAAGGTAAGGGTTTAAAAAAAAGTTAAGGATCAATTATATATGTGTGTAATACCTTTATGTACATATCTATCTATATGTACAAAGAGAGGATAAAGAGAGAAAGGTAGAGGAAGGAAGAGGGGGAAAGCAGAGATGGGAAAGAAGGAAAGACAGAAGAGAACAGGAAGATTGAAAGAGATGATAGAAGAGGAGAGAGCTAGAAAGTCACAGGAAAGAGAGAAAGAAGGGAGGGAGGAAGACTTTAACAACTCCTCCACTGGGATAGTTATAACTCTCTCTAAGCACCTGGCATGGTCCATGGCACATATTCAATGGTTAATAAATGCTTGTTAAATATTGAATAGAAAAAAATATATACTCTTTGGACATGTCCAATGTGGAGATTTACTTTCCTTAACTGCATATTTATTATAAGGATTTGTAAGGTTTCTCCCCTTTTTCCAATAAGGGGAGGAGGTAAAAAAGATAAAAGATGTAATGTTTGTTAACAGAAAATTGAAATTAAAAATACACAAGAAGAAAGATGCTTTTTAAAAGAAAAGATATGCTTCTTAGGTTTCAGTGTGTGGGAAGGAGATAAATATATATATATATATTTTTAATTTAAATAAAAAAGAAATTATACACACAAAATAAAATATATAGTCCCCACTTAGAGCAGTTTATAATCTAATTCTGATTATAATTCATGCTATCCTTATTTTAATTACTCCTCTCTCTAGCAAATCCTCTGTAAGAGGGAATAGAACAATCTTCACAAACTATCCTGACTTGACAGAATCATGAAAGAAATTAATGTAGAATTAATAGGCTTTACCTGAACACCACCTTGGCTTCCCCAAGCTGTGAAGTTCTGGAACAAAGTGGGACCAGTGTCATTAACCTGAGGTGGTTCAAACCTAGGATACACAAGGAGACCATATCTATAAAAGAAAATGGAAATATATGATCAACAACTTGTCGATTTGGTAACTTCTTTCTTTTTCCTGGTAAGCATGGAGACTGGTAATCTTAATAATCATTTATATATATTTTTCCTGATGATCTAAATGCTATAGTCTTCATTTCTTTTTTTAAATTATTTTCTTCCCACTATTATAGTTTCAGAATATATATCATAAATTAGTTGGTTTTAGAACTATCACTCTATTTTGTTTAGTTGAGTTGCTTAACTTTTCCATGATTTGAATTCATTAAAATTTGTCATTTTCATCAAGTCATTTCATAATCAATGGTCATATTTCTGTCCTTCTAAAAGGTACTACTGTAAAATAAATTCTCATGAACCAAAGGGATAAGAACATTAGCCATTAGCAGCAAAGAGGTCAGAAATTTTTCACTGCCTTACATGTGACATGCAAAAACAAAGTATGTCATTTATTATATGTGTGCAAAAATGGAATGGGTTCTATAAAAGGTTAGAGTTGTCTATTTTTTTTAAGTTGCAGGAACAAGATTTAAAGTTATAAGTGGCTAAATTTAGTGGAAAGAGCCTTGAATATGAATTCAGGAATACCTGAGTTCAATTCCTATCAGACATTCACTAGATATGTGGCTTTGAGTAAATCACTAAACATTAGCCTCAATGTTATCACTAATAAACTTGAGATGATAGCATCTCCCTCACAGAGTTGCTATGAGGTTCAAGTAAGACAATAAATGCAAATATTTTTTCAAATTTTGAAAAAAAGTGATAAAATTGCAAACTACAAATTAAAAAGAGAAAAGGGCTGAAATGCCACTGAGAAAATGTAAGAATGTTAAATAATAACCTATCCAAGGCCACTAAAGTAGGAATTGTCAGAGGCAATATTTGAAGTCTCCAAGTAGAAGCTGAGTGATCATTTGTCAGGGATGTTACCTAGAAAATTCCTGTTCAAGTATAGGTTAGATGGACAAATTGGCTTTGGACAGCTCTTCTAATTCAGACTCTAATGCTACTTAAATGTATGCATCAAATGGAAAATGGATTGGCAGCTAAGTTAAATCTCACTAATTCAGAATAATTACATAGAAAACTTGTCCAAATTAGTAGAAACTCTGAAGCAAAGAATAATTTTAGAGAAATAAAATTTTATTCATTTCAAACACAAAATTCTTCTAACTTTCATGGTGTTCCAAAATTTGACCTAGTCTGCCCAGTTACTATGATCACCTAATGATCCCATATATATTCTTCACTATAAGTAAATGAGTTTCATCTCCAAATTAGTCTAGGTATTTTATTTATCCCTTAATAATTTCTGTCTTTGTACCTTCATTGACTGCTTCTTTCAGCCTGGAAAGCTCTTCCTCATCTCTTTTCCATCTATTTGAATTTTGCCCATATTCAAGACTCAGCTTCTCCAGGAAGCCTTTGTAATTTCCACCCCATACTGATCTCTCCTTTCTCCTAAGGAACCCATTTGTGGGAACATCTTAAACCAAAACCTGTCTATGGCTTACTGAATAAATCTTGGGGAGTTGCTCAAGGTGCACATATAATAAATGGCCCAGGGTTGTGGAGATAATTTGTAACAGAAGATATTTTAACACAGATCTCTTTAATTTTAAATCTAACACTTTGCCCTCTCTGCTTTCTCTAATACTAAATTTTATATGATTTTATATCAGGAGTTCTTAATCTTGGACTAAAAACTTAAAAAAATACTTTGATCACTATGTCTCAATACATTTTCTCTGAAATTCTATGTAATTAATTTTATGTATTTAAGCACCTTATTCTGAGGAGCCCATAGATTCCACTAGACTTCCAAAGGGATCTACAACATACAAAGGTTAAGATTCTCCATTTTATATTATACTTTCTTGGTTTCCTGTTTCCTACTCTTATATCTCTAGCAAGAATATTGATCTTTGAGGATAAATCTTGTTTCTGACCTTCTTTCACTATCTATACAATGCCTAATATATAGAAACATATCAGCTACATAGCAATCATTCATTTATAATAATTCCTATTGGTTGATTTATTATCACAGTGAGAATAATTAAAATTTTAAATATAAATGAAAACTGATAAAAATATTCGAAAACCATTTGTTGTATCAAGTGAAAGATCTCCATCCACATTCTTATTTATGTTCATACCTGGGCAGCTAGATGACTAGATAGATATCTCTATCTATAGTAGGTAGCGTGAAGAGCCTGGAGTTCAAGATACTCATCTTCCTGAAAATTCAATCTTTAAGTCTGGTCTCAGACACTTACTAGCTATATGACACTAGGCAAGTCACTTAACTCTATATGCCTCAGTTTCCTCATATGTAAAATGATCTGGAGAAAGACACAGAAACCATTCCAGTATTTTTGCCAAGAAAAGCTTGAGTGGGGTCATGAAGAGTCAGGCACAACTAAAACAAATGAACAATAACAATACAAAATATATAAGGCATTGTAATAAGAACTGGAAAAACAGTGCCAAAATGGGAAAGAGCCTGTGCCTCTGAAGAGTTTTATATATCAATGTAACCAGGGTTATCTTGTAAAAGAAGGTTTATTTTTATCAAGTAAAATGAAGATAAACTACATGGACACGAGTACCACTAAGCACATGATGTGGTTTCCAGGCCTTCTATTTTGGTCTCTTTATCTCACAAAATATCTAAGAAAAACCAAACACAGACTTACATAATTCCAAAGCAGTCAAGTGTTTACCTACACAGTGTCATCCATAGAGCCACTTATATAACCTTGTAAACAGAACCAAGTCTCCAGGACCTGACAGAAGCCAATCTTTATTCAGGAATTGTGATAGGATTTGGGAAGAAAATCCCTTTTTCTTGGTGCTGTAATTCTCAAGTCACCAATGCTCACTAATATTGAATGTTACATCTATATTCCTTCACAAAGTTTTACATCACTGTTACCTTATAGGTATTTAAAGGTAGCCTTGGGACTTTGAAGGCTATAGCAGTAAAGCAATGTCTGTCATGTTTTACCATGCCAGAAAAGTTTTGAGTACCAATTTGCATTTAATAGACTGAGTACATTGTCCAGGGGCCAATATAGGAGGTTCCTCCCTAGAATGCTGACCACTAGATGAATTCTTTGGCCATAGCAACCCTCTGACATTGGTATCTACATTGATAAAATAATGTTTTTCAAGCTGATAAGACTAGATTAAAATTAGATGCTTTTAGCAAGGCTACTGAAAAATCAGGCAGCCAGGTGGCATAGTGGACAGAGGGTCAAGCTTGGGGTCTGGAAGACTCATCTTCTGGAGTTCAAATCAGGCCTCAGAAATTAACTTGTGTGACCCTGGACAAATTAATTAACTGCATCTCATTCAGTTTTCTCATCTGTCAAATGAGCTGGAGAAGAAAATGGCAAGCCACTCCAGAGACTACATAGAATAGGGTCACAAAGAGTTGGACGTAACTGAAACAACCAAACAACAACAAATTGGTTTATGTAAAAATTCTGTATTTAGTGATGAGTGGAATTGACCTCTCTCATGCAACTCTCATATTGGGGAACCTTTCTAGTGGAGGACCCACATCTATGGCTACTTGTTGGAATTGACAGGGATGCTTCCTTTTAGGTGTGGTTAAGAGTAAATAGTTGCTGAGGTACCTGAATTCTGAATTCTATGATTTTGTGATTTTGTAAAATTCTGGATTATCAGAATCTTAGTTCAGAGGTTGAAGGTAAACTTAAGACCAGGAAATTAAATACTTAGGACTCCCTTCTAATAAAGTATACTGAAATCATGTCTTTGCAGTTTTGTCAAGTTCTGTTAGAATGGATAATCACTTTTAAAAATAAGACACTAGCACAGATGTCATTTTTTGTTAACTACAAACTGTATCAGAAACAAGTTTGTTTATAAATATGTGGTGTGATAGTTGTCAAGGGATCATTCAAACTAAGAAATAGCTAAGTTCTAACTTCTAAGGGTAAGGAAACAAGACTGGAAAAAGGAAGCCTTCTTAGCAAATAATGTCATTCCATAATATAATCAGGAAGTAATAAAATAATGAAAGTAGATACTCTTTTATACAATCATAATTTTTTATTGAGTGTTTGCCCCATCCACCCCAAGGGAAAAGAATTAAAACAAAGAGTTTTCTCTCAAAAAGAAAAAGAAGAAGAATCTGGAATCTCTGGGAATTTTTTTTCAGAAGCAGGCTATTAAGAGAAGGTAATAACTAGAACGATTTCCTAAACTAAAGCACCATAGCTACCAGATGTGGAAGATGTGAGAGCACTTGATACCAAGAGAAAAACTAGACAAAAATGAACCAAGACTGAGTCAACTAATGAATTTATATATCTAGGAAAGGATTTTTGACTTTGGGTTAAAATATTCAAGGTGAAAAGAAAGCAATGATTAATCACAGATAAGGATTATTGAGAAAAGTAACTATGACTAGCTTAGCAATTTGGTTTCTTTCAATTTTTTTCAAATTGTGTATTATTACTTTAAAATAACTAGTTTATTAGTTTTGAATACTAAATGAATTTATTTTCAACAAAAATATTAATTCATTAGAAAATCATGCTAATGCCTCACTCAATTATTAAAAACTTCATAATTAACAGCAAAAAAGACTGACTTTGGGGTTGGGGGAGAAGCAAAAAAAACTAACCCAGAAGTATCTCTATGATGCACCCTATGAAAGAATAAACTCTTAATATTGATATATAAGAGGGGGCAGCTGAGTGGCTCAGTGGATTGAGAGCCAGGCCCAGAGATGAGAGGTCCTGGGTTCAAATCTGGCCTCAGATACTTCCTAGCTGTGTGACCCTAGGAAAGTCACTTGATCCCCATTGCCTAGCCCTTACCACTCTTCTGCCTTAGAACCAGTTGGTTCTAAGGCAGAATGTAAGGGTTTTAAAGATAGATAGATAGATAGATAGATAGATAGATAGATAGATAGATAGATAGAGATAGAGATAGAGATAGATATTGGTGTATAAGAGAAAATAAATAGGCTCTTGAGTACTGATCTTGAAAATCCTATCTATGATATTATAGAAAACATCAAACATTAAACAGAGACAACAGGAAAAAATGTAAAGACCTGGTATTTGCATGGTGTCAATATTTATAAAATGTTTTACATGCATCATCTCATTTAAGTTCCACAGCAGCTCTATGAGATAGGTATTATTATTCCCATTTTACACTAAAATAAACTAAGGTGCTGAATAGTTGTCCATGAATATGCCATATAAAACAACTAAATAGGATATGAGCCCAAGTCTTCACTCCCAACTCCAACCAAAATAGGAAGTGCTGTTAAAATATAGATTACAGAATAGGCATTGGAAATATAGCAGCCAAGAACTTTCAGATGATTTAGTACCATGATTTAGTACTTTAATATTTCTTTATATTAAATAATTTGCATGTGGCTTGTTGGCCCTTTTAGAAATACAAATCTAAAACCTGTTCAAAAACTCTGTCCTTATTCCTAACATTCAGTTTATCATTTTAAATATCATAAATACATTCATAAGGATCCTCAGTGTGAGTTGAGGCTTTTTCCATTACCTTTTTCTTTATTGTGTTGGAGAGCTAACATGGCCAAAAAGATAGAAATTTGGGTTCATAATCAGGAATGACATTATGATGAAATCCTATTAGATATAGGACTAGAAGGAATGTTAAAGATAGTGTAATCCAACTGGTATTTTACATATCAGGAAAATGAGGCAAGAAGAGATATATCGACTTGTCCAAGATCATAAAGGTAATTAGTCAAGGCTGGAACACAAGACCTATATGTCTCTAAGTTCATTGTTCTTTCCATTATATCACTACCTCCTTCTGACCTTAAGACTTGGGGTCAAGTCAGACCTCTCACACATATTTGTTATGTGATTCCGGACAAGCCACTTAATCTGTTAGTTTCCAAGTAAATGTCTCTGACTGTAGATTACAGAACAAGTGCTCATCTACATCCTTGGAAGGCCTTTCCTGATCTGGAATTCTCTATATCAAGGAAGTCACAAGCTCAGTTTTAATTGCCAAAGAAAAAAATAATAAGTAAATACTTAGCACATGATCCCTTAACTGGACACACAACTAAACTTAAAATGAGACCCTAAAATGATCAAGTTTGTTTATTTTCATTTATGCATGTTCTAGTTTCTAATTGATTTTCACATGTTAGTACTACTGTCTGTCAAAGAAAAATCTACACTGTGAACTGCCTCCTTTCTCTTTAGCCATTAGTCTTTCCAGTTGGCAAAAAAAAAAAAGATCATGTTACTCACCTCTGTTTTGAGAGAGTACAGCTGATTTCCTAAAATACTCTAGCAACAGAAAGAATTCAAGAACTTGGGAATGACTTGTAATAAGAATAAGAATTCATTATTCTCATATATGAATTTACAACGAGCTCAATTTAGGCAATCCTTTCTGAGACAGAACAATTTACATATTAGAATCACAGATACTCAGTGACCACAAATGAGCTCTACAGTTTATATATAAATTTAAAATTGTATACGGCATAGTTTCACATACACACACACCTGCATGCGCACACAAAAACACAGCCTAAACATAAGCCCTGTTGCTAAAATATACATGAGTTTCCAATGGAGAGTACCTTGTGCAGGAATGAGCTACATTCTGGGTGAAGGAGCGAAGCGGCGCTTTCGAAGTTTCACTGGTTCCAAGATGAAAGAAATAACCATATCCAGCAGCACACACCATGTTTCTCTGCAGGAAATAATGTGATTGTTAGAATTGTTATCCCTCACATTCTAAAATTCCTAAGGGAAAAGAAACTCTGGTTTCAAGGTAGTGTTTCTCTGCTCAATCTGTTCTTATCCACTTTCCCTATCCCATCATGGTACACTGAGACTTCCCAGCAATAGTTGAACTATTCGCCAATTTTAAATCGTGGGAATGGAAAGGACTGCTACTTATTCTCCCTTCTACAAGCAACAATCTAGCAGTGCAATTAACCCATTCTAGGTAGCCAGAATTATGTTCTAAACTAATACTTTTCATTAAAATTATATTTAAGTTGTCCTAGGAATTTCAGAGAAGATATATAGAGATATATGATATGATAGGCAGATAGACAGATAGAAGTTATAGGTGCTGTTCAATTGTGTCTAAATTCATGATCTCATTTAGAGTTTTCTTGGCAAAGGAAAAAGGGATTACACAACTCACCCAGGGTCACACAATTAGTAAGTCTCTGAGGCCAGATTTGATTTCAGCTTTTCCTTGACTCAAGGAACTGGTTATCCACTGTACCACCTAGCAGTCCCAGATAATAGTAGGTAGATAGGTATGTAGAGGATAAACATTTCTTTATGTTTTTAGGAGACCCAGACACAAGACAGAACAAAGATAAGCCAGGGGACATGAGCAAGTTTGCAAGATAGCCAAGGCAAGCTACCACTGAACCAGTGGATTTCTCTAATATTATACTTTATAAGGGAGGCAGTGATCTATGGATTAGTGCCCTGAGTCATCAATCTCAAAGCAGAAATGAGGTAGGACAAGATCTTATATATCTGGGACATATCTGGGAAGGCAAGTTCAGTAACACAACTCAGTAGAATTCACCATATTGCTGATTAAACCATTGCTTAAATTATAATCTCTATTTTCTCCCATTTACATGCAACTAGTTACATTTCTTAATCTTTCCATTGTACAGAACATTATCTCTCTGTGTTCCATCTTATCTAGTTGCCTCTTCACTTCATTCCATTAGGGTTATTTTTACCATTTTTCTACTATATCTAAGTCACTTAGGTCTCTAACTGTGCACTTTACCTAATCAGGTAACCCCAGAATTATTAGAGTTGGCAGGAATTTTAGACATTATTAGACTAACACCACAACTCCTTAGAAATGAAGGTCCAGAGCAGGATAGAACTTGCTCAAAGTCATACAGTCAGGTAGTGGCAGGGAAAATAAATAAATTCAGGACTCCTAGATGTTGTAGAATGCTGGGCCTGGAATTGGGAAAACATGAGTTCAAATCCTCTCTCAAATATGTGACTGTAGGCAAGTTACTAAAACTTTGTCTGTCTCAGTTTCTTCAACTGTAAAATTGAGATATTAATTGAATCTATCTCTAAGGATTGTTGTAAGGACAAAAAGAGCTATTGGAATATATGGATCAATCTGTCTCATAATAGATGCTTAATAAAGGTATGTTCTCCTCCTTTCCCAGGGTTCCCCTTTTTCCCTGTTCAGGGTTCTTTCAGCTATGTCAAATTCTCTGCCATATAGTTCAACCTCTGTAAAAATTATACATTGCCATTCTAGAGGTCTTCTGGTCAAGATGGCGTCTTAGAGAAAGCTAAAGTTCAGATCTCCAGAAACCCTTCTCTACCCATCTCAAACTATATGCTACTAGGGCGCCAAAATTCAAAACGATCAACAGCATAGACCCTGGGAATCCTCCTCCTGGACCTGGACCTGGATCAAAAGGTATGGCCCCCCTCAAAAGCCAGAACCCTAGATCACTCGAACCTAAGGGGTAGGAGCGCCGAGTCCAAGGCTACAGAGGGAAACTTAGACCCAAGATTGTAACCCCCTGGTCGGATCCTTCCATCTGAGTTCCAGTGAAAGTCAATGCCCTCCGAGCTCCAGGAAGCCGCGGCCCCTCCCCCCTCAGAGAGCAGGGTCCTCTGAAACAACAGTAACCCTCAGGGCCGACAAGACATCCTCACGGCCAGCTATTCTGAAGGCAACTTCCAGAAAGCAACCCGACCCAGTCGAGAGGGCACCCAAACAGCAGGGAAACAGAGAGAGCCGGGGGAGAGTGTAACCCCCTGGCCGGATCCTTCCATTCCAGTTCCAGTGAAAGTCACTGCCTTAAGGCATACTCAGTTCAAACCAGGGAAAGCTCATAGAATGGACAATCTGCCCAGGACTAAAACCTCTGAACACCAGAGATAAGAAAAGCTAATCCTCCCCATTCAGAGATGGCAAACTCCACAGAAGCACAGAAGCCCCAAAATCCCAAGAAAAATAAGAAGAAAGGGGCAACTTTGGACACATTCTATGGAGCCAAAATACAAAATACAGAGGAGATAGAAGACTATACACAAGAAAATGCTCCGAAACGTTCCAAAGGAAATGGAAACTCTCCACAAACCCATGAAGAATTTGAATCAGAAATGACCAAAAATATGGAAGCCTTCTGGGAGGAAAAGTTGGAAATAATGCAAAAGAAATTCACACATCTACAAAACTGGTGTGACCAAACTGAAAAGGAAAACCAGGCTTTAAAGGTCAGAATCAGGCAACTGGAAGACAATGATTGTGTAAAAGAGCAAGAATTAATAAAGCAAAGCCAAAATACCAAGAAATTAGAAGAGAACATAAAATATCTCACTGACAAGGTGACAGATCTGGAAAATAGAGGGAGAAGAGATAATTTAAGAATAACTGGACTTCCAGAAAAGCCAGAAATAAACACCAAACTCGACATCGTGATACAAGATATAATCAAAGAAAATTGCCCAGAGATTCTAGTACAAGGGGGTAATACAGCCACTGACAGAGCTCACAGAACACCTTCTACACTAAACCCCCAAAAGACAACTCCCAGGAATGTAATTGCCAAATTCCAAAGCTCTCAAACAAAAGAAAAAATCCTACAGGAAGCCAGAAAAAAGACAATTTAGATATAAAGGAATGCCAATCAGGGTCACACAAGACCTTACAATTTCTACTCTGAATGATCGTAAGGCATGGAACATGATCTTCAGAAAGGCAAGAGAGCTGGGTCTTCAAGCAAGAATCAGCTACCCAGCAAAACTGACTATATACGTCCAAGGGAAAGTATGGGCATTCAACAAAATAGAAGATTTCCAAGTTTTTGCAAAGAAAAGACCAGAGCTCTGTGGAAAGTTTGATACCAAAAAACAAAGAGTAAGGAATACCTGAAAAGGTAAATATTAAGGAAAGAGGAAAGGAGAAAATGTTATCTTTTTCTTTTATTCAAACTCTCTTCTATAAGGACTACATTTATATCAATCTATGTATACTAACATGTGGGGAAAATGTAATGTATAAATAGGGGTAAAGAAAGACCAAACAGAATAATCTTTCTCACACAAAGACTCACATGGGAAGGGGAGGGGAAGAAATCTCCTATAAGAAGGAGAGGAAGAGAGGGTTTTTTACTTAAACCTTAATCTCAGGGAAATCAACTCTGAGAGGGAAAAACATCCAGATCCATTGGGATCTTGAATTCTATCTCACCCAACAAGGATAGGGAGAAGGGAAAACCAAGGGGGGGAGGGGGAGAGGGAAAACAAAAAGGGAAGGAAAGAGAGGTGGGAGGGGGAGGGAACAAAAAGGTAGGGACTAAAAAGGGAAACATCAAGGGAGGGGACAAGGGGGACTGATTCAAAGTAAATCACTGGACTAAAAGGTAGAGCCAAAGAAGAAAAGGTTAGAATTAGGGAAATATATCAACATGCCAGGGAGTCCACAAATGACAATCATAACTTTAAAAGTGAATGGGATGAACTCACCCATAAAACGTAGACAAATAGCAGAATGGATTAGAATCCAAAACCCTACCATATGTTGTCTTCAAGAAACACACATGAGGCGGGTTGACACCCACAAGGTCAGAATTAAAGGATGGAGTAAGACCTTCTGGGCCTCAACTGACAGAAAGAAGGCAGGAGTGGTAATCATGATATCTGATAAAGCCAAAGCAAAAATAGACCTGATCAAAAGGGACAGGGAAGGTAATTATATTTTGTTAAAAGGGACTCTAGACAATGAGGAAATATCATTAATCAACATGTATGCACCAAATAATATAGCACCCAAATTTCTAATGGAGAAACTAGGAGAATTGAAGGAAGAAAAAGACAGTAAAACCATATTAGTGGGACACTTGAAACAACCATTATCAAATTTAGATAAATCAAATCAAAAAATAAATAAGAAAGAGGTAAAAGAAGTGAATGAAATCTTAGAAAAATTAGAATTAATAGACATATGGAGAAAAATAAATAGGGATAAAAAGGAATACACCTTCTTCTCAGCACCACATGGTACATTCACAAAAATTGACCATACATTAGGTCACAGAAACATAGCACACAAATGCAGAAAAGCAGAAATAATGAATGCAGCCTTCTCAGATCACAAGGCAATAAAAATAATGATTAGTAATGGTACATGGAAAACCAAATCAAAAACTAATTGGAAATTAAACAATATGATACTCCAAAATCATTTAGTTAAAGAAGAAATCATAGAAACAATTAATAATTTCGAGGAAAATGACAATGGTGAGACATCCTTTCAAACCTTTTGGGATGCAGCCAAAGCGGTAATCAGAGGTAAATTCATATCCCTGAATGCTTATATTAACAAACTAGGGAGAGCAGAGATCAATCAATTGCAAATGCAAATGAAAAAACTCAAAAGCGTTCAAATTAAAAACCCCCAGCAGAAAACCAAACTAGAAATCCTAAAAATTAAGGGAGAAATTAATAAAATCGAAAGTGATAGAACTATTGATTTAATAAATAAGACAAGAAGCTGGTACTTTGAAAAAGCAAACAAAATAGACAAAGTACTGGTCAATCTAATTTAAAAAAGGAAGGAAGAAAAGCAAATTAACAGCATCAAAGATGAAAATGGGGACAGCACCTCTGAGGAAGAGGAAATTAAGGCAATCATTAAAAATTACTTTGCCCAATTATATGGCAATAAATACACCAATTTAGGTGATATGGATGAATATATACAAAAATACAAAGTGCCTAGACTAACAGAAGAAGAAATAGAATTCTTAAATAATCCCATATCAGAAAATGAAATCCAACAAGCCATCAAAGAACTTCCTAAGAAAAAATCCCCAGGGCCTGATGGATTCACCAGTGAATTCTATCAAACATTCAGAGAACAGTTAATCCCAATACTATACAAACTATTTGACATAATAAGCAAAGAGGGAGTTCTACCAAACTCCTTTTACGACACAAACATGGTACTGATTCCAAAACCAGGCAGATCAAAAACAGAGAAAGAAAACTATAGACCAATCTCCCTAATGAATATAGATGCAAAAATCTTAAATAGGATACTAGCAAAAAGACTCCAGCAAGTGATCAGAAGGATCATCCACCATGATCAAGTAGGATTTATACCAGGGATGCAGGGCTGGTTCAATATTTGGAAAACTATCCACATAATTGACCACATCAATAAGCAAACCAACAAGAACCACATGATTATCTCAATAGATGCAGAAAAGGCATTTGATAAAATACAACACCCATTCCTATTAAAAACACTAGAAAGCATAGGAATAGAAGGGTCATTCCTAAAAATAATAAACAGTATATATCTAAAACCATCAGCTAATATCATCTGCAATGGGGATAAACTAGAAGCATTCCCAATAAGATCAGGAGTGAAACAAGGATGCCCATTATCACCTCTACTATTTGACATTGTACTAGAAACACTAGCAGTAGCAATTAGAGAAGAAAAAGAAATTGAAGGCATCAAAATAGGCAAGGAGGAGACCAAGTTATCACTCTTTGCAGATGACATGATGGTCTACTTAAAGAATCCTAGAGATTCAACCAAAAAGCTAATTGAAATAATCAACAACTTTAGCAAAGTTGCAGGATACAAAATAAACCCACATAAATCATCAGCTTTTCTATATATCTCCAACACAGCTCAGCAGCAATAACTAGAAAGAGAAATCCCATTCAAAATCACCTTAGACAAAATAAAATACCTACGAATCTACCTCCTGAGACAAACACAGGAACTATATGAACACAACTACAAAACTCTCTCCACACAACTAAAACTAGACTTGAGCAATTGGAAAAACATTAACTGCTCAGGGATAGGACGAACCAATATAATAAAAATGACCATCCTACCCAAACTTATTTATCTATTTAGTGTCATACCCATTAAACTAACGAAATACTTCTTCACTGATTTAGAAAAAACCATAACAAAATTCATTTGGAAGAACAAAAGATCAAGGATATCCAGGGAAATAATGAAAAAAAAAACACATATGATGGGGGCCTTGCAGTCCCTGACCTTAAACTATATTACAAAGCAGCAGTCATCAAAACAATTTGGTACCTACCCTTTGATCCAGCCATAGCACTGCTGGGTCTGTACCCCAAAGAGATAATGGACAAAAAGACTTGTACAAAAATATTCATAGCTGCGCTCTTTGTGGTGGCCAAAAATTGGAAAACGAGGGGATGCCCGTCATTTGGGGAATGGCTGAGATAATTGTGGTATATGTTGGTGATGGAATACTATTGTGCTAAAAGGAATAATAAAGTGGAGGAGTTCCATGGAGACTGGAACAACCTCCAGGAAGTGATGCAGAGCGAGAGGAGCAGAACCAGGAGAACATTGTACACAGAGACTAATACACTGTGGTATAATCGAATGTAATGGACTTCTCCATAAATGGTGGTGTAATGTCCCTGAACAATTTGCAGGGATCTAGGAGAAAAAAACACCATTCATAAGCAGAGGATAAACTGTGGGAGTAGAAACACTGAGGAAAAGCACATGCCTGAATACAGCAGTTGAGGGGACATGACAGAGGAGAGACTCTAAATGAACTCTCTAATGCAAATACTATCAACAAAGCAATGGGTTCAAATCAAGAAAACATCTAATGCCCAGTGGACTTACGCGTCGGCTATGGGGGTTGGGGGGAAGGAAAAGAAAATGATCTATGTCTTTAACGAATAATGCTTGGAAATGATCAAATAAAATATTAAAAAAAATTATACATTGTCATTCTAAACAAGTAAATATTAATTTGAATCATCAAATCCATTCACTTACTGTTGGTGGTGGAAGCCAGGGCAAGCCACAAGCCTACAAATACCTTGGATGCTATGTTGCCTTGAGCAACATGTTGATTCAGTGAGGCTTAGGATCCCTCTCCCCTCTAGTCCCCTCACAATGAGGATGAAAGGTCATCCTCATTAAGGGATTAAAAACATGATTAAAACACAAAAACAATATGCACAATGGCTATAGTAACACAAATGGAAAGAACTAAAAGAAAAAAAAAACCTTAATCCTTTATTTATTATGATCTAGCTCAGCCTGAAACATGAAAGAGAGACAAAAAATGCTTTTCCCTAACTTTTTTGAAGACACAGTAGACTATGGATTTGGAACATTACATAAACTGCTGGATTTGTCAGTGAGTTGGAGAATTTTACTGAGCCGATGTATTCTCTCTCCTTTATTCTTATTATTATAAGGCATATCAATATATTTTTAAATAGCATGATTGAATAAAAAAAGTAGAAGTGATAACTATAGAGGAATCTAATGACTCAGTGGCTGGAGCACTGGATGTGGAATAAGAAAGATCTGTGTTTGAATCTTCAGACATTAACTGTATGACCCTGGGTAGATCATTTAACCTGTTTGCCTCAGTTTCCTCAATTATAAGACAAGGAAAATAATACTACTTATCTCACAAGATTGATGTGAGAATTGAATGAGATATTTGAAAATTTTTTAAAAGAAAAAAAGTTATTGTTCTTCATCCATTTTAGTCATGTCTGACTCTTCATGACTCCATCTAGGATTTTCTTGACAAAGATCCTGGAGTGGTTTGCAATTTCCTTCTTCAGCTTACAGATGAGGAAAATGAGTCAAACAAGGTAAAGTGACTAGCCCAGGAACGCACAGCTAATAAATATCTGAGGCCAGATTTGAACTAAAAAAGATGTTTTCCTGACTCCAGACCTAGCACTCTATTCATTCACTGTACCACCTACCTGCCCTATAGTAAATGTTATATGAATGTTTATTCTCTCCATCTCCATAATAGTGCCTTTGAGGATAACTTTGGAGAAATCAATTAGTGCTTTAGACACTCAAACTCTCCCCCTCAAACCCTTCCATCTTACTATGAACTAAATCAGTCCACATAATTCTTCATTGTTTCAGAGAACCTTTCTTTAGAGTACAAGGGAGGAAAGTTTCCGAATCTCACACTCTCAGTTCAGGAAAAAAATCAACATCTCAAAGTTGGTGGGCCACTTTTCAATCACCAGTTTGCAAATTTCTCTAAACATCAAACTTTGTATCAGGTAGCCTGAGTTGAAATTTCACCTCTGGCATTTACTAGTTATATGACTATAGAAAAGTCATTATACATTCAATTCCCTAGTTGGTGAAAGAGGGTATCATGCTTGACCCATCTTATAGGACTGTTAGGAGAAAACTCTTTGGAAACCTTAAAAACCTAAAGAAATGTAAGCTGCTATTATTCTTAATCTCATTACACCACAGAGATTCACAGGAAAGAGTCAGAGATTACATCCCTGGGAAGCACTAGTTAAGAAACCCCAATCATCATTATCTGAAGGTTATATGAGATGAGCAGATGTCCACAGTAGAGTTCTCTATAGTGGCTGATAAATGTTTAACAACTGGCTCTCCAACAAAAGACTTGTAAATTTAACCTACATTATTAAAATTTTCTTAAGTTCAAATGATCAATAAAACAATAAACCAAGACCTGATTTAAATTTGCTGATTTCTGAGGTGTAAATGCTCACATCAAAAATTTTACAATCAGCTCTGGCTCTAGCCAGATTTAGCATTGTGACAATTTCACAATTAAAGCTATTTCTAACACACTCCTACAGGCTACTACCCTGTTAAGCTCTGTGAAAGAGCACATCTGCATGAAACTTTAAAATCAAGGGTCCCTAGTGAATATTTTAAATCATAAGCATTTCTTCTGTCTACTACTAGACAAACATGAGATAGAAGTTAGAGGCTCCAGATTTATTTAATAACTCATTTCAATTGCATTCAATTCAATCTTTGGCACCTAATAATTAGCAAATAACAGTGGGCATAGTTATGAGGATATAAAGACCAAAAATGAGGCAATCCCTACCCTCAGGGAGCTTAGGTTTTACTGGGGCAAAATAATGAATGTAGATAAGTAAATTCAAAATATAATTTTTAAAATTAAATACAAATGAATTTAGTGGTAGAGAATACTTTGGGGCCTCAGAAAAGATCATTTATAGGAAGTTGTCCTTGGTTGGAGATATGATTCTAAGAAGAAAAGTAAGAAGCATAGATTATTAGACATATCCTGAACAAATGTACAGAGGCAAAGGATAGGATATTGCACATGGAGGAAAGGCAAGGAAGTCAATTTAGTTATAACAAACTATGTTAGGGGAACTAATGCAACCTAAATCTGGACCAATAGGTGGAAGCAAGATATTGAAGGGTTTTCAAAGCCAGAGAAGTTTTTATTTCATCCAAGAGGCAAAAGGAAATCCTCGGAACTTCTTGAGTGAACAAATGAAATGCTGATTTGTGTATTCTAGAGGCTGTATTCAAAAGAGAAGAGGCCAAAGACAGAAAGAACAATTAGGAGGCCACTGTGCTAATCCAAGCAAGAGGTGATGAAGGTGATAAAAGCTTGAAACAGTGTAACAGTTGAATTATGATAATTTCATTTGGACCAACCTGCTTAAATACAGTAGGACCTTGTTTTATGTGACCAATACATACCAAGAAACTTTACATAAGTTGAAAATCATGTATGATAGTGAACCTCCTTATTTAATAAGTATTTCTTATATGGACATACCTAAGAACTTTACAGCTTCTTAAGTTCATCAGACCAATGTACTTTGGGGCCATTTTTTTTCATTTTTTATAGTCATGCAAAACACACTTCTATATTTGTCATTGTTATAAGAGCACACTTATACATAATCAAAACCCCCAAATAAAATCAAAGATGCTCAGATGTAAAGACAACTCCCGAAAGTTCTTTCTCTGCAAGCAGATAGCATTGTCTGAGATCATTGCACTTCTAAGAGAAGCTAAGTTTTCACAGATATTCATCATCCAATATTGCTATTATTGAGTACAATATTCTCTCAGTTCTTCTTGTTTCATTCTGCATCGATTCTGGCAGATTTTTCCAGCTTTTTTCTGAAATTGCTTATTTCTAAATTATATTCCATTACCAACATATATCACATTTTTTTCATCCATGTCTCAATTGATGGTCATCTTAAGGCCATTATAAATAACTAAACAGCATTAATGAAATGAAGAGAAGCACCAGTTGGATGCAGAAATGACTTGACACAAGCAAGAATTCTGGACAAAGACCGATGCAGGAATTAATGTTTGGTTCTAAGCTCCCTGAGGGCAGGGATTGTTTCATACCAATGCTTATCAGAGTGAGAATGAGTGAAGCTGAATGAACTGCAGGGAGACTTGACACAACTTGGACAAATGGCATGGATTAAAATTTCATATTTTAATTGTGCATAATTAAATTTTCTTATTTTACATTTTTTCTGCCTTTATTTTTTCAATTGTCAATCACACATACCTCAATCACTTGTGTTAAGTTACTTCTTATTATAATTGAATGGAGATCGTGATCTCCTTTCCCAGATAAAGAAAGTCATAATTTGTATGATTTTATAACAAAATTATTATGGAAGCAAAAGAAACAATTGATGCAGATTCATGCACAGCATCTATCTCCACCATCACTACTCCCAATTCCCATGCCAATCAACACTGGTATTGATTAATCATCTTGTGATAATATAAAACTCTCCAAAATGCTGACCTTCTTCCCAGATGGGCAAAGTTATCACCACTTGACTTAGGCCCTCCATTACCTAATGAGGCTCCCTGTTTCAGAAAAAATGGCCCTTGAAGATTTGAGCCCCAGTCCTTACCAGACTGTTTCCTTCTCAATTCCAATTGTGTATGCTTAGGCTGATTCATGAGGAAAAACCACATATTTATGCAGGCAGCTGGTGGCTTGAGGGGAAAGGTTTAAGGCAAGCAGGGAATTTTGTGTGGAAATCAATTCTTTTCGGAAGTCAATGTATTATGGACGTTCATGCAAGAAAAATTCCAGAGAGAAATTAGCTGCCCATGTATGGCAGATACCTTAAGGTAACACATCTATAGTCATTGGAATAATGTTAGTTAACCCTTCAGGCACCACTTAAATATACATTACCAACTGAGTGGATATAATTAGATACATAGTGTTGGCCCTTTAAGTATATATTTCCTTGAAGAATTGATTCAGGAGACCCAAATAAATTCTAGTGAAATGTAACTGGGAATTTTCAAATCACTCTTCTGTAAGGGCTTTCTGAGTAGTAAACCAAGCAAGAAGCTACTCATAAGAAATCCAGAAAATTAACTAATCTGCTTACCTATATTTAAAAGTAGAAGGGAAGGGTGAAGAACTTAAGACCTTTGGAGGTGAACATATTTGTCCTGAAATGATGAGATAAATCTGATTCATTCTATCAGTCCTGGAATGTTGTGACCATAAGAAAAAAGGTCTAGAGAGCATATTGAAATAGGTTGAATATATACCAAATCAGGGAAGAAAGATCAGAGGTTAAACTAATGCTCTAATTCTGGAACAAAGAGCATTTGCCCCTCTTCTGAAACCACATATGTGGTTAACATTATGAAGTAGTTTAAAACTGGAACCAGGAAGATATTAAGAACTCTGCTTCCCCCAGACAAAACCACCCAAAGGACTAGTTTCTTCCCTAAAAGAAACAGCCTTGAACATGCTTCATCTGCAGCACTGCTGGTAAGTAATGGGGTGGGCTGGAAAGGAGGACATTTTGTAAACTGTGAAAAAAGCAATTTCACAACTGAAATGCCCGAGCAACATGAAGAGCTAGAAGGTGAGTTAACTGTAAAGGTGACCGAAAGCGGGGAAAATTTATATACACTGTGACCAAGTGTTTGGTCATAGGATCTGGGCCATGGCAATTCTAGGATAATGAGCAATGAAAAAGTCACTGCAGAGACTATTGGGTACCTACTCTCTCTTAATGCTTGCCTGCTCCTATAGGTGGGCATGTTCAAGGTCAGGGTGGTGTTTGCTGGCTAACAGGGTAGCTAGGTGGTACAAGGGAAAGAGTGAAAGACATAAGTTCATAGCCAGACAGATACAGATTGCTCTTTCAATTCTAGGCAAGTCACTTGGCTTCAGTTGGTCTCAGTTTTTTCACCTGTAAAATGGGGATAGTGATAGCACCTATCTCCTTAAGTTGTTGTGAGGACCAAATAAGATAATATATGCAAAGCAATGATTATATATTTCATATCTCTGTTATTTATAAATATATAGTATATATGTATGTATGTATATGGAGATATTATGTATATATAAATATATATATACCATCATACCTGCTCACCCATCCATAGACATTGTAACCAAAATATATCTCACTTTCTACTTATGTCTAATACTTGATAAGCATGTATCTATATCATCTATAATTATGTGTCATTCATATTTATGGCTACATCTGTATCATCTATGCTAATAGATCTTTATGTATTCCTTATAACTTTTACCTTCAGTCTTAGAGTCAGTACTGTAAATTGATTTCAAGGCAGGAGAGTGCTAAGAGATAGGTAATGGGGGTTAAGTGACTTGCCCAGGATCACACAGGTAGGAAGAGTCTAAGGAGATATTTAAACCCAAGACCTGAAGCTCCCAAACCACTGAGCCACCTAATTACCTCTTTATAATTTGTGTATATACATGAATAAAGCATTGGTCCTAGAGTCAGGAAGACCTGAATTCAAATCCAGAGTCAGATACTCATTAGCTGTACTCTGGGCAAATCACTTAACTTCTATCTGCTTCAGTTTCCTCAACTATAAAATGGGGGTAATAATGGTGCCTACCTCACAATGTTGTTATGAGGATCAAATGAGATATTTGCTAAAAACTTAGCATGGTACTAGCACATAGTAGGTGCTTCATTAGTACTTGTTCCATTCCTTCTATGTTTACATTTATAATCTATATCTATGCACATACACATTTGTTTCTCAGACATATCCTCTTTTGGTTTCATGGAAATCTGTCTGTTTAACAAAGATGAATCTATCTGATGTTTTCTTGCTTTAAAAATATAATCATCCTTTGTTTTTTTACATCATCTGCAAGTTCCTATATATCCCTTTTCTTCCCTTTCATAAAGAAACATCCTTTACAATATTTTTTAAAGTTCACTAAAATTAAGCAATACCTTAACAAAGTCTGGAATTATATGTATTCTTACATATCTTCCTTCAAGGCGATCTTAGCCAATATAATTTTACAACATTCAACCCATACATCAGTCCCTAGGAAAAATTTCTATACTTTTTATGCCAAACCGAGCCTAACAAGTAGAAAACAACAAATGTCATTAACCACTCTTCACTAAAATGCCCTGAAACACTCTTCTTTTATAGTCATAAAATTTCTACTCTTTTTTCTAAGAGCATTGAATTTGAAATGAAAGGATCTGGGTTCAAATCATGTCACTGTTATTAACTTTCTATGTGACCTTAGCCAGAGTCATCCTATTTGCAGGGACATCACCTCACTTTTTTTCTGGGAACACTTTTACTTTCATGACACAGTAAATACAAGAAGTAGCTTGAAATTTAGGGATATGAAAAAGGAAAGAAGGACCTGGGGATGAGCATCATTTATGGAAAGTAAGAAAGGAGAGCAGGATCCTTGTAACCTAAGTTTATGCTTATGGCCTGTGGCAAATGGTAGGACCCAGCAGGCAGGTGGCCCAGGGAATATAGCTCAGGGTCTGAGGCATGAGGAATTAGCTGGGCAGAAGCCTATTCTCTTCTAGGGGGTGGCTGGCAGGCAGCCCTGAGACACAAGTGTACAGAACACAGCCAGAGTCTCAAGTCCACATTGTAGTTCAAATGTACTCCCCAGAGGGCCCAGGCTGCAAGCAGGCAACTCATCTCCATCAGCTCTGGGACACCCATGGATAGAACACATTGAGGATGAGTGCCCCCAGGGCAACCATGGTACCCAGGACAAAGTAGCAGAGACAGTCCTTATCTTCTGTCTCATCAGAGGCCTGGGGAGGGGTGTGGAGGCTGGCCCAGGCATCCTGAGGCCTCTGGTCCCAGTTCTTCTTCTGCTTCCAGCTCCAGCCAGATCTGGGTTTAAATAGATAGATTAGGAGACCTTTCCAGATCTAGATTATCTAATATCATGTGTGTATGTGTGTGCATATATGTGCATTTATGCATGCATTGAGCAGACTATATGCTAAGGAAGAGAAACAAAACATTCATGAATTCAAGGAAGTTACAATTTACTGCTTGAATTTCTCTTCTAACTCTAATTGAGTTGTGGTGTTTCAAGACTTTATTGTGACTTATTCAGTTAAATCCATCTTTATGACTCTATTTGGGAATTTTTTGCAAGATGCTGAAGTGGTTTTCCTTTCCCTTGCCTTCCTTCCTACAGATAATGAAACTTAATCAAGCAGGGTTAAGTGACTTGCCCAGGCTCACATCAAGTGACTGAGCCTAAATCTGAACTCAGTTCTTCCTGACTCCAAACTGGACACTCTTTCTACTGTACCACCTATCTGGCAAATGCTTCAAGACTTAAATGTTCTTAAGGGCATTCTGCTGTAAGTTTCTCTGAAATTCTGTAATATTTAATATAGCATTAGGAATATAGGAACACATATTTGTTGCCTAAACAATGAATATCCTATGATTTCAGTTTCCTTCTCTGTAAAATGGAGATAATAAGAATAATATAATAATAATAAATGATAATACTTTTATTTCTTACCACACAAATCTATTTTAAGGAAAGTACTTTGTAAAGCTTAATAATCTACATAAATACAACAGGACCTCATTTTACACAAACTCAACATACATGAATACAGTTATCTGTAACTGGCAAAAAAATTAAGGCAGGAAAATATATAAAATAAAAAAATGTTTAATATGCATTCAATCAGCACCATTTGTTCTCACTCTGAGAAACATTAATGTGAATCATTACATTGTTTGCACCAAACCAAAATAGTTTCCACATCAGTCTTTGTGGAGTTTCTACTTCAAACAAACCATATGCATGTCAGAGCAGTGCTTCTCTTTATTTCATTCACACTATCTAATGGACCCAAGTTACAAGAGTAGTGATTTTGGTAGCTCTGACAAGCCTAAAAAATAATAAAGTACTTAGGTAGGTTTGTATAAGAAATATGAACAAAATGATGGGGGTCACTATAATGCATAATTTTCAACTTCAGTAACAAGTCAGAATATAATGGTTATATAAAATGAGGTCCTTCTCTATTAGTGACCGTGACTGAAGTCAACTGAGAAACAAAGCAGCCTTAATGTCAATGGATGGAAATCAACAGCTGTAGACATAGAATACTTAGATGAAGTAAATGAACCAGGTTAGGTACCCTATCTAGAAGGAAAATATCAGGCAACCTTGATCAGTCATACAGGCTATAATTATTAATAAAGAAAAGAACACATGGCAATAAATACAAAAATAAAGTTCATAGTTTTGTCCAGAGAAATCCCAACAGTAAGGATGACATCAGTAGAAATTAAGGAAAATAGTAGCAGGATATCTGTATTATAGTTACTGTTACTAATCTGCAATGTGACCTGACCAAGTCTCTTAACCTCTCTATGTCAATATTATGTTCTATAAAATGCAGATGATATCAACTGCTTTAGCATACTCATAGGATTATACTAACAATTAACTGATGGGATATTTGTGAAATAATTTGAAAAACACAAAATCATACATATATGTATTAAAGAGCTGAAAAAAATAGCTATCTGACTCTGATCTTTCAAAAACTTTATTTTAAAGAAAAAACTGGAGTTTGCCTAGCCTGCAATTGACTAACCCACACTAAACCTTGAATCTTGTCAGAGACAAAGCTCCCTCCTTGGTGAGGGATTGGTCCCTATATAGACCAATCCTGTGCTCAGAAGTAGGGGTGTGTGTGGTCCCTCCTTAGCACAGGATTAGTCCAATTTAATATCAAACCTATGCCAGAAGTAGATAGCACAAGATTGGTCCATTCAAGACCAATCCTACACCAGGAAGTAGGGGGGCAGGACCCCTGGGGCACACTGGGGGATGCAGTTCCCTAGTTCACAATATTTTAAAACCCACAGTATACTATATATATATATTTATATATATATATATATATATATATGCCTAAAATGGCCACATATCCCCCCAAAATATAAAAAGTCAATCTTCCCTTACATTCTAGGCCAGAAAACTATCCAAGTCTCTCTCCTTTTGATCCCAAAGTTTTTCACTATTTACTTTTGTCTTATCTAATGAAATCTGGCTTCTACTACTATCATTCCATAGAAATTACTCTCCTATGCATCACCTAATACTTCCTAGGTTTTGTCTTACTTGTTGACCTCACTAAAGTATTTTACAATCAGTCATACCATTCTTTTTTAGACTTCATTCTATATCAAGAAATCCATCAATTAAACAGTTATTTATTTAGAACCTGCTATCAACTAGGCACTTTTCTATGTATAAATAATACAAAGACAATGACAAAACAGCCGCTGACCACACAGATTACATTCTCTTGGAAGAATCAATATGTAATCTTGTAAGTAGTGTATGCAAATAAATCCAAGTAAATACAAGTACTTGTTTCATTTTCTTTCCCTTTCCTTTCTTTGGAGATAGAATAATACTGGGAACTGAAGACATCAAGAAATACCTGAAGAAGAAACTATCATTTGAGCTGAGTTTTGAAGGAAATAAGGGATTGTGAGAGTAGAGATGAGTCATGAGTACATTCCAGGAATAGGAGCCAAACTAGAGCATGGTCTAGGGAACTGGAAATAAAGTGCATTGGGTGAAAAACAGTGAGAAGGATAGTTTGTTTGGACCATAGAGTGCATGAGGAAAAATACTGCATGATAAAATACTTGCAACTGTAGGTTGCTTCCACATTTTAAGGGGATTAAAATCCCCATCAATTGAGTCTGTGTTTGATGCTGAAGGCAATAAAATGGTTAGGGAAATAGGGAAAGGATATGGTGAAATCTGTGCCATAGGAATCTCACTTTGGAAGCTGAGTTGTGAAAAAGATGGGTTGAATAATTGAAAGGCAAAAATCAGAAATCCAAATAGGAGACTGTTAGAATAGTCGAGAAAAGACCTGATAAGGGTTTAAATTATGATTGTGACCATGCAAATAGAGAAACAGCTCCTGACCAAATAGATTACATTCTTTTGGACAGAAACAAGAACTATTATACTGGTAGGATCAATGAAAATGAGCAACTCGTGTTGACTAGACAACTTTTCATCCAATTAGCTCTCATCAATTGTGGTTCATTAGTTAGCCCTGTCTCAGGCTTCCGCCTTTCCTTTCCTTGTGAGCCAATATATGGCGTCCTTCCACTCAACACAGATGATCAAATGTTACCCAAGGCACCCAGTGCTTGGCATAGATATGGTCCTTCCTAGAAACAGGAAGATGTGCTAGACAGATCACCTTTAGGGTTTTTATTCCTATGATTCTATGACATCATTCAACATGTCCAGGATTCTCTAGCCATATGGCTCACCAAAGCAACCTGAAATGGAATTGGACCCAAACTGAGCCAAAATAAAAACACATCATGCTTTCTATGTATTACAAGCTCAGTGCAGTCCCAATATTTCGAGGTCCATGAGTTTCAGCCTCCTAGAATCCTTGCAGTTCTGCCTGCTTTCCTCACAAACATATTAGATGCCCCTATTAGGTACCTAAAATGGTGTCTAAGTGCTGTACTTGGAATAAACATAATTAAGAGTCTGAAGGAGAGTTAAAGAGATAACCACAACTTTTATTAAGGGTTATTCAACTGAAGGTAATTGAAAACACGTTCAGAGCAGAGAGGAAAACAAGAAGCTCATTCTCTCTGCTCCTCAAAAACTTCACTAGCTTTGTACCAATGGTCACAATAGCATCTCAGGGAAGGATTCTGAATCTTTTTAATTTAACCCTTTCGTGGAAAGGCCATGTGCTTCAGTTATAGAAAGGGGTTTATATTAAACCAGCAAGTGAGTTAAGAGCAGCTATAATCTTGGGGTAGAAGACTTGAAGTCAAATTTATTAAAAGAAATTGTTTGTGAGTAAATGGAAGAAAAAAGCCCTTGCATTTGCCTCTGTCTTCCATCTTCCTTCCTTAGCCAAAAGGGGACCTTTTAATCTCCAAAAAAATCTGTAAGTTTTGGAAATTCTATTGGCATCCTAGCAGGTTACCAGGAAAAGTTCATTATGACAGTGACTGTACTGGGAGCCAAGGATAAACTAGATACAAGGGTGGGGATCAGTTATGTTTTGTGTCAGCTACTATACCACCATAGCAAAGATACCTTACTAAAAACTATTTGTCTGGCAGATTAATTGGTATCAACTAATAGTCATTAAAGAAGGAACAGTGATAGGCAATTGTGATCTATGGAACTAAAAAATAATTTTGAAAAATCCTCAGTCTCTCAGGATTACTTCTAGAACCTTAAAGGGAAATTTCCATCTAAGCTTTGGGAACCAAATCTACTATTGTAAGTGGAAGTTAAGAAAATGGGCATAGGGAAGTAGTGGACACTGAAAAGTATTTTGGTGCAGGAAATCACAGAGATGGTAATGTCAGCCATGGGGAAATTGATTGACAATTAATTGGTTATACAACCCTAATGTACAACAAACTCAAATTCCATTCCTTCTCACAATTGCTATTATTCAATTGAATTTTCTCTCCAAATGAGTCACTTGGGAATTCATGCCTCCTCAGCTGCCATATTCCTCTTGACAGAGTTTATGGCCTCACCTCTACAACACTGATCGGATCTTGGATGTAGATTCCAGCTGGTGACAACACTTCAATATTAGAAAGTCCCTCGGTTCCAAAAACTCCAATTACCACATTGCTTCTTACTATATTTCCTTGTCTTGACCAATCTACATTAAAAAAAAGAAATCCAAAGGAGAATCATCAGAATCATAATAACCTTTACTGTTCAAATCTTCTTGATTCTACTATCAATTGATAGTATGTTTCCAAGAGTACATGGAATATGCATATGTTTGTGAGTAGATAGGTATGTGATATACATAGTACAGAAAACTCTACTGAGCATATTTAAGAATATTTAAGACATTATACATTATGCCATCGGCTTGCTCTATAAAATACATGACATCTTAAATTTATTATAATATATTTAAAATAAATTCATCTATTTACCAGTTTTTCTTCTGGGGACAGCCTTCCAAGGGAAATGTTTCATTTCCATGTGAGTCCCTGAGGAAAAAAATGCAGTGTTACCAGGACACATTTCATGCCACTAAGCAAAACAAGACATACCAACCATATTTCTTTTTTCAAACTTTTTTAAATTTAGGAATCACACAGGGAAACTGAGATTTCAGAGACCTAGGGACCATAAATACTGAAATTGGGAGGGACAAAGATAGAGAGACAAGACAGAAACAGAGGAACAAATAAAGCATCATTAATGTCTTCTGTTTCTAGTAAAAGACAAAAATGAACCAAGAAGGAGAAGAGAATGCCACCTCATGCTGATTGCTGTTACTCTTTCCATCAGATTTTGCAAATCTCGAATACAAATTCCTATAGTTTTTAAAAGTTACAACATAAGTGGACAGTGATATCTGGAATCTCAGTAATGCCTCATGGTATGCACATTTTGGGGGCAAAATGTGCATTTTTTTGAAAAAAAAGATTAATGATATGTTTTTATTTTCCAGATAGTTGATATAATTCATTTGGCACTGAACTTGGAGTCAGGAGTCCTAAATTCAAATGGAGCTTCAGATATTTACTAACTCAGTGATCCTGAGCAAGTCACTAAATCTCTTATTTCACCTGTACAATGTAAATAATAACATCACCAACCTCCCAGAGTTGTTGTGAGGATCAAACAATATAATAAGTAAAGAGCTTTATAAACCTATTCATTTCAAAAGTTTTAAAAACACACAATCAGGGAGTTAGGTTGCTGAGTGAATAAAGAGCCACATCTGGAGAGAGAAAGTCTTTGGTTCAAATCTGGCCTCAGATACTTTCCAGCTGTATGACCTTTAGCAAGTCACTTAATGCCAATTGCTTAGCCTTTGCCACTCTTCTGGCTTTATAATATTATATTAATTCTAAGACAAAAAAGAAAGGGATTTCCTAAGAGCACAGGAACATTACATTTAATTTTCTATAGAATAGTATATATTTAATACAAAATACTTCTAAATAAGACATGTAATTCAGAGATTTAAAGAAATGTACATATACTTAAGTCCTTTTCCCAACAATAAATTATTATTAATTTTAGTCTTCTCTTTCATAAAGAAACTTTAACTCTCAGATATCTTAGGTGGTCTGATAGCTTTCTAAGTTCAAATCCTCTGCAGATTTTCTTCAGCTATTCTTTCGTGCTCTAATCTTACCTGTGACTTTAACTTCTTTCTGCTAAAGTATGCCTTAGGCTGCTTTCCAGACTTTCTTCTCCATGTCCCTGCATTTTTTTTCACTTGTAGGGTTAGAGTCATTTAAAAAAGAATTAGATTTCATCTAGAACTACAGAATATCAGAGTTGGGAGGGATTAATTATTAAGTGATTTAACTCAATTTGTGCCTGAACACGAAAAGTTCATTAATGAACCAGAATTTATTGTCTCCACTCATGTACCAGGCACTTTGCTAAGTGCTGTGGATACAAGTTCAGAAAATGACATATCAGTCCCTAAAGATACTTGGCATTTGATCAAGTCCTTAACCTCCAAATGTCTCATTTTCCTCATCTATAAAATGAGGGTATTTACTATTTTACTGTATGCTAAGCAATGATTCAAACATAAGGAAAGAAAAAGACAGTCTACCTGATGGAAAAATCCAGAGGATGAAGATGGTTAGTCTAGGCTCTTCCTCAGTATGACAATTCCAGGAAGAACTCACAACAGAAGAAAGAAGCCATGAAGGAAAATGGGTTGGAAAGGAGAAGGTAACAGACATGGTGGTGAAATCCCAAAAATGATCACTTTAATTGAAAACCTCTCAAATCAAAGAAAGATCACCAAGAAATATCATCTTGGCAATCTGAAAGGATCATATAGTTGACCCTGAAAGAATCCTAGAAGTCATCTGGCCCAATGAAGAAAATGAGTCCAAACTTGGAGGTTGTGATTTTTCTAATGGGGCACTGTGTGGTACAGTCAGGTCTTGAATCCAATCCTTTGGCTATTTTTTTACATAATATCATTAGTATTTTTTCCTCTTCACTTCAAATTAAAAACTATTTTTGTTCAATTTCTACCCATTGTTGGTAGTTCTTCTTGGTGAAGCCAATCAGAATACATCAAGTTCAACTTCCAATAAAGACCTTGAAATATTTTAAAAGAATAATTTATTGGTCCCAAGTCCTGTTCTTTAAGCCTTCTCTTCTCAGGGTTAAATATCTCTAGTTCCTTCAATGTTACATGTACTCTTGCTTGACAAAGTAGAAAGCCAGAAATGAAGTCTGTGTCCTGGATGTGGTCTGAACAGAGCACAGTACAGCGGAGGCACCTATCCCCCACCTTCTTCACATCAGATTTTCATTAATAAAGTATAAGTAGCCACAAATTTTATTAACTGCCACATCATTCTTTTGATTTAGTTCAGCTTGTAGTCCACAAAAACTCCCAAGCCTTTTTCACAAGGACTGTCTGGATACATCAGTCATATATAGTTGACTATTCTTTTTAATAAAGTTATTTTAGCTAACAAGCATTTTTCTCTCCCTCATCCCCAAAACTAGAGAGAAAAAGGAAAGAAAAAGAACTTTTATTACAATTATGCAGAATCAGGCAAACCAAATTCCAACATTGACCCTGTAATATTGAAAAATTAATATTATGCCAGATATAATATGCTAAATGTAATATTTAGAAATTTTGGAAATATATTAGTTTAAAATTTTCTTTATTTAGTTCCCATCTCCTTCTCAATCAAGAGATGAATAGTAAACTATAATATATTTATATAATGGTATACTATTATGCCACTAAAGAATTTCAAAAGCTATCTGCAATTAGGAGAAGCCAGAAGCCTTTCCAATAAGATCAGGAGTGAACCAAGGATGCCCATTATCATCAATATTATTTAACATAGTATTAGAAATGCTAGCAATAGCAATGAGAAGAAAAAGAAATAGAAGGAGTTAGAATGGTCAAAGAGGTAATAAAATTATCTCTATTTGCTAATGGCATGATTACATATGTAAAAATCCCAGAACATCAACTAAAAAGTTAGTTGAAACTATATCTAACTTTAGCAAAGTAGCCTGATATAAAATAAATTCATTTAGATCATAAACATTTATTTATATTACTGATAAAGTCCTGCAAGAAGTGATAAAAAGATTTACTCCATTTAAAATAACCTCAGATAGAATAAAACACCTAAGAGTATACCTATCAAAACAAACCCAGGAACTACATGAATATAATTTTAAGGCACTTTATACACAAATAAAGTCATATTTAAATAAATGAAGAAATATTAATTGTTCATACATGGACAGAGCCAATATAGTTAAAATGACAATCCTACCTAAAGCAATCTACATATTCAATGTCATCCCAATTGAATTACCAAAAAAATATTTTATTGAGTTAGAAAAAATAATAACAAAATTTTAGAAGAGTAAAAGATCAAGAATATCAAAGGAATTAATAGGAAAAAAATGTGAAGGAAGGAGGTCTAGCAGTACCAGATTTTAAATTGTTTTATAAAGCACTAATTATCAAGACTATCTAGTAGTGACTCAGAAATAAAAAGGTAGAACAGTATAACAGGACAGACATACAATAAATAGCAGCAAAATATTATAGTAATGTGGTATTTGAGAAAACCAGAAAACCATAGAGCCAGGATTTGGGGATAACAAATCATTGTTTGGGAAAAATCACTGGGATAATTAGAAACAAATTTGCAGAAACTATATTAAAAGACCAATATCTTATACCATTCACTAAAATAAGATAAAAATACATACATGATCTAGACATAAAAGAAGATACCATAAGTAAATTAAAAGAATCAGGAGCCTGCTATCAGATTTATAGGTAGGTAGGAGAGGAATTTTATGAGTCAACAAGAGATGAAAAGCATTGTGAAAATGTAAAATGAATAATTTGAATATATTAAATAAAAAAGTTTTGTACGAATAAAATAAATGCTATCAAGATTAGAAAGAAGACAGAAAATGTGGGGGGAAATTTTAATAGACCCTCCGATAGAGGTCTCATATGTGTAATATATAGTTAACTTTGTCAAATTTATAATAATAAGAGCCATCTTCCAATTGATAAATGAGCAAAACAATATGAACAATAATATTCAGACAAAGAAATCAAAGTCAACTATAGGTATATGAATAGAGGCTTCAGATCCCTACTGATTGTAGAAATGAAAACCAAAGCACCTCTGAGTTGTCACCTCACATCTACCTGATTGGGTAAAGTAATAAAAGGGCAAAGTGACAAATGTTGGAGGAGATGTGGAAAAAAGAGGGTCATTAATAATGCACTGTTGGTGGAATTGTGAATTGATCCAACCATTTTGGGGAGCAATTTGGAATTATTCCCAGATTGTCATAAAACTGTATGTATCCTTAGACCCAGAAATATCATTACTAGGTCTATCTGTCAAGGAGTTTAAGGAAAGAGGAAAAGAATCCATTTGTTCCAAAACATTTATAGCAAATTTCTTTGTAGTAGCAAAGAATTGGAAATATGAGGAGAGGCTCATCAGTTAGGGAATGAATAACCAAATTGTTATATGTGATTGTGATGGAATATTACTGCACCATTAGAAACAAAGAGCAAACTGATTTTTTAAAACCTGCAAAGAACTATATGAGATAATTAACAGTGAAATGAATAGAATCAGGAGACCATTACATGCAGCTTTAGAACTAATATTAGAAGGACAAACTAAGGATGTTGCCTCCAGAAAGTGGATCAAAAGATAAAATATGAAAGACAATTTATATGAACATGTGGGGCTCCATAACAATATCCTATTTGATGTAGGGAGGGCAAGGAGGGGTTGGGACATTCATGGATGGGATCTATTATGTAGTTATGAAGAAAAGTAAATTAAACATATAGGAGATGTGTGATTTCATTTGTGTAATATCTTCTTTTTCTTTATTTATGGAAATGCTTGCTTTTTCTAGATTTGTAAACATTTAGAAGAATAAAAATAATAAGAGAAATATGAAAAGGAATGATTTTAGAGAAATTTGTGAAGATTTATGAAAATGTATGCAGAATGAAGTGGGCAGAACCTGTCATCTTTTTTTAACACAAATGCAGCACTTCTCACATATCTGTCTTAAATTGTATCTTACTGGATTCAACTCATTGTTTCAACCCATTGAATTTTGGATTTCATTTGTTTCATCCAATATCTTAACCACTGTGCCAAGATTTATGTCATCTGAAAATATGATAAGCATATCATTTGAGTAATAGTTCAAAATGCTTAATATAATAAGACTAAATATTTTATTATTATGCTTATTATCTTATTATATTGCATATTATACAATATAGTATTTGTTATTAAATGATCATACATTAATTACTATATAATTTATTAAATAATATTATACATAATATGTTTTGCCATTATATATTGTTATTATACATTATAGTAATATCATTAATAGAAAGAATATTATTGTACTCCACTAGTCATTCCAGAAGTTATGAAATCACTTAACTATATTTTCACCAATTCTAAATCTCTCTAGCTTTTTTACAAGACTATTCTATCATACAAGCCTGACAAATATTTTTCTGAAAACAAGGTACACAACTATGCCTTTGATTTTTCCCTTATCTGTCAATATGGGTTTTCAATAACTTGTGATTTCACAATAGAAGGTAAGCACCTCCACTGATGCAGATGAGAAAAAGGTCTTTTAAAGTTGCTGTAATTGAAGTTATCAGTCAAGGGTTAGGGCTTAGGGTTAGGGTTAGGGTTAGGGTTAGAAGTCATAGACTTCTTCAAATTTATCTAGAATGACCCTTTGAAAGTAAATATCAAGCTTTTCACTGAGCCTGTCCTTAAAACATTTCTTTAATGCTTAGTAGCATCTGTCAGACATTCCTGGGCACTACTGGGTTCTCACATCATTACATCTCAGGATATTAACATATTTCCAAGAGTCTCACAGATCTGACCAAAAATGAGGTTGAGGAGGTGCCATTGAAGCTCACAAAAGAACATCTACATGCTCTGTCCATGTTAAAACAAGCTATCCTAACAGCTCCAGACCTTGGCATTCCTAATTATAACAAAGATATTTATCTATATGTCCATGAGGCTAAGGGTATAGCTTCTGGAGTGCTATCCCAATATCTAGTATTGCGTTTAAGACCTATTGTATTTTGCAGTGCAACTTTGGACCCAGTGGCAAAAGGCTTGGTGCATTGTCTGTACAGCGTTGCCACTGCTGCCCTCATGGTTAAAAAAGCTAATGAATTAGTGCTGGGATGCAAGTTCCGTTTACTCTGCACACCAGCTAGAAAAATTGCTAAAATAACAGAGTAGGCATGCATTTACATCTGCAAGGCTATCCCAATATGAAATCATTTGCTGGCAAATGACAATCTAATTTTACATAGATGTGTACCATTGAATCCAGCCACATTAATCCCTGACCTACAATTGGGAGAAAAGCTACATGATTGCACACAGATGGTAGAAACAGAACATAAGATCAGAGAAGATCTGAAGGACACACCACTCAGTGATCCTGACCTTCAGATATATTTAGATGGTTCTTCATATGTTTCAAAGGCAAAAGAATCACGGGGGCTGCAGTTGTGACAGGGGACGGGACCTTCTGGAACGCATCATTACCAAGTCATGTCAGTGCTCAAGGAGCTGAGCTCTGAGCCCTCATAGAAGCACTGGTGCAGTCCAAAGGCAAAAGGTTTAAAATATCTATTTAAAACATATATATTTTAATATATTAGTATTATATATACTAATATATTAAAATAAAATTCCAAAGGCATAATCTGAAGCCATAATGGTTTCAGATTATGCCTTTGGAATTTTATTTGCCACAGGACAAACTTGGAAGAATAGGGGATTTGTCACAACATCTGGAAAAAGGACAACATACGAGAACCTTATAAACCAACTCTTAGAAGCAGTGAACTTGCCAAAGGAAGTGGTGGTGATCCATTGCAAGGCTCACTCCTCTGGTAAGTGCTAGGTATCCCTAGGAAATTACAAGGCAGATATAACAGCAAGATTCACCGCAAGATTTGGTCCTATCCATGTTCTGAATTTCTCTCTGGTGGATAAGCATGATCTCAAACAAGCATATTGCCGAGAGGAGATTCAGTCATGGCAAGAACATATAGGGGCCAGAGTAGTCAAAGGAATCTGGTTAGCACAAGGAGGAAAGTTCATCTTGCCCAAAAGGCTGTACCATCTATGCAATGTGATTTACTCCAGAGGTCATTACAGAGTGCAATCCATGTTGGATGAGGTCCGCCGGTTTGGGGAAGCTCCAGGGATATCAACAAATGCTTTAAGAGTGTGTCAGACATGTGACAACTGTAGAAAGCTTAATCAAGGTCATTTCAAATACAAGGCATTGGGAGGGCAATCCCTAAATTATACACCTTTTCAGTGTCTGCAGATTGATTTTATTAACTTGCCTGGAGACCAAGGGTATAAATATGTTCTAGTCATAGTGGACAGACTCACTCGATGGACAGAAGCATATCCATAAAAGAAAAACACTGGCATGGTAGTAAAAACATTGCTTAAAGAAATAGTTCCTAGATATGGCATTCCAGACGCCATAGACTCAAACAGGGGAAGTCACTTTACATCTAGCATTTTACAACAAGTATATAAGTCTCTGGGAATAAAGGACGATTTCCATAATGCATATAGACCAGAAAGTTCAGGACAGGTGGAAATAATGAATAAGGAGTTAAAAACCATGATAGCTAAATTCTGTGCTCAACCTCATCTTAAATGGACAGAGGTTCTTCCACTTGCACAGTTCTATCTGAGGACAAAACCCAGAGGAGACTTACATATTTCCCCATATGAGATATTATATGGACTGCATGGATATATTGGACAGTGTGGATAGGAAGGATCGCTAAACCATCTTATGTTTCCATGCTGGGAGGGGAATGCCAGTTACACACCTATCTGACACAGATACAAGATAGGCTGGAAGAACTGAGAAGGCTAGGACTACTAGTGCAAAGGGTCCCACTATATTTCTCATTACATAACATCAGGCCAGGAGACAACATATACATGAAAAATTTTACCAAAGACAAACCCACAGAGCCCAGGTGGATTGGCCCATATGATGTAGCTCTCACCACTCCTACATCGATCAAAGTAGTAGGAAAAGATTCTTGGTTTCATGCATCTCATGTTAAACATCACTACACCCATGGTAACACGCCAGAAAACAATTTAATGGAAGCCCAAGAATCCATGCAAACACAGACTCCCCAAGAACTGCCCTTAATAAACAGAGAGCCCAGGAATCCAACAAAAATACACAGGAAGAAATAGAGATAATGAACAGAGACAGTGAAACCAAAACAGAATAATGCCCAACACAGATAGTTAACATATATACAAATTTCCATCACAAGCCTAAACTAAAATATCATTAACTTCTACAATCAACCACATAGGAATATAATAATTGCCTTAAATCACACATTAATAAAAATAGCTACATTCATTACATTAAAAAAATCTCACTCGCACACATGAAGATGGCACAAACCTCCTGTATAAAGTTTCACTTACATGCATCAATATGTTCACTCTTATATGCACACACCCATTAATCTTACACACATGTATGATCCTATAGTTCCAGATACCTAAGAACATCTTTCAAGGTGAGACAACAGGCAAGTATGTATCCTGTAAAGGATCTGTGGTAAACTTCAAGCTACACCAAAGGATGGAATACACATTGACAACTGGAAAGAACTTTGAATCAGACATTTTGGAGAATGAACTTCAGGAAAATGGGTCAAGTGAGATTAATCACCAATCACATTAATTTAACATATAGGGAATTGCATCCACATACACATAAGAATCAACACAGGAAGAATGAAGGATAAATCTTCAGGCAACATGAGAAGAGGATTTCCTGAAGAGGAGTAAGTATGCATCCAGCAAGACATATCTAGAACATGAACAAATTTCACACTGATATAAGGACTGTGCCATAAACAAGGACAGCCCATAAATTGTATATTTATAAATAGATCTCTAGTACCAGAGGATGTATATATGTGTATAAATAACATGTAACATATGTAAACATGTGCAAAACCCAGGCATGTACATATATAACATACTAATGATCTAATCCACTAATATAGATAGAAAGGAAGGAGTTAACATACTAACCACTAACAGACAGGGACAGAGTTTTTATGGTGGAAAAGGGAATGTTTTAACTAGAGAGGTAACAGGGACAGAATAAACCAGATTTCAATTGATACAACTTAATATATATGCATATGGTTGTTATGAATTGTTACATTGGAATTAGTATTGCATAAGGCATAGTATAGTTTAAGTTTAGTTGAGAGTTAAATTTTATATTGATTGCAATAGGAATGACCTTTATATTTAGAAATTGTTATATTGTAAAACTTTGTTGGCACATAATCTTAACCCTCTTCCCACAATTCAGTCTTGGCATAAGATAGGAACTTAGATTAGCAAATAGACAGGTTAGGATAAAATTTATTATTTTGGAAGGGGGGGTTAGATGGGAACAATAAGTAACATAGATAGATTAGAATAGACATAGAAGGTAAGTTACTGGCATGGGCCAGGGTGGTATCATGTGAACGACAAGAAATGGAAGATTTGTGACAGAGGCTGGCACATAAGAAGAATTCCAGACTGAAGAGTGTGTGGATCTGATCACCTTGATGGGGCTTACTCATAGTGATATGAACCACCCTTTAATATTTCATACTCAGATTTTTCTTGGAATAGATATCTAACCCACTAGCCTAGAGTTTGAAATTTTAATTTTCTCCCGTTTTAAAAAATCATTTTCCCTAATTACATATAGATATAATTTTAATAATTATTTTCTGACACAATGTTCTCTCCTATCTCTTCCCTGTCCCCAAGATGGCAGATAATATAATATAGGTTATATGTGGGCTATCATGCAATACATATTTCCATATTCATCATATTGTAAAAGAAGACACATATCAGATGTATAAGAAAAAAACTCATAATGGAAATAAAATTTAAAATGGTATGCTTCAATCTACAATCAGACTCCATAAGTTCCTTCTATGGCAATGGATAATCCTTTACATCATGAGTTCTATGGAGTTGTCTTGGATCCTTGTAATGCTGATAATAGTTAAATCATTTACAGCTGATCATCAGACATATCTGTTATTACTATGTACAATGTTCTCCTAATTCTGCTCACTTCACTTTGCTTTACTTCATATAATTCTTTTCAAGTTTTTGTAGGATTGTACTTTGTCATTTATTATGCCATAACAATATTCCATTGAAATCATATATCTCAACTTGTTCAATTGCTGAGCATATCTTCAGTATCTAGTTCTAGTTCTTTTCAACCACAAACAGAGCTGCTATAAATATTTCTGAGGATATGGAGCTTTCCCCCCCTTTCTTTGATCTCTTAGGAATATAAAGCTAGTAATGCTAACTCAAAAGGTATACATTGTCTTATAGCCTTTTGGGCATGGTTCCAAATTGCTCTCCAGAATGGTTGTATCAGTTCGCAACTTTACCAACAGTGTATTAGTGTCCCAATTTTCCCACATTCTCTCCAACATTTATCATTTTCCCTTTCTTGTCAAATTAGTTCTCCCTTTTTTCTCAAAATCAGAATGGAATTTTCCCATTTGCTTCTTTTGGGACTTTTTCTATTTTTATTGTTGTTGTTGTTGTTTTTAATTAGCTCAACAACAATTCATTAATCATATTTTTTCAAATTACCAGAAATACTGTTGCTCTAGTCTCATATCCTCAATCTTATTTCTTCAGCTTATTCTGAAATTTAGCCTCCTTGGTTTTAATAATAACTAGCACTCACACAACTTAAGATACTCGAAGCACTTTGCAAATATTATCTCATTAGATCTTCAAAACAACTGTGCAGAGGTGGTCTAGATGGCAGCTTATAGGCAGCAAAACTTCAGACCTCTGCAGAATTCTTCCTCACCAATCAAAAACACAATGCTTCAAGGGGACTGAAAACCAAATCTAAAAACACGACAGAATTAAGGAACCCTCCTGCTGGACTCAACTTAAAAGGTATGACCACCCAAAAAAACCTGAATTCTAGAAGACTTGGGATTAAGGGGAAGGAAGAAGGTAGGTCCCAGGACCCGTCTCCCACCTACAGTGCTGAACATCAAGTGGTTGCTGGAATCTCTGGGCTGGCAAGGGCAATGGTGCAGAGGGATTACTTTGCTGGCACAGTTGTGCCAGGTTCAGGGCATTAAACACAGGTGGCAGGGAGGCAGCTAGAGGGAAAGCAAAGAGAAGGCAGCAGATAAGGCAGCCTAGTTTCAGTCAAGATACTTCATCTTACCCTCCCCCCTTCTCAGGAGGTTTTGGCCTCAGGGCACATCCAGCTTTGCAGATCAACTCCAACCTGGCTGAATCTTATCAATAGGGCTTCAGAGGACAGAGAAGCTCAAGCTCCAACACCCTTCCCTAGACTGCTCTGAGAGCCTTGCTGACTAAGCTCCAAGGGTGAAGGCTGCAGCCAATAAAGGTTACAAACTTGAGCCCAGCTCCTTTTCAGCTTCTGCTGCCAGCTGAGGAAGATCTGAAATCAGGACTCATCAATATCATCAATGTAACCTGACCAATCAGCAGAGCACAGAAGAAACCCCATCAGGAAAGAATAGCCCAAAACCACAGATTCAGAACATAATCAAAGGAGCAAGATTATAGGCCATTATAGGGAAAGAAGGAGAAAATATGAGTAAACAAAAGAAAAAGAAAAAAGAAATTAAAATCAACAACTTCTATCCAGGCAATGAACAAAGAGCAAATGGAACAAAAGAGGACCAAGGAACACCAAGCAAAATCATAGAAACTCCAGTGACTTGGACACAGAATTTGGAAAAACTCAAAATACAATTCAAAAAACAATTAAGAGAGACTGAAGAGAACTGGGAAAAGAACTGAAAAAGCAAGATAAGTCATCTGAAAAAGAGGCACTTGAACTAAAATGAGAAAACAATGTCTTGAAAACCAAAATTAACCAGCTTGAAAATGAGGCAAAGAAGATGAAAAAACAGGAGAAGGATGAAAAAACAGCCATGGAGGAAATTCAGTCTTTAAAAACTAAAATCCAACAACTAGAAGCAAATGACTTCACAAGGCAACAAGAATCTATAAAACAAAATCAAAAGAATAATAAAATTGAGAAAAATATGAAACACCTCATTCACAAAATGACAGACCTTGAAAACAGAGCCAGGTGAAATAATTTAAGAATTATTGGGCTAATGGAAGAGCATGACAAAAGGAAAAGCCTGGACATCATTCTATAGTAAATTATCCAAGAAAACTGCCCATTCTTGACCAAGAATGAAAAGTAGAGATTGAAAGAATCCACAGAGCACCTCCTGTATTTAATTCTGAATTGACAACCCCAGAAATGTTATAGCCAAATTCAAGAACTACCAGACCAAGGAAAAAATATTACAAGCTGCTAAAAAGAAGTCATTAAGATACCACAGAACCACAGTTAGGATAACAGAGGATCTGGCTGCATCTACAGTGAAGGACTAGAAGACATGGAATATGATATTCCAAGAAAGCAAGGGAACTGAGTCCACAACCAAGAATCAAGTACCCAGCTAAAATAAAATACTTCCAAGCATTCATAAAAAAAGACCAGACTTAAACAGAAAATCTGATGCCCAAACACAGAACTCAAGGGAATCACCAAAAGATAAAAGAAAGGGAAAAAGGGAAAATGAAAGGGGAAAAAACAACTTTTTTTAATGGACCCAATAAGTCCAAATTATTTGTACTCATATAAGAAAAGATAATATTGGTAAGTCTTAAAATTGTTATTATCACCTAGATAGCTATAAGAATTATACTTAGAGGGAATAGTGAAAAACTGTATATGATGAAATGTCAAGATATATATATATATATATATATATATATATATATATATATATGTATGTATGTATGTATGTATTGTAGGAAAGTATTTCTACCAGGGCATAGCAATGCAAGCTAGCAGCTTGCAAGATCAAGATTCCACAGTTTTGGCTGGGTCAGGATTCTAAGGCAGTTGGAAATATCTCTCTCTGAAGCTAGTCAGACTTGAAGGTGTGCCTAGTTGTCTCTCTGAAGAACCAATTGAGGAGCTGCCATGGACTTTTGGATTATCAAAAGTTTGAGTGAATGTTTCTCTTCACAGTGGTGAACATTGTGAATGGTAAGAACTTTCTCCCTGTTTGGACCTTGTGAGGACACTACAACTTGATCCTGCTGGCTGACCCTACCACCTGGAGTTTGGAGAATATGGCCCTGTGGATAGTGATAACCCCTTAGAAATTTTAGTTTAGTTTAGTTTAGTTACATTAAGTTTATTTTATTTATTACTTGGGTGGGTTATCATTATTAGTAGACACTCCTAACACCTCCTAATTTCTTTTACTCTTTTAAATTAAATATGCCCTGCTTATATATATATATATATATATATATATATAGAGAGAGAGAGAGAGAGAGAGAGAGAGAGAGAGTTGTTATCATCTGTTATCCTTTCCCTAAAACCCTAAAACCATCCCAAATCCATTACTTCAACAGTATGTATAAATATATAAATATATATATATATATATATATATATATATATATATATATATAAAACTAGAGGTAAAAAAAGAGGTTAATACTAAGAGAAATGGGGAAAGAGTCAAAATGGGATAAATTTATATTTCATAAAGAAGTGCATAGTGGGAGCAGGAGAGAACACCAATACACTGGAAGGGTAAAGAGATTGAAGATAGAAAATACTTAATTCTTACATGCATTGAAATTAAGTCTAAGAGGGAAGAACAATCAGATCCATCGGAGCAGAGAATGGATTTGTGCCCTATAGAGAAGTAGAACAGTAACAAATAGACTTGTGGGAAGGGAAGCAATACAAGGGAGGAAAAGGGTGGGGGGGGGTAATTTAATAAGACCATGAAGGAAATAAGAGGGGAATAAGAAGGGGGGGGAGAAAGGGAAGTAAAAGAAGAGTGGGAAATAGGGGAATTGATTAAAACAATAACACTGGTATAGAGGGAAATCTTGAAAGAAAAAAGGTCAGGACTAGGAGAGGAAATCAAAATGTTGGGGAATCCACAGGGGGAAAGTATAACTCTGAATGTGAATGGAATGAAATCACCCATAAAACACAAGCAAATAGCAGAGTGGATTAAAAACCAAAATCCTACCATATGTTGGCTACAAGAAACACACTTGAGGCAAGTAGACATTCACAGGGTAAAAGTTAAAGGATGGAGCAAAATTTATTGGGCATCAACTGAGAAAAAGAAGGCAGGAGTCTTAGTCATGATATCTAAAAAGTCAAAGTAAAAATAGATCTAGTTAAAAGAGATAGGGAAAGCAATTACATCCTGACAAAAGGCACTACAGACAATAAGGAAAAAATCAGTACTCAACATGTAGGTACCAAATTTTATAGCATCCTAATTTCTAAAAGAGAGACTAGTGGAGCTCAAGGATGAAATCCATAGTAAAACTATACTAGTAAGAGACTGAAACTTCCCCTATCAGATCTAGATAAACCAAACAAAAAATAAATAAGAAAGAGGTAAGACATGTGAATGAAATCTTAGAAAAATTAGAGTTAGTAGACATGTGGAGAAAAATAAATAGAAACATAAAGAAATACACCTTCTTTTCAGCAACACATGGTACATTCACAAAGATCAACCATGTACTAGGGCAAAAATTTTTGCAAACAAGTGCAAAAGAGTAGAATAATGAATGCAACCTTTTCAGATAATAATGCAATAAATAATAATTAGTAAGGGTACATGGAGAGGCAAATCAAAAATTAATTGGAAATTAAGTAATATGATTCTCCAAAATAGGTTAGTTAAAGAACAAATCATAGAAACAATAATTCCATTAAAGAAAATGATAATGATGAGACATTCTATCAAAATCTATGGGGTCAAAGCAGTAGTCAGGGGGAAATTTATATCCTTGAGCTCATATATTAACAAATTAGAGAGGGCAAAGAACAATGAATTGGGAATGCAAACTAAAAAACTAGAAAGTGAACAAATTAAAAATCGTCAGATGAAAACTAAATTAGAGATCCTAAAAATTAAAGGAGGAATTAATAAAATCACAAGTAAAAGAACTATTGAAGTAACAAATCAGACTAGAATATGATACTTTGTTAAAACAAATAAAATAGAAAAAGTACTGGTCAATCTAATTTAAAAAGGAAAGAAGAAAACCAAATCCAAGATGAAAAGGGAGACCTCACCTCTAATAAAGAGGAAATTGAGGCAATCTTTAAAAACTATTATGCCTAATTATATGGCAATAAATATAGAAATCTAGGTAATATGGATGAATATTTCCAAAAATATAAATTTCCTATATTAACAAGAGAAGAAATAGAATACCTAATCCCATATCAGAAAAAGACATTAAACAAGTCATCAAAGAACTCCCTAAGAAAAAATCCCCAGGACCAAATGGATTCACAAATGAATTCTATCAAACATTCAAAGAACAACTAATTCCAATACTATGCTAACTATTTGACAGAGCAAGGAAAGAAGGAGTTCTACCAAATTCCTTTTATGACACAAATATAGTACTGATTCCAAAGCCAGGCAGGTCAAAAACAGAGAAAGAAGACTATAGAGTAATCACCCTAATGAACACAGATGCAAAAATTTTAGATAGAATACTAGCAAAAAGACTACAGTAAGTGATCACAAGGGTTATGCATTATGATCAGGTGGGATTTATACCAGGAATGTAAGGATGGTTCAATATTAGGAAAACCATCCACATGACTGGCCATATCAAAAAGTAAACTAACAAAAATCACATGATGATCTCAATAGATGCAGAAAAAACCTTTGACAAAATACAACACTCATTCCTATTGAAAACAATAGAAAGCATAGCAATAGAAGGGCCTTTCCTAAAAATAATAAAGAGTATATATGTAAAACCATCAGCAAACATACCCATTGAACTACCAAAAAACTTTTTTACTGAATTAGAAAAAAACTATAACAAAGGTCATTTGGAAGAACAAAAGATCAAGGATATCCAGGGAAATTATGGGGAAAAAAGTGAAGGAAGGAGGCCTTGCAGTCCCAGATATCAAACTATACTATAAAGCTGTGACCATCAAAACAATTTGGTATTGGCTAAGAGACAGAAAGGAGAATCAGTGGAATAGACTTGGGGTAAGTGACCTCAGCAAGAAAATCTGTGATAAGCCCAAAGATCCCAGCTTTTGGGACCAAAACCCACTATTTGATAAAAACTGCTGAGAAAATTGGAAGATAGTATGGGAGAGATTAGGTTTGGATCAACATCTCACCCTACACCAAGACAAACTCAGAATGGGTGAATGACTTGTATATAAAGAAGGAAACTATAAGTAAATTGGGTGAAGACAGAATAGTATACATGTCAGATCATTAGGAAAGGAAAGACTTTAAAACTAAGCAAGAGCTAGAAAAAAATCACAAAATGTAAAATCAATAATTTTGATTATTAGTAGTAGTCTCTCAGATGCCAAGAATGACTATTGTCTTTGTGAATTATCATCTATTGACGTACCCTCATGTGGCTTTGAAGTCCAAAGAATGAGGCGCAAAGTTTGTGGCACATGGGGCATGGAACGCCAGTTGTTACAGGAGATGAGGTTGTGGCCTGGTGTCGGCATTCACGCACAGCGGCAAGATGTCGACGTCATTCATCTTCAAAGGTGGTGGCGGCTTGGTTAATGTGGGTATGGCAGTTGCTTCTGACAGAGGCAGTGAGTTCTAGTTGCTTTGGTGTAATGCCAGCCCACTTCAAGTTTGACTTTAGCTGATCCTTGAATCTTTTCTTTGGTCGAGCTTGTTTCCTGAGTCCAGCTGACAGTTCACCATAGAATACCTGTCTTGGTATTCGCTGTGGGTCCATGCGGATGACATGTCCAGACCATCGTAGCTGGCTTTTGAGGACCATGACTTCGATGCTGGTCGAGTTGGCTCTGTCGAGGACTTCCTGGTTGGTGATATGGTCCTGCCATTGGATCCTCATGATTGACCAGAGAGAGCATTGGAGGAATTGCTCCAACTGTTTCATGTGCTTCTGGTACTACTATGTTATACACTTTGAGCTTCGTTGCAGTGCTTACACCGCTGTGTTGGAAGACTTTACAGTGCAGCCACCCGAGTGCCTGGCTGGCTTTTTGGATCCTGGCATGGATCTCATGGTCTAGGGACCCATCGTTGGCGATGGTGCTGCCCAGGTACTTGAAAGTGTTGACGTTAGAAAGCTGTGTGCCGTTGATAGTTATGCACAGCTGGTTAGTTGGCCTCCCTGGTGCAGGTTGGAACAGCACCTTTGTTTTGCTAAGGCTGATAGTCAGGCCAAACAGTTTTGTTGCGGTGGAGAACCTGTCCACAATGGTTTGGAGATGATTTTCTTGGTGGGCCATGAGAGCACAGTCATCTGCGAAGAGAGCTTCCAGGATGAGTCTCTCTGTTGTCTTTGTTTTTGCATTTGGGAGGCTAAGGTTGAATAGTGAGCCATCCAGGCGGTATTTGATGTAGACGCCCAGGTCTAGATCCTTCACAGCATGTCGTAATACTTGGGTGAAGGATAGGTTGAATAGCAATGGAGCAAGGATGCAGCCTTGTTTGATGAATTTTGCTGGGCAACCGAGCTTGCTAAGGATCACCCACAATGCGTCCCCATTTACTGTGTCGAATGCCTTAGTTAGGTCTATGAAGACAATGTAGAGACTCAGGTTTTGCTCAAGGCATTTTTCCTGCATTTGCCTCACCATGAAGACCACTTCAATAGTGCTGCAATCTGGTTGGAAACTACATTGTGATTCAGGCAGATTCTGCTCTGAAATAGATGACAAGAGTCTGTTGAGTATAACATGGGTGAGGATCTTTCCAGCAGTGGAGAGTAGTGAGATGCCTCTGTAGTTGTCACAGGCTGCTCGTGTGCCTTTGTTCTTGTATAGGACTACGATAGAGGCATCTCTGAGTTCTGAGGGCATGTCTTCCTCTTCCCATATGCTGGTCAGCACTATGTGGAATGCCTGGAGTGCCTTTCCATTTAAGGCCTTGTACACCTCAGTTGGGATCCCGTCTTTACCAGGTGCCTTGCCTGCACTCATTTGTTTAATGGCTTTTTGGACTTCTTCTAATGAAGGAGGGATGTAAAGTTGCTTGATGATGCGGTTTTGGGGGATCTGGTCAAGGGCGCTTTGGTCGACTGAGGAGGGTAGGTTGAAGAGCTGGCTGAAATGTTCTTTCCACCTGTTGCTGATGCCTTTTTTGATACATCAAATTAAAAAGGTTTTATACAAACAAAACCAATGAAACCAAAATTAGAAGGGAAGCAACAAATTGGGAAATAACCTTCATAACAAAAACCTCTGACAAAGGTCTAATTACTCACATTTATGAAGATCTAAACCAATTGTACAAAAAAAATCAAGCCATTCTCCAATTGATAAATGTACAAGGGACATGAATAGGCAATTTTCAGTTAAAGAAATCAAAACTTTTAATAAGCACATGCAAAAGTGTTCTAAATCTCTTATCATCAGAGAGATGCAAATCAAAACAACTCTGAGGTATCACCTCACACTTAGCAGATTGGCTAACATGGCAGCAACGAAAAGGAATGAATGCTGGAGGGGATGTGGCAAAGTCTGGACATTAATGCATTACTGGTGGAGTTGTGAATTGATCCAACCATTCTGGAGGGCAATTTGGAACTATGCCCAAAGGGCACTAAAAGACTGTCTGCCCTTCAATCCAGCCATAGCACTACTAGGTTTGTATCCCAAAGAGGTAATAAGGAAAAAGACATGTACAAAAATATTCTTAGGTACTCTCTTTGTGGTGGCAAAAAATTGGAAAATGAGGGGATGTCCTTCGATTGGGGAATGGCTGAACAAATTGTGGTATGTGTTGGTGATGGAATACTATTGTGTTCGAAGGAATAATAACGTGGAAGAATTCCATGGGAATTAGAATGAACTCCAGGAATTGATGTAGAGTAAAAGGAGAAGAACCAGGAGAACATTGTACACAGAGACTGATACACTGTAATACAATTGAATGTAATGGGCTTCTCTATTAGTAGCAATGCAATGATCCAGAACAATTCAGAGGGATTAATGGGAAAGAACAACATCCACATTCAAAAGAAAAACTGTGTGAGAAGAAACACAGAAGTAAAACAACAGTTTGATCACAAGAGTCGATGGGGATATGATTGGGGATATAGACTTTAAATGATCACCCTAGTGCAGACATCAATAATATGGAAATATGTTTTGATTAAGGACACATGTAAAACCCAGTGGAATTGTGGGTTGGCTATCAGAAGGGGTCTGAGGAGGAGAGGGAAAGAACATGATTCTTGTAATCAAGGGAAAATGTTCTAAATTGACTAATTAAATAAATTAAAAAAAATAAAAACAAAAAAATCCAACCACTTTAAAAAAAGAAAAAAAACAACTGTGGGAAGTATATGCTATTATTATCCCTATTTAAAGATGAAGAAAGTGAGACAGAAAGTTCTTTGCTCAAGGTCATACACCTAGTGCCACTTTTGAACCCAGGTCACTCCAGATAAAGTTCACTACCTTACTGTTGTTGTTATTCAGTCGTTTCAGTTGTGTCCAAACCTTTTTGATCCTATCTGGGTTTTGCTTGGTAAAGTTACTAGAGCAGCTTGCCATTTCCCTCTCCAGCTCATTTTACAAAGATGCTAATTGAAGCAAATAGGGTTATATACCTTGCCCAGGGTCAGAAAGCTGTGCCAACCTTGCTCTCTCTATTCTTATAAAACCATTCCTCCCTTTTGTATTCATCCACAGTGACTGGCTCTTACTCCCATCTTCTTTGCTCATCTTTATTTTTTATTTTTTTTAATTTTTATTTAGAATATTTTCTCATGATTACATGATTCATAATCCCTTCCTTCCACTTTCTCCTCTTCTCCCGAAGCTGACAAGTAGTTCCACTGTTATACCTTTATCATTGTTCAAAATCTATTTCCATATTATTCCTATTCGCAGTGCAATGATCTTTTAACACCAAAACCCTAATCATGCTCCTGTCTTTTGCCCATCTTTAAAAATCTTAGTTAGTCAAGGTGAAGTTTTAAAAGTTTCTTTAAAAATAAAAATATTTTTAAAATGAACAATATGGCAGTATGTTTTGCATGATAGTACATACATAACCCAGATAGAATCGCCTGCCAGCACTGGGAGTGGGAAGTGAAGAAAAGGAGGGAGATAAGTTTGATCATATAATTTAGGAAAACTTGCATGGAAATTTGAGATTACATGTAATTGTTTAAAAAATTAAAAGTGAAATTTTTCTTTAGCATTCCCTTCCTCCCCTTTATGATTAAAATCATTTGAGTTTATGTCTTCAGTTTTATTTCTAAAAATCTTCTCTACTTCTTAAGCTAACCTTCCTTATACTTCTACACTGGTGATTACTTTCTGTTTCTCATTTTCTAGTTAGATTTTCTTCTATTTGATGTCTCTCTCAACTTTCTCTTTGCCCTTTGATTCCCATGCTTATGCCAATTTTAATCTGCATTTAATGCTAAAATTTCTCCATTAAACACTTTACTTAGCAGACCTTCCAGTTTTGCAGTCTGGCTTTTGATCCAGACAGCCAATTCTTAAAGGAAGCTAAGGTTTTAAAAGGAATTTAAATACAACATAACAGAGCTAGAAACTGATTTCTTCACACCCTTCATCTAGCAAAACATTCTATGGCTCTCTTGTTCTGCTCCCATGTCCCTTTTATTAACTTTCCTTTTTATTACATGGTTCTAAGAGGGTAACAGTTAGGTAAACCAGAACAGCTAAGTGACGCAATGGATAGAGCACTGTTTCTGAGGTCAGTTACAGTCATCTTCCTAAGTTCAAATCTAGCCTCAGACTCTTACTAGATGTATGATTCTGGGCAACCTTGTTTTAACCCTATTTGCCTCAATTTCCTCATCTGAAAAATGAGCTGGAGAAGGAAATGGCAAATCACTCCAGTATCTTTGCCAAGAAAACCCAAATAGGATCACAAAGAGTTAAACATGACTGAAACAACTGAACTTCTAAGAAATTACTAGGCTTTAAATGGGCAGTGCCCTGTTGTTCTCATCACTGTTCTGTACAGTGAGGATAGGATGATGAATTTTATTGGGTACTTCAGTTAAAATAGGTTACACAATTGAATTACAACATGTAGAACTGATTCCTTGGGAAGTTGTTAGAAGGATTGAGGGAAGATTTCAGGAATTTCCAGCATTCCATTTTAGCAGCCTAGATGACAAATGCCCTTTTATGTGGTGTGTTGTAGATATTTTGGGATTGTATCTGTTTGTTAGTAAGAAGAGACAGTTGACTTAACTTTGTAACAAAGTTGATATAAACTGGGAAGAACAGAGCCTTTTACCAGTAAGGTCTTCTTGAGGGATTTGGACTGATACAGTAGGTAAAAACAAAGCCTCTATTTATTAAGGTTTAATGGATTAAAAAAGTTTAACAGAAAGGTAAAAGCAGGAAAGATCCCTAAATACTAATGGGGTATTACCTCCAAACACACCAACTTAAGGTCCCTCATGGGATCTGCTTTCATCTGTTAAAAACCAGACCTTCTCTCTCCTTATTACTAATTTACCTAATTCCTAACTATCTAAGCCCATTTCTAATAATAATAATTATTATATATTATTCAGTTACTGCCTCCTTGTAGTTGTTCAGTTAGGTTTCCAGCTTCAAAGTCAGTCAGTCAGGGTTTTGGCCTAGTGGCTTCTGACCCAAAAAGGCCGAGCCCAACCTGCTACACTCTGTAACCACAGAGGAGCAAAAACCAGATTTTCTTCTTTTAACTGTAGATCTTCCATTCATAGCTCTTCCCCAAACTTCCAACTTCCTCCTCTTTCCACAACTGTCACTCTGGTTCAAGGAATTTCCAAGCACCAAAGTTTTAGCCACCTCTCTGGGCAGGGAACACCAGCAGAGAGAGAGAAAAGACAGTTGGCTTAACAGAACTTCCACCTCCCAGACCTCACAAAATTCCCAAGCCAGATCTTAGCTCAAAGTTCTATCTCAAGGCAGTCTGCCAGTCTGACAGACTTCAAACTTCTGTCACTTACTTATCAAACCCCCAATCTTACTTTACCCCTAATAGGGGACATGAAAGTTATTTATTTGACCTTTTAATAAAAATAATTACTGAAAAAGTAGCATGTGATAGTGAACAGGGACATGGTCTTGTTTTTAGGAAGACCTGGATTCAAGTCTCACCTCTAGCTCTCTGATCATGACCAACTCATTTACTCTTTCGTGACCCCAGACAATTTTCTAAGATTTTAAATTGTAGATCAGTTACAATTTTGCATCAGCAAGAATTTCCCCAATGGGAATTTAAATGAAATTATGTCTAGATGAAAAATAGAATGCTAGCATTAATATAGAGAGTATTGACATTTACCAAGTGTTTTATATAAGCTATTTCATTTTATTGTTTGAACAGCTTATTTAACTAGGCACTATTATTCTTTGCAGTTTATTGATGAAGGAAGTGAGGCTTGGAGGTTGTGACGCCTAAAATCACACAGGTACTGAGGTAGAATTTGAATATAAATATATTCTTTAATATGAAAGTGATTAAAACTGAAATGGTCCCCAAAATTTATCCTTCTTCCCTGGGATTCAAATGTAGAATCATTTCCTGGCCCAGAAATCTGAGTGATGAGAGAGGTAGAATCGAACTAATGGCTATGAACCACAGGCAGGTTCTAAGCACCAGAGGCTAGCACATGAGCAAATGGAAAATCTGAATTTTGAAATGATGAATACTACTGGGGGAAAAATTGTTCTATTCAGGTATGCTGATGATGATGAATCCTCATTCACTCACCCACTAATAGCCCATGGCCTAAAATGTTGTAAAACACATTATTCTCCACAATGAGATTGGAGGTCCTAGACAGGCTGAGGCCCCTGCTGAAGGAATCCCACACTGAGCAGCTCCGGATATATGAATCTGGAACAAGAATGGGAAGACTTTGTTTAGAAGAGAAATGTAATTTTCTGTCATAGCTCACTGCCTCTGCTAGAGAAACTCAAAAGAAATATTATCATGTTAGAAATCATATATTCACTACACAAATAAGTTATAATGAATGACAACAGCAAGAAAGAAGGTCAACATGGCTAAGAAAGATGAATTCTCAAGGAAGTGAAAATCAAATTTATTAACAGAAAAAAACAATCCCTAAGCAAAAACTAAATGATGAAAATCATGCCAGAGTATGGAAAGCATTGTAAGTCATAGATGGACACGCTACAAAAGTTATCAGGTCCCATAGTCTTCAATCTTGCTAGAATATGACAAGACTTCCTTATACTTAATGAGGGAGGAAGGGGTATAACTTGACCTCTCACGTAGATGTGTGGTTTTAAAAAAGTTATATGATCTAATATAAGATAAAAAGGAGTTTGCTGCTTTGTGGAATTCAAATCAGACTTTTTAACATACCAACCAAGATTTTTCTGTTAATGGTTCATAAGGATCATAAAATCATAGGCTGGGAGCTTGAAGAGACCTCAGAAATCATTTAGTCCAACCTCTTCATTTAACAGATAAGGTAAATGAGGACTAGGATTGGATAAACAGATGCTCATCTCTAATTGGGATAAAACAAGAATGCGGCAATTTTTTTAAAATTTGAAAACCATTTCATTACAGCAAATGAAATCCTGGAATGTCAACAAAGTTCAACAGACTTTGAAAAGTAGTATGCCAAGGTCTAAGGATTATATTTTTGCAACTGGAAGAGACTTAAAAGTTTTATTATTTAAACCTTCCATTTAATAAATGAGGAAACTGAGACCCAAAGAGGTTAAATGACTTGTCCAAGATGGCATGGGTAATTGACAAAGCTGGGATTCATGGACTCCAAGCCCAACAGAAGCCTCTAATCAATGAGGAGGAACTCATTTAAAGAGTACCTTGGGCATGTCCACAGTAACCTATTCACAATGAAAGGGGTTGCCATGTCATCGTGGAATTCTAAAATCTGTAGCATATACACTAAGAATCGATAGGTCCTGTGTTACTCCCAAGAAACAGAGATTTGGATTTTACTAAACTTATTAGATATAGTAGTTAAACTTAAGATCATGAAGACTAGGGGAAATTCCAGGTATCATGAGTGGTACATCAGGACAATGATCAAGAGTAGAAGGGCCTTTGAATGCTGCTAAAATCAAAGCATGCAAGAGGTCATTTATTTTTTTCTGGCCTTGCTCATCATCTGCCTTTCATGCATGTAGAATAAGTCTACAGAATAAGGGGAGAAATGCAATTCTCTGCACTCCTCCACAGAATGGAAAGGAAGAAGAGAGGAAAGCTGAAATAGAGGAGAGGAAATGAGGAAAGTAATAGGAATTACATAGACATTAGTAGTTCTAACCACCTCACCTCTAATAGGTCCAATCACATTTAGGGCACACAGGTGTTTCTGAAAGGCTTGTCCCATGTACTGAAACTGAACTCCCTGCAGTTGGACCTGGCTGGGCTCTCCTGGGAGTGACTGCACAATCACCACAGCTCCCAGATTCATTGATCCAAGATTCTTTTCACTCCTTAAATACAAGCATTGTTGAAAATCATCTGAAACACAGCAAGGGGATATATCACATAGTAGTCACTATTCCCTGCATTATTTTTCCATTGTAAAAAGAAGAATTTTAGAGGAAAATAAATTATATAAATCACAAAGCCAGGATGAGGGCAATTTTCCTATTTCCCTTTCCAGGGTCTTTTTTAACTATCTTATGCTCCCTACCGCTGAATTGCTAGAGAATTCCTAGCCCTACTTTCCATGGGTATAGGGAGGTAGAATATCTTGTGGCCTTGAGTAGCTAGGAAGAGGTTTGCATATGATCATTTCAGTGTATCATTCATCCTCTATATAGTTTAAATAGCTCCATTCCTTTTTTATAATAAATGATTTTAAATGAGGAAGAAAGAATACTCTGTCCAGTTCCTCCTAGGTCTGACTAGAGGGAAATTTAGCTATCCTTCACAGTGGTTGGCAAGGTTCACAATAGTGGCAAGATCTCTGGATAGATCAGAAGATCTGAGTATGAATCCTAGTGTTACTATTTACTAGTTATGTAACTAAGGAAAAGTCACTTAACCTATGTGAGACTCAGGTTCCTCATATATAAAATGGAGATAATGATAGTTGTCTCCCTATTTCATGGGATTATTGTGAGGATCAAATAATATAATGTCTGCAACATGTTTTATGAAATATAAAGTATAACTATAAATTATTATTATTATTGTTATTAGCTTGCTTAGCTTCTTACAGTTTTTCCTGAGAGGCCATTTACATCATTTATGACAGGGGGATAAATGGACAAGATTCAAGTATATGAGAATAGAACAGGAAAAAAATTGATTCCACCAGAAAATATAGCTTCAAGCTCTGAACCTTATCCAGAACAGTAATCAAGACATCTGAGCTTAATTTTTAACTCTGTTGTTACTTCATTATGACTAAAGCATTTCAATCTCAATCTTTTCACTTGTGAAATGGAAATAAAAATAAAAAATTTTCTTTGCCTCTCTGTTTTAGAAAGATAAGTGAGAATGATTAAATAAGCCTAGTTCTCCATTCCCAGATGGGCTATCTTATCAATATACTCTCCATGGAATAAAGGGTCTCTCTCTGGCTATCTATCAGCCACAAACGCAATCCTTTCTACAGTATACAGGTAAGAAAATCTAAAAATGTAGTTGTTCAGTTGTTTCAGTCATGTCCAACTCTTCTTGAAGTCATTTGGTGTTTTCTTGGCAAAGGTCCTAGAGTGATTTGCCATTTCCTTCTCTGGCTCATTTTCCATATGAGGAAACTGAAGCAAATAGAGTTAAGTGACTTGCTCTGGGTCACAAAGCATCTGAGTCAGGTTTTTCTAACACCAGGTGCAGCTTTCTATCCACTATACTACCTAGCTGCCCTAAAAATATAGTACACTGAGTCATATAAATATTGAATATTAGAATGAAAGGGTCCTTCAAAGTCATATATTGGGATATCCTCGCTCTAGTGTGAAAACTGAGGTCCAGTCACTTATATCAAATCACACATTAGCAAAAGAAAAACAAGAAGATGGATCACATAGGACCTAGAGCAAAAATGGACCTTAAGACCATCTGGTCCAATCTCTTCATTTTATGGAATAAAACGGAGCCCTAGTTACTTGTAGAAATTGGCACAGGTAGTACCCAGGAAGTAATCAGAAAGAAGACATGAATCCAGACCCTCTGAATCCTGAATCAATGATAACAAGGTCACAGATTTAACCAAAAGAAATCTTATTCTATTCCCAACACTACTCCATTTTACAGATGAGGAGATAAAAGTCCAAAGAATGATCTTTTAATTTGCCCAAGGTCACACAAGTAAGTAAAGGGAGTGTGGAGGGGTAGGTGGTTTGAAACTCAAACCTCTGAATTCAAATCCAACAACTCTTTCTTCTACATTAACATCTTTTCAAAACAAGCAAATGTTCTTCACTCCAGAATAGGAATTCATATTTACTATTAAATTTAATTACTATACCTCTCTCCTACCCTTTTGTATAGTTCTTTTTCTCTTACTGTTTTGAGTCACAGTTCTATACCTTGAAAAAACTTTGCACCGAGCCTCTGACCCCACAGACTCTCCTCCAATTCCAGTCTCTCTATAATCACTCCAACCCACAAGGCTGACCACACACCCACACACACTATGAATGTTGGCTAAGTTCCCCTATAGTCAGAACTAGGAGGAATTAAAATGAAATATTATTATTTTTTCCTCATTTGAAAACTTCATTTTTCCCTCATCTAGTTTGACCATTGCTTAGTCCACATTTTAGAATGGGGAAGACACATATGCATGTTAATTAATTTGGATAGCTAGAATTGACATTAAATGTCAGACAAATTTAATGAACAAAGATATCCGATAATAGGGTATCACATAGTCCATAACACTTGTGACCATCATTTCTAACTTCAATTCCTACATCTACCCTTCATTTTTCACATAACATGAATACCCATCTATAGAATGGGGTACTATTCCTAGAGACAAGAAGACCTGAAACATTTAGAGAGATCCATGATATTTATTCAGCAGCAGAGGAGACACCTGTATGAAAGCAGACTATCATTATTTATTTTACTTAACAACATTTATTGAATTGAAGTAAATTGAAGGATTAACTGAAAGTTTTTAATAACTGGAACACAAACTGCCTTCATTCTGTTATTTCCAAAATTCCACAATCACCTTAATTTACTATCACAAAGATGCAAATTGCAACCCATGAATCCAAGGTAAACAGATATTTATTTAATTCAAGCATACTCCTCCTCCCTCATCTAGTGCCCCCCTAAGCCCCCAAAAAAGTTCTCAAGGAAATGTTGAAGAAAATGATCTTATCATGACTCATCATTTTAAGCATTATTATGTAATCACAGAAAGCTTTTTTCTTCAACTATTATCAGTTATGCCTTATCCTCTATCTGGATAGTTTATAATTTGGGGTATTTTGGTGGGGGGAAGGGGAGGGATCTTGTCAGAAAGGTAAGCAAAAAAGACTACAGTGCTTACCACAAAAGAGTTTTGATAAATAATAGTGCTCTCATTATAAGTTTTCTCTAGGTTTTTACCACTGGCTTTCTGGTGGTAGATATTTGTATCTTCCATTTAACTGTGGAACTAGATACAAAGTGAGTGGAAGAGGAAGAGGAGGAGAAGGAGGAGGACAAGAAGAGGGAAGACAAAAAGACAACATAGCTAGTCAAATAGCCACCATAATGGCTGTTCTGTGTGCTAAAGGAACAATCGGATTTAGAGAAGAATGGTAACCCAAAGGAAAATTTCATGTTCTTGAATATAGCTTTGTATCTATTTTATATATGCCGGTATATGTACCTGTGGTCACAGTGATAGAATGTAAGCTCCTTGAAAGCAGGCTTTATTTCTCTGTTGTCTTTGTGTTTCCCAAAATCTAGCACAGTAACTAGTACAGAATGAATGCTTATTGATTGTTTGATTTATGGGAAGACCTGTTATAAGTTCTGAGAAAGAAGACCATTGGCAGTTTTATTGGATTTGTGACCCATGGTTGCAGGTTGAGAGATACAAACTCAAATTTAGACCATTTTTCATCCCAATTACCCATGCTAATTGCCTAGAAATAAACTGAAATTATCACACAAACAGCAACAAAGGACCTAATGAGAAAATATCTTATACTTCAGTGCTTTTTGTTATATTTTTGGATACTGATATTCCCTAGTATTTTTTGAGATACACCATGTTATCATTTTATCTTGCCACTCCTCATCCTTGTGCATCCATGTGTTCTGAAGGGCATGTATTCCTTTGTAAAATAAATAAGTTAAAATTGATTTTGGTTTGAAAACTTTGCAATATTATTTTTAAATTAAGGTTGAAACTCTGAAATATGGTTAAGAATAACCATAGTTTATATTTCCCTTGTTAAATTAATCATAATAAATCAAACAAGAACTTAACCCCAATAGCTATATAATCTATTAGTTCTCAATCTTTTTTCATTTAGTAGCATATTTTCAGATATAGCAGTAATGTATATGAGTAGGGGTATTTTCCTTTAATATTTCATGGGATCACCTTCCACAGAGGTCTTCAAGTAGAAGTTGGAAAACCATTTGTTAAGGATATTATTATTATGGGATTCTTTTGATGTATAGGTTAGACTAAAGGTGGGTGAGATTCCTTCCAGCTCTCAAATTCTATGATTCTATGATTTTTCCAGATACTTTACTATATTTCTCATGCCAAACTGCATAATTAATTATATTTCAATGACATGTTAGCCAATCTCCCTTCTTTTTAATCTGTTAATCTGAAATATATTCCCTCAATCTCCTTCCCAGCTCAGAAATTAACTAAAGGTAATAAAATTCTAATAATATTTTCATGTCTTTACGTGACATAAAATGTGGTTGACCAGAATTTGTGGGGAAATAATCTAAACTACTCAACTAAACAGCCCATACATATGGGTTCATGGACTCCAAGAAATCCACTGAGAGATTTCAGGGAGTCTATGAACTTGAGTGACTAAACAATACTTCTGTATTTTCAATAGTCTCTCTTTGAAAGATAGTGTTTCCTTAAATTATGAATCTTTTGTAAAAACATTTTTCTGGGAAGGAACACATGCCTGTAACAGATTGCCAATCAGGTTCAGAGTCATCTTAATGCTTAGAAAACCAAAATCATCAGTGTTTAAAGGAATATCAAGGGTCATGTAGTCCAATCTGTATCTAAAGAAAAACCTTCCTTGCACTCTTTCTAACAATAGTTATTCAGCCTTTGTTTGAAGACTTTGAGTAAGGGGCAGTTAGCTGTCTCAGTGGATTGAGAGCCAGATTCAGAGATGGGAGGTACTGGGTTCAAATTTGGCCTCAGACACTTCCTAGCTCTGTGCCCCTGGACAAGTACCCCCCATTGTCTAACTCTTACTGCTCTTCTGGTTTGGAACCAATATATAGTATTAATTCTAAGATGGAAGGCAAGGGTTTTTAAAGAAAACGATTTTAATATTTAACCCTATGAGGCTGTAGAAGCACTGACTAGAAGTAGCAGAGATATTGACTTAATCTTGAAATAAAAAATAAAATTATGAAGAATTACAGCCTCCTAGAGTCAACCGAAATAGGATTCATCGCTCTTCCATCTGGTAGCCCTAAAATAAAGGAAGAAAGTTAGTAAATCCTCACATAAGGATACCCATCTTACTTCCTTCAACTGATATTTAGATGATATTATATTTCTGCCTTTCATCATTCTTGTTGTTCTCTTGATGCACTGTAACTTATCAATATCGTTCTGAAAACATGGAACCCTGAACTTAATACAATGCTTCAACTAACATCTGACAAGAGGATGATTCTGCAGGACTAACTTCTGCCTAGTCCTTGACATTATATCTCTCTTAATGTAGCATTAAATTTTTGTTTGCCATATCACATTAACCAGAAAGTCCAGACTTCAAGTACTGCCTTTGAAATATCTATACCAATGTAAAAATAATGATGAGAACTGTAAAAATAATAAAGCAATGGATTGATTATGGGTTTATAAACTGATTTAGATACTCTGCTTGCTCTACCTTGCTTACAAATTATCTTCAGTTTATATCAGTAAAGTAAAGTTTATAAATGAACTTCTCTTCAGGGCCAAGCACAAGGAAGCTAAGGAGACTCTTGTTATAAAAAAATAAAATATTTATTGAAAATATAAGTATAAAAGAATTTCTAACTCTAAAGGATTCTAACTCCACCCAAATAAAACTTCCAGGTTCTACCAGGAACCGCTTCTCCTGTTTTCACAGCTACATTAATCCTTCCTAATCTGAAAAACCCAAATTTTTACTATTCTAAATAAATTAACACTATTATCCTTATAATTCTTAAATTCACCTCCAAGTTATAAAAATAACAAAGGCTAACTGGTTAAGTCTCAACAAGAATCAAGTTAGGACTCTGAGCCTTAGTAGACTCAGAGTCCAAACCAAAGACCAGGGTTTTCTTTTGTCTTCTCAGAGTTAAAACAATCAATAGTTAAAACAGCAATAGATTGTCAAAAGTGTTTCCCAAGTTGGAAACAGAAAACACTTAGCTCTCTCAGGTCTTTCCCTCCATTCCTTCTACCTCAGTAAGACAAAGAGAGAGAGAGAGAGAGAGAGAGAGAGAGAGAGAGAGAGAGAGAGAGAGTGTCTCTGTGATTGACTCTCCCAAATGCCAGAGACCAACTGCCAAAAAAAAAAATTACACTTGAAAATGACATTCTGACTCAGCTCTGTTTGAAACTCCAATTCTTTCTCAATCCAGCTTCTCTACTTCTTATCTCAAAACTAATATAACAAGATTTATTTTCTAATATCATCCTTATATTTGTGTCATTTAATGTCTCAGGGTTCTAGGAAACTCTCTAAAATAATGAGTTATGGAGCTATTATCTGCATCCATGGACTGAGATTCCAAATCTGAAATAACAAATTTGCTTCCCTGCCCCCCAAAATTTACACTACTGATGCATCATGATTCTAGAGCCCACTACAATACATAGGCATTTTGGGAAGAAACTCTTTGCTTGCCTCAGCAATTCCATCTTGTACTTTTGATTTTTTTTTACACAAGTACAATCCATCCCATTTATCTAAATTAAATTTTATTTTATTATTTTGACCCAATTTCCAAATCTATTCATATCCTCACTCTATTATCCTAACTATCCCTTCTTTTTAATATAAAAAATATGATTATTAGGTCATCAACACTTTGATCGAAGTCCAGTAGTAAAAATATTAAATATTCCCAACCCTAAGCACAAATCCCCTTAAAATCCTTCCAAACTGACAAGTTATCAATCTCTATTAAGCTATTCAATCAGCTCTGAATTCAGTTAATTCTACTATCATCTAGCCCATATATCTCCAACATTTCTATAAAAGTGGTATCTGAAACATTTTCAAATGTTATAATAAAGTCTAGGTAAACTATTCCTAGGGCATTTCCTTTATTTACCAGTCTAATCCTTTCAAAAACAGAAATGTGAAAGTTTGACATGAGCTGTTATTGATGAAGCCAGGGTATTTCTTTGTGATCACTGCTTCCTTTTCGAGATGTTCATTAATCATCCCTTGTATATTATGTTCTAAACATTTTCTAGTGATGAAATTCAAGCAGCACTGTTCTATGTTTTTGAAGTTCTATTTTCTTCTCTTTTAAAAAATAATAAAGCTATGTGTCTTGGTCTCTAGTTCTGTGGCATCTCACTTATTGTTCCCAAAGATACACAGCAAAAAAAAAAAGATTAACAATGGTTCAGCCATCTCATCTGCTGATTTTTTCAGTACTTACTATATTGTTCATCTGAGTGTGGTGAATTGAACTCACTAGATAGTTAGGTACTCCCTCACTATTTCCTAATTTATTTGTGATAAGTAATCTCCTGTCCCACAGCTCCATTCTCACTTTTATCCTATCAATTTTTCACATGCAATATTCATAAAACATAAGAAAAGCACAAGAGATTTCAACATATTCAATGTAAGACAATTTAATAGTTGAGATGGACCTGAATTCCCTGTTATAAGTTTTTAAGGAACTAAGAAGGGTACAACAGAAGGGTTTGAATTTATCCAAAGCAGTTTCCAACAATACCAAACTATATATCTGAACAGTGAAATGGAAATTAACTTTAATTTCCTAACTGTAACATTTAAAGGAGATGTATTATCTAGAAAAAAATTAATTCAGTTTAAAGAATAGATGTACTTTGATGTTATCCCACTAAGAAGAACTTCACACTTAATGATTAGATAATATCATTACAAAGTAACATTCCAGAAAAATACTTTTATAAAAATATTCATAATCTCACCATTTAGGGTGGCAAAAATTAGAAAATGGGGGGGGGTGTCCCTCAATTGGGGAATGGCTGAACAAATTGTGTTTATGATGGTGATATAATATATTGTGCTGTAAAGATTGATGATCTGGAGGCTTCCCATATGAACAGAAAGAACCTCAATGAACTGATGCAGAGCAAAATGAGCAGAACCAGAAGAACATTGTACACAGAAAGTAAAACATTGTGAAAAAATTCCATGTAATGGACTTTGCTACTATTAGCAATGCAACAAGCCAGGACACTCCTGAAGGACTTATGTAAAAGAATGTTATCTACATTAAGAGGAAGAACTATGGAAGTAGAAATGCAAAAGCAAAAAATATGACATAACTTATTACAAGTATATAGGGGTATGTGATTAGGAGTTTAGGCCTTTAAAAAATCGCTCTGTAGCAAAAATGAATAATATGGAAATAGGTATTAAGTGACTACATTTGTACAACTCAGTGGAATTGCTTGTTGGCTCAGGAGGGACAGGGGAAGAAGGGAGGGAAAGAAAATGAATCATGTAAACATGGAAAAATCTTTAAAAATAACTAAATAAAACTAAAAAAACAAAAAACAAAGCAACCTTATATGCTTTATCTTTTCACTTGTGTTACTTGTTACCAAAAGACTCCCTTACCTTCTGGAATCTTGGCTTCAGTACATAGCTGAAGGTGTGCCATCCCCTCATTGGTGAGATGTCCTTGGATGGCAATGTTCCTGCTGAGTAGAGCCACTGTGACCCTTAAAGCAATGTGATGCCCACCTATATTATGTTCTAGAATACCATGAGAATATCTGAAACAAAAAGAAACCTATCAGAAATGTGTCAAAATAAAAGGATTATTGTGATTAATATCACCAATTTCTCATATTTTCTCACTTTTAAATCTAAATTATACCTCTTTGGGACAGTATATCATGAATATGATCTATACTTTAGAAAGTATTAATAGGACAACTAAAGTCTGGAGTTTACTACCATACACAATGGTATGTCAAGAAATATGGTATTTCTCAAGAACTCAGTCTCAGTCAAGAAATATGGTATCTATAGATGTGTCCTAGTATAGTGGATGGAATGTTGTACTTGTGAACCAGAAAGTACTATGTTCAAATTCTACATTCAATCTTACTTTTTTTTTTTTACCTCAGTTTGCTCATCTGGAAAATAAGGGCATTTTTAGAATACTAGAATATTTACTTCACTTAGTTTTGGGAGACTCATATGAGATAATACAAATAAAACATTCTATAGCTTTAAAATATTATATGTGTCAGTTTTTTAAAAACAAACCTATGAATTCATTGGTTCAAAAACCCTTATGAGGAAACACCATCTAAAAATAAAGTATAGTTACATGCTATTATGCAAATAATTTAGATATTTAACAGAGGCACTGAGAGATAAATTAATTTGCTCTTGGTCACAGGATCAGTATATCTCAGAAATAGGATTTGAACCAGATCTTCAAGAGTAGGAGGCCAGCTTTCTACTATATAGTGCTGTTGCTATTGTTGTTGGTTTTTTTAATATTATCACCATTCTTACCATTATCACTGTCATTATCACCATCATCATCACTACAATTACCATTATCATCTTGGAGTTTTTCATGATTAAACCACTTTTATCTAGACAGGATTAAACTAGAGTACAATTATGTTAATGAAGGACAAGTCTCTCAATATATCTGCAACTTTATCTTTTATCTACATCAGGCCCCTTATATGCCAAGCAAAGTCCTAAATCTGGCCAAACTTAATACCTCAAAGGTGACTGAAGATGGAGGTTTGCACCATGTGTACTTTCTATGATGGCAATTTCTTCTTGCCTTTGGGAACCTTCCAGGGTAACTCCACTAATGATGACTTCTTCCCCAGGATGCCAATCCACATGGTCTTCTAATGCTAACATGGTGTCATTGGCCTGAGCCGCAGTCCTTAGATGTGTGATGCTCACCTCCGGCCTTAAACCTAAAGCAATTCAAGTAATAGAACCAGTAAGAATCTTTCAATAAAATGGTTAATAGGGAGTGGATTCCTTAAATGATATTTAAACATATTCAACCACACTAGTGTTTATTTTCCAGTGCTTTTATCTTTTGATCTTTTAAGTTGTATTAGTTATAATAGCAAAGATGACACAATCACTGACCTATTTGGTTTCCTTATCAAAAATGAGTCAAAGTAAAATACGAATCATATAACTTCAGAAAACTTATTTGAATGTTTATTAAAATAAAATAAAGATGAAAAATATTTTTAAAAATGAGTTACAGTAAAAACAAGTACTGTCACTATCAAGCTTAATTATAGCTGGAGGTGAGGAAGGGGAGAGTAGAAAAAATAAAGAAATGGAAAAATAGGGGTAATGCAAAGTGCAATGGCTTTGGTTGGCTCATGGAAGAGAAAAGATAATGTAATGGGAATATTTTTTAGTATGTTAAAGGTTGAAAAGTGCTTTCCCTTTGAGTTTGTCTCAGCTTATTCAAAAAAACTAGATTTAGTATCAGAGGATAATTAATCTAAAGCCAGAAGGACCTTTAGAGAACAACTAGTGCAATTTCTTCAATTGGCAAATGAGGAAACCAATGCCTATGAAGATTAAGTGTCCAAAATGTCCAAAATCATTGAGGTAGTAAGAGGTGGGATTTGAATTCATTCCCTCTGACTACAGAGTCATTGGCCTTTCCATTATATGATGCTGCCATTGTCCTCAAATATTGATTTTGTTACTTAACTACCTTTGTGACTATCATAAATTCCTTGGCCACTCTGAGCTTTCATTTTCCTCATATGAAAAATGATAGAATTACACTAGAGGTTCTCTAAGATCTCTCGATATTCTAAATCCTATGATCCATAAAGATTGCACCAAAATGTCTCTAAAGTTCATTCCAGCCCTAAAATTTCATATTGATCCTCCCTACCCCCTATGACTTGAGCACATTTAAATTCATATTAAACAAGATGAAGGTTGTGCCCACAATGCTGAAAATCTTTGCTTGCCTTTTGATACATTCCATAATGTATTACCATCAAAACTCTTCAGATTTACTTTTTTTTATTACTCCCCATCACACTTTTTTTCAATGATTCACAAAAATGGATCCATTTCAGATTTTATTTCTGCTCTTTACAGTAAGTTTCCTAGAAATGAGTGATATTGGAAGTAACACCATATAAAGCACATGTTCTTTCGCAAACCATTCTCTTCTTGGTGCATTTCAGTCCTCCTTTGCAATAGATCATAATTTACCTTTTGCCCACAGCAAGTTACTGTCCTCCCTTGTGCATTAAAAAAAGTAATAATACTCAAATCGCTAAGTACAGAGGTTGCTCACAATAAATCATTTTCAAATTATTTCTAACTTTCTCTTTCATTTACTTCAGGGTGGGGAGGGAGGAAAGGGGTGGGTACACACCAACATGGATGCCATTAGTTTAAAAGGTCTCTGGATTTCATTGCTTAGATTATTGGTATGACTTCTGAAGTTGACTTGAACAATAATTTAATCTTTTTTTAACACTCCAAGTATCCTAATTTCAAGGCAGATGCAAATTAACTCATAAATCATTAGAATAAAAATAATTTTAGTTCCGTTTTTGTTAGATTTTTCTTAACCTTTGGGCACATTAAAAATACTTTGCATTATACATACATATACAGGTTTTCCACCTTTAAATATCTGCCCAACTTTAGACTTTTGTAAAATTCAAGAAAAAATGCATTTCAGCTATAAGCTCTCCATCACTCTCTGCTCAATCTAAGTTTTTTTTTTTTTTTTACTGTACTGAACTGTTTGACAAATCAACAAATGCAAGTGAATTCTTATTACTCACATAGCACTGTGCTACAACCACAGGACTGAACTGAGAATTATTTTATATTCAACAAAAGCCATACAGTTTACTCTTCAGTATCTCTTCAAATGGACAGGTGGCAGAGACCATTGAAAATCACAAAGTTTTGTTTAAACTCGTTTTGGCTATTAATTACAAACTCTTCCCTTCATAAGTTGATTAGAGCTTGTAGGGAGAAAAAATTATCTCAATGATCTCATCCACTATCACACATAAGTGGATTACTCTGAAATCTCTCTCCCTAACACTGACCTCCTCTTGGCTCCACTCCTATATTTCTAACTGTTGCCTATCTCCACCTGAATATTTCACTTTCATTTGAAATTCAACACATTGGAAAATGAATTCTTGATCTTTGTACACAGACTAAATCTCACTCTCATTTAATCATTTTTCTACTCTCCCTTCCTGGGAACACTAATCATCTTTGTAATCTCTTCTCCATCATCTTTAACATCTCCCAATATTTCTTCTTCAAATTGTCTACTGGATTCACACAGTCCCCTCCAATGCCATAATCACTTTAAGCTAGTTGTCTCCAGGATATCTCAAATTCAACATGTCTAAAACAGAGTTCATTAGATTTCTCTAAAAACCCAATGTTCATTCAAATTACCTATATATGTCAAAAACAACAACATCCTCAGTCATCCAAGTTTGTAGCCTTGGAATCATCCTCATGCCTCATTCTCCTTGATCCTAGTTGCTAAGACTTGTTGATTCTACCTCCACACCATCTCTTGCATCCTTTTCTTTCTCTCTATTCATATAGCCACTTTTACTTAGAGCCTCCTAAATGAACTCTCTGTTTCCAGGCTCTCTCCACTTCTATCCATCTTCCACAGAGCTATGAAAGCAATTTTCCTAAAGTCCAAGTCTAACCATGCCTCTTGCCTATTCAATAAATTTTAGTAGTTTCCTGTTACCTTTAGCATAAAATACAAATTCCTATATTGGTCACTTCAAACATGTCACCTCCTGGGTCCAACCTACCATTCTAGTAGACAAAGCATTGAATCTGGAATCAGAAAGACCTCATTTCAAATCAGGCCATAAATATTTATTAGCTGTATGACTCTAGATGAGTTACTAAACTGCTATTTGCCTTAGTTTCCTCATATATAAAATGTGGTTAATAATAGTATATATGTTAACTATTAAATGTTAGCTGTCATTATCCTTTTTCCCCTTTGTTCACTCTGCACTCTACACAGTTCAGTCAAACTAAACTTATTTTCCATTCTTCACACACAATGTTCTACTAACCTCAAAATAACACAGAAACTACCAAAGTAGTCAGAAAAACCACTCTTTAATCAGGAATAGGGATAGGTTCAATATTTGGCCACAACACAGAGTTAAGCTCCTAAAAAACACACAAAGCCAAAGGTTCTGGGACTCTGGGAACCGTATTCCTGGGAGAAGGCACAGCACTCGATGCCAGTGTCTGCCTGGGAGAAGACACCATGCTGGATGCCAACTCCAAAGAGGGTTGGAACTAGGGAGCCTGCATAGACAAATTGCAAACAGGCTGCAAACTGGTCTGCAGCTAGCCTCAAGGGATCAGGGAGTAGTCAGCTATAACAATTACAAAGGAAAGCTCAAACTAAGAGCTAGGCTCCTGAGAGTACTTTAAAAGAAGCCTCTAAAACAGACAAAAACACTCAACATTTTTACTATGTCCACAGAACCCACATACACTAGGGTTCCCAAACAGTTTTAATGTCTATGGTTCAAACCAAAACAAGGATGCCTGGCACTGGGGTTTCTCAAAGGGCAGGGTTAAAATTGAGGCATCCAGATTTCATGTCAACAGTTCCATCAACTGTATTTGGACCTCTATATAGGTTGTCTCTCAATAATAAGCATTTACTAAGCCCTGTGAGACAGCTGGATGGGCACATTGTATAGGCAGGTAGGCCTGGAGTGAAGAAGCCCTGATATAAAATCCGGCCTCAGACATTTTCTGGCTGCATGACCCTAGATAAATCACCTTACTCTATTTGTCTTAGATTCCTCATATGTAAAATGATCTGCAGAAGGAAATGGCAAACCCCACCAGTATCTTTGCTGAGAAAATCCCAAATGGGATCACAAAGAGTCAGACAGGTATGAACTGATCATACAACAGCAAGCCCCTTAGGCACTGATGTGCTAAGAACTGAAGATAAAAATTGAAAATACCTCTGCTTCCAAGGAGCTTACATTCTAATTAAGGAAGACCACACATAAAAGAAAGTTCAACTTTAGGGCAAATGGAAAGGTCCAGAAGTCCTAAAGATATATTTTTGTTTATTTACAACTTTAATTAGTAAGATATACATGAAGTCATTGAAAACTTATTAAGTTAGTAAAAAAAGAAAATTTTGTAACTTTTTCACATGGGGCCCCAATACTTTATATTTTGGTTGCCTTGCCCATACTGTGTACAAAAGTACTCATAGCACTTAATCTACCAATGCCAATTTCTATACATTAGGGGTTTTTTTTGGTCAGTGATTCCATAAACTCTATAAAATCATAATTCAGTAGCTTCATGCCTCTAGTTCCTCAAGCAATGAATACTGATATAATGTTAACCTAATAATCCTTCATTAATTTTAAACCATATGTTAAGCCACACTATTAAAATCTGTGTTGCTTCTTTTTAAATATTTGTTATTTTTGTATTTGCATGCAGATACATATGACAACCTAAATTAATGAGGGTGAACCTATGGCATGTGTCCAAGGTAGGCATGTAGAGCACTATCTGTGGGTTCACCAGAAGATTGCATGCCAGAGTTAGTTACTAGAAAGGCAGAAGAATTCTGATGGACCTGCTCCCTTCCCCTCTCCATCATGCTTGATGACATTTTTTTTTTATATCACCCGCCTCTCTGCCCAGCAGCCCAATGGGAACACTTTCTCCCTCCCCTGTGTGGGACAGGGTACATACAGCACTTGGTTTGAGTGCAGCACTAGGTTTGGGTGGGACACACAAAGTCTCTGGAGGGGGGAGCAAGGGGCAGGGCACAGCACATGGTCTCTAAAAGGTTCGCCATCACTAACTTAGATGATGCTAGTTAGCTGAAATTCTCTTCCATAGACTCAACACAAACTCTTTTAAAAATGTAACATGATTTCCTACTCATTTGAAGTATTTCCCATTGGTTTACTTTGTCTTTGTGTGTGTGTGTGTGTGTGTTTGTGTGTGTGTGTGTGTGTTTTCTGTCTAGACCTGACTGAGGTCATATAAAAATTAGATCTCAATAACAAAAATATTATATTTTAAGAAATTTATTAAATGATCATTAGAAATAAAGGAATAAAAGGGATACAAAATAAAAAAAAAACACATGCCTATGGCTAATTAACCTGTTCAAAACCCCTGCACTTACCACCACCATGCTTGCTGCATCAAACTAAAGAGGGCTGAGCAGGACCACCCACTCAATTTATTCCCTGTCTACAGGAAACAAGTAATGACAAGAAATCAGTGGGCTCCTGGGAAATGTAGTTCTTTTTTAGGATAACAGATTTTCAATCATATAGTCATCATGACATCCTAGATGCTAATTCTAGGGACCTGCTAAATAGGGATAGAAAACTTTTCTATCTCCCTGGAGGCAGGTGATTAGGTGATGCCCATCACTTCTATATCCTAAGAGCAATCAAGCAGCCAAGATGGGTTTGGAGTGGCATGAAGTCAACTAGAGAGCAACAAAAAGACAAGGGAAGGGAAATGGAAGAACAGACCCTGGGACATGAAGTTTTTCCACCCACCTCAATTATCCTGGATGTTTTCTTGGGGAAAAAAAGAACATTAGCTCCCCAAAGAAATTTTTTTTCTCTCTAACCATTTCCCAGCTCATAGTTGGCACTTAGAAAATACTAACTAATGGATTGAAGTAAGTGAAAGCAAGGAAAAAAATTATCATGAAGATGACAATACTATAATGGGAGAACAAAACTAAAATAATCAAATCTCCAATTACTAGATCTATCTTTATTCCAAGGGAATGATGATGAGCTATACTTCATCTCCTCAGCAGAGTAGTATTAAACTATAAATATGGACTAAAAATGAGGTCCTGTACACATACCATAAACAGACATGCTCAAAATGTTTGTGTACCTTCATTTCTTTGTTACAAAAGAGGACTGTCTTGGAGAGAGTTCTGTTTAAAAAATTGTAAAAGATATTAAAACATCTGCATCATTAAAATATTTCTTCAAAAAATAGGGGAAAGGCAAAAACTGAATATACTCCTTTAGGCATTGCTGGAATAATTTAGCCAGTGTTTTGCAACAAAAATAGCATCCTTTTCTCTTCATCCTCCTTAATTCTCAGCTCCAATCTTTATCTATTTATGGTATATGGACCTATATGTGTTCATAATAATTTATATGCATATAATATGGTCATATGAATATACACATATATGTCTGTGGTGGGCATATGTTGTCCATCTGATGTACTTCTTAATCCGGGTAATAATAGAGAGTATTCATGTAGTATTTTAATGTCTGCGAAGTGCTTCACCAAATGTCTCATTTGGTCTTCCTAACATCCTTGGGAAGTAAGTGCTATTGTTATTCCCATTTTATAGATAATATTAATAATAATATTTATGTAGCACCTTATATATGTCACTTTATAAATATATTCTCATTTATTTAAAATGAAGAAACTGAAGCTGACAGAGGTTAAGTAATTTGCCCCGAGGTCACAAAGCTAATAAGTATCTGAGACCAGATTTGAACTACTCTGTCAAGAACTCTATCCACTAGGTAATCTAGCAATTAAAAATAGACATTCTTCATCCACTTAGTTGTTTTCACCTGGAGGGGATTGGATCAAACTGTTAAGTGATTACAGATTTCTTCCAGGAGTGTGTGCAGTGTTCTATTGCTGGATATAATCACATGTGAAGGACCTCATCATCCATAGAGATGATCCACCTCCTCAACTTGGAGTTATCTCTCATATGGCCATGATGAAAAACTTTTACAAGTATATATCTCTATGGGCATCCTGTTGTTTCAATTGTCCTATCATTCAGTCTTCTATAATTATTGCAAATATCCCTTAATGATCCCTAACTTCTCCCCAAATATAAGGATGATATTAGAAATTGGGTTTTGTTAAATTAGTTTAGAGATAAGAAGTAGAGAAGCTGGATTGAGAAAGAATTGGAGTTTGAAGCACCTGAGACAGTGTCAGTTTCAAGTCTAACAGTTTTTCTGTGACAGTTGCTCTCTGTGTGTGGCAGTTGGTCTCTGGCAGTTGGTAGAGTTAGACTCTCTCTGGGGGCTTGGAGGAGGTAACATCTTTTCTCTCTCTCTCACTGTCTGAGGTAGAAAGAAAGGATGGAAAGACCTGAGGGATCTAAGAGTTTTCTTTTTCCAACTTAGAAAACACTATTGAGTATGTATTGTTGTTTTTATAGATTGTTTTAACCCTGAGAAGACCAAAGAAAACCCTAGTGTTTGGTTTGGACTCTGAATGTAATAAGGCTCAGAATCCTAACTTGGTTCTTGTTAAAACTCAACCAGTGAGCCTTTGCTATTTTTATAACTTGGAGACAAAGTTAAGAATTATAAGGATAATAGTCTTAGTTTTTTTTTAATAGTAAAAATTTGGTTTAGTCAGATCAGGAAGAATCAGTTTAGCCTGTGGAAACAGGAGAAGTGTTTCCTGGCAGAACCAGGGAGTTTTATTTGAGTGGAGTTAGAATCCCTTAGAGTTAGAAATAATTTTTATCCTTATATTTTCAATAAATATTTTATTTTTTATAACAAGAGTCTCTTTAGCATTCTTGCCTCTGGCCCTGAAGAGAAGTTCACTTGTGAGCTTCACTTCACTGGTATAAACTGAAGAAACTTTGTAAGCAATGTAGAGCAAGCAAAGTATCTAAATCAGTTTATAAATCCATAATCAATACATTGGTCATTTATTTTTATAATTTGGTTTTTATTTTTATACAAAACAAAACAAAGTTCCTCTTTTCATACCAATATTACATTAATATTGTTATTGGACTGCTAGCCATGGAATTATAATCAAAGAATTATTAACTCCTTTCTCTTAAAAAAATTATGAATCAGTCAGAGTGCAATGGGAAAACACACAGTGGGTGTGAGTAGGATCAGGTAACTATATAGAAATGAACTAAAGGATTTCAGCAAGGAAATATATAACAAAAATTTTGGTTGTTCACAGAACAAAAGCAAAGGAAAGCTGGTCGACAATGTATCTCATCTGTGTCCTCAAAATGTCACAAGAAAAAAAAGTAAGGCCTCCCAGTTTACTAGATGAACACTACATGATAAACATATTAGAATATTTGGATTTTAAGTCACTCAACTTGGGTAGGACTTGAAAAGTTGCAATCTGCATCAAGGGAGAAGACATCCATTTCATTTTTTAAGATCATAGATCCATTTGAGTTTTCTTCTAGGAAATTAGACAACCCATATACACATTACCCAATATTCAATGTGGATTTTCTTTTATGGAGGAAAACTCAAAGGTGTCATAACAAGTAGAAAACTGTGCCTGTGACTTGAGTTCAAATCCAGCCTCAGACACTTACTAGTTGTGTGAGCCTGAGTAAGTTATTTAACCCTTTTGTTCCTCCATCTGTAAAATGAGCTGGAGAAGAAAATGGCAATTTACTGCAGTATTTTTGCCAGGAAAACCCTGTATGAGGTCATGAAGAATCAGGCACAATTGAAAAATGACTAAAAAAATAGCATAATCCTCAAAATATCAGCTACAAAGTAATCCATCTTTCATCTTATCCAATTCTCTAAAAGTATAGGCATTGCCATCCTGGGAGACTCACTTCCTTTCTGAGCCACAAAACAATAAAACACATGAAAAGGCTATTTAAAACACTCAATTGTTTATGAATATTCTTTAAAGAAAGAAAGCTGTGTTCCTAACTAGCAATTTAATACACCGCTTAACCACTTTAAGTTGTTCAAGTTGGCCTGTTAGTCAGCAAACTGTTCATTAACTCCTCCTAATGACTTCTGGTCATAATTGTATTTCCTACAAATTATTGTTCAAGCATATCGGTGTCATCCATTCATAATTGCCCATGCCCCAAGAACCAATTCTACTGAATAGGAGCAGGGTGAAAGAAAGCAGCATTGTATAGCAACAACTTTTTAAATTGCTTCAACATTTTCTGAGCAGAGTGGGCATCTGCCCACAGTCAACCTTCAAACTCAATCTGCCTTTAACCTCAACCAATCTGATTTGGAGTCATGCAAAGTCAATAACCTTTGATGCAGGGGAATAACTGTTGTGGTCTTCAAAACAGTCTGGCAAAAACAAAAATAATACTTATGTATGCATGAAAATTTTTAAAGTATTTATCATAAGAGAAGACACTGGGAAAAAAACAAGAGATCTGGAAATTATTATTTTTCTTTCATTTACATTTAATCAACTTCCTATTTTCCACAGCAAAATGATTCCGAGAACAAAGCTCTGGAAGACTAAGTCAGGAAGACTAAGATGCTATACTATCACCCTGAGCAAGTCAGTTTACCTGTTTGCCTCAGTTTCCTCATCTGTAAATAAGGACATAATAATAGCTCCTACTTTGAAGTACTGTAAGAATAAAAGTAGATGATGATGCTTAACAAATCTTAGAGTGCTATATAATTGCTATTATTTTGTTTATGGATTTGATCTCATCTATAAGGTGAGCAATATTTTTTATCACATGTAACAGTGTTTAAGCTATTTGGGGCTGGGGGCTGGGAAAGTATTTAATGTGATGAAAAAGGTACCATTTATTTTGTTAATTGCTTAAGATATCAGGGAAGCCACTTGATTATAGCAACCTTTAAATAAAAGAAAAACATCACAAGACAATGTAGTACAGTAAGAAGACCACGTGGACCTGAATTCCAGCCCCAACATTTTATTAACTCTGTGCTCTTGAGTTCTCCACATCTATGAAATGAGTATAGTTATAACTGTCCCCCTAACCTTCATGGGACTGTTGTAAGGGGCAGACATTCAAAAAATCATTATATATGGTAAAAATGTTAATAAATGTTATCATTATATCTATTAAATGTAAAAGGTAAAAATGGAGAAGTAAATCAACAAGTATTTGAATACTTATGTCAGGCACTGAGGTAAGCAATGAAGATACAAAGAAATGAAAACAGTCCTTGTTCTCAGAGTTGTTATGAGAGAAAAAAGTTAATGGAGAGAAAATATAAATAAATCATAACATACTGAATGGATGGAAATTATCCATTAAGAGGTGGAAATGATAGTTTAAGGGACTAGGAAAGATGTCCTGGAAAAAGCAGTACTTGAGCAGAGTCTTATAGGAATCCTAAGATTCCAGGTGTCAGGGGATGGGAGGTACAGCATCCCAGGTAGGGAAAACAACCAAGGAAAAGGCACAAAGATGGGAAGGAGAATATGTGTGTAGAAAATCAAGTATGTAATTCAAGTGAAAAATAGATAAGTGGAGGAGGGTAGAATTTGAAATGCTTGGAAAGTAAGAAAAGGCCAGTTTCTGAAGAGCTTTAAATGTCAAACAGAAGAATAAATATATACATTGGGGAGCTGATGAACATAATTCCAGGGGACTAATGATAAAATATGTCACCCGCCTTCTGGTAAAAGGGTAAAGGACTTCAAATGCAGAGTGAGACAAAGTTTTTTGAGATATGGTCAGTATGTAAATTTGTTTTGACTATACATGTTTATAGTTGGTTTTGTTTTTCTTATATTCTCAAATGTGGAGAAAATGAGTTATGAAGGTGAGAAGATGAATTTTAGCTGATTAAAATAAACTATTTTTACATATGGTTTATTTGCTTTTATATTATTTGTGTATTTATTACACATAATAACTCAGAATTAATCTTTAATATGAACCTGTCTTCTGGAGCCTCTTCCCCATATCAAACAGAAAGATCAAATCAGTCTTGATCATTATTCATATTATTATTATTAACATGAAAGGGAACTACACATGATTTTATTAGTAAAGGAAACTCCCCAGAGTTGCTTAGAGCATTAAGAGGTTAATTGACTTATCCAAGGTCACAAAGTTAGATAGATAGATAGATAGATAGATAGATAAACATATAGACAGACAGACAAAAGGACAGATAGAGATTGAGATCTAAACCCACACAGAGATAGAGAGCTACCTGTGGTCTGTAATATATGTATTTGTGTATTCATTATTCATTGATTAACAGTTTTCAGCAAAGAGGTCCAGTTAATATCAATCTTTTGGAGAACAGTAGAAGAATTTTCTCATTAAGCACACTGACAGGAGGCTCACTGACATATTTCAAATTCTTAGTAACTAATAATCATTGTTGGACATGAATGGCCTTACTGAAAGGCTACCATTTCTATCTATTCTTTTTTTTTTTAAACCCTTACCTTCTGTCTTGGAGTTAATACTGTGTATTGGCTCCAAGGCAGAAGAGTGGTAAGGGCTAGGCAATGGGGTTCAAGTGACTTGCCCAGGGTCCTGAACCCAGGACCTCCCGTCTCTAGGCCTAACTCTCAATCCACTGAGCCACCCAGCTGCCCCTTCTATCTATTCTTAACAAGATTAAGTATTAACTATTCTCCCTTGGCCAATGTTGACATCCCCTGGGATTTGAGTTTCAGACAAATTATCCATGGGCATAATTTTTCTCCAGCAATGTCCCATTCTGAGCACTGCTGGCAACTCCAATGAGATAGACCAAGGGTCTCCCTATCCCAAGAACTCATGGCTTCTCAATAAAGTCATTTTATCCCAACAAGGGTTTTGTGTACATGGATGTGTGTTTCTAATAGGGAATTTGGAACTCGGAGAGTTAGGCTGATGTCCAAACTTTTTAGTGTACATATTTTTGAAGGGCAAGTACCATCTTGTATTTTCTTGTAATAGTTCTTACACTGTACTACATGTATATCGATACCTTATAACTGTTAGTAGATAATAATTATGATGTTTGCTTAACTTCTGAAGACCTGAATGTGACATTAGGAACAGTTAAAGCAGGAACATAAGATGATCAGATAAACCAAAGATAGCATAGGGCATTTTAAATGTATCCTTTTCCTGTACTGTTGAGAGCCACTAGCTATGATACCTACTACCTGGATAGGAGCAAAACCCTGGCAAGGGAAATCCTATATATGCTCAGTGTTATCTGCATGCAGCTGTGAGCCTTTTGCATCATTGCCAGTTAATCTCTGGTGCTACCGAGTGAAACAGGGAATGTGTGCCTGCAGGAAGGAGAATGCAGGCTGGAGCAATCATTTAAATGCTCAGATCAGCTGGCTACATCCACAACTGATCAGTGTAAATTTCCAGCACCCGTGATGAAAGGGAATTAGGCACACAACTCTGCTCCCATAGCTGAGAATTGGAATCCTCATTTCCCTTGGCATTGGGGCTTCGGCCAAGGCTAAGAAAACTAATTTGGACATTGTAACAATCCCTGCTTTCTTTCAAAGACCTTGGTCCAAAATCCCGGGAGCCTTTTCTAGAGGTACAGAAAGTAAATTTAACTTGCTCTTTCTCCTCTCCCCTCTACAATTAGGCTCTATTTTCACCTCTTCACTACAAAACAGGTTGCCAGAAAGAATCAAAGCAGAAAGGTCAAAATACCCAGGAAATAGTCTTATCAGGATGCAACTAAAACCATATGGAACATCTGTTCCTGGTTCCTATGAAAACTTCAGACCACCTTGACAGACCTGGAAGATTATCCACATTTTGGAAATATAGTGTTCATACAAAGGGGCCCTCTACTTTTTGTTCTAAAAAAAAATCACTTCAGCTACTCACTATCACAGTAAAATTTCATTAAGTGTTTGACTAGATACATCAGCATTACTTTGTGTGTGTTTATTCATGTGGTTTCAAATTCACATGACAATAAACTTTAAAATGTTATTATGGGCCTTGGTTTTTGCAATAGCCCATAACTACCTAGGGAACTTTTAAGTGGTATGCTGCTAGCTCTGTGACCCTAGGCAAGTCACTTAACCCTCATTGCCTAGCCCTTATCATTCTTCTGCCTTGGAACCTATACATAGTATCAATTCTAAGACAGGTGAGGGTTTAAAAAAATACAGATCTGAACATTGATGCAATTTCTGTCCTGTTTTTTTTTCCTCTTTGAATTAAGTTAACTTTAGGTATTCCCCAGCTTACTTTGTCTCATTTTCTCTTTTGACAGCATCGCAGAGATGAAAGAATGGATGAATGGATGGTTGGATGGATGCATGAATGAATGCATGGATAGACAGATGGATAGATGGATGGATGGATAGACTCATGCATACATTCATTTTAAGCACTTAGTATGTGCCACTGTATATCATAAGTGAGACAGTTTCTGAGATTTGGTGATGATGGCTACTTTCCAGTTTCTAAAAGTATCCATCCTTTCTCTAGAAGTAAAACTGAAATGATGTATCAAGTCAGCATTATTATTGTAATTGTTATTTTTATCATCACTTATCATATAACTTAACTGAAGTTACAAACTCCATTTGGGGAAACTCCCTTCCTAGACAGTAGAAACTTTTGTATTTCTTGTGGTTGCTTACAATCCGTGTTAAGGATTCATGGTTTTATTTGGAGCATAGCTACTTAAACAACACCATGAACCTGAATATCAAAATGGTAACTTTCATTTTTCTTCTAACTTCTATAAAAGCTTTCATACCTTTCTGCCTCCCTCTCCCTTCTAAGATAACAGCAGTTTCTGGCAAGGTCATTCTTAGGATATTTCATAATATCAAAGCTAAGCAGACTGCCTATCCTAAAATAAATGTTAGCTCTCCATGTCACTCATCCTTCTCCCCACGTGTTTACTTTAGAAATATGTGGTTACAGCCAGTTCACAACATACTTAACAACTGGCTATTCAGCTCCATGACCAACCTTGTAAAATTTGCATTCTTTTTCTCTCTAAAATTTCTCATACCATGGGATTTATGGCCAAATATAATTAACACAGTACTCCCCCTTGGGATTTTGATTGTTATAGCTGTAATATGGTACTTCTTTACAAAACCCACTTCTCAGTCAAACCAACCGAGTGTTCCTTCTACTACTCAACAATATGCAGAACTAAATACTCGGCTTGAGCTTATAGAGGAAGGTCAGGGAGAGATTGTAGCTTTTATGAGAAGCATTAAAAGAGAAATAAGAACATTATCAGAAACTCTGGACACAGCTCCTCCTGCTAACTTGACCTTAGAACCCCGTTTCTAACAAACCCACCCCTCCCCCTGCCCCCTCCGCCTCAGAAAACCCACCCACTCCTCCCACTGCTCATGCTTCCAACCCAATACAATCAACTCTAAGTTCACACCCAACCCATACTTCTGATACTGATTCCTCCAATCCAAACACCTCTGTATCCTTTCACACTTCTTCCTTGGCTCCTCCTTCTCATCCTACACAATCTAAGTTCACATTCCAACCTAAATTCATATCCTACCTCTGAATTTTCTGGCACCATGGGACAACAACAAACCCTTCCTTTTAATGTGCCCAACTCTTCTATTTCTCAGACTTACCCAATTGAAAATGGAGCAAGAAGCCTAGAAACAGGAGTACCAAATAACTTAGATAGCTTATTTCCTTTAAGGGAAATACCCACTTTTAATAAGAATGGAAACTTGGTATCTGTAAGACATCATACACCTTTTACCCTTGAGGATTTAAAAAAATTGAAGGAAGATATGCCATCATTTGATGATGAACCAATATTAATTATAAAAAAATTAAAGAACATATTCAGAACTTTTGACCCCACTTGGTTGGATGTTGAGAATATATTAGAAGCATTATTGACAAAGAGAGAGAAA